>NC_142483.1:52934772-53237803 GCF_049115385.1 Moschus berezovskii | reverse complement strand
GGGGCACCAGAGGGCAGACAAACTGAAATCATAATCACAGGAAACTAGCTGATCTAATCACATGGACCACAGCCGAATGTGGTCCCCTGGAGAAGGGAATGGCAAACCACTTCAGTATACTTGCCTTGAGAACCCCATGAACAGTAACAAAGGGCAAAATGATAGGATACTGAATGAGGAATTCCCCAGGTCGGTAGGTGCCCAGTATGCTACTGGAGCTCAGTGGAGAAATAACTCTAGAAGGAATAAAGGGATGGAGCAAAAGCAAAACCAATACCCAGTTGTGGATGTGACCAATGATGGAAACAAGGTCCGGTGCTGTAAAGAGCAATATTGCATAGGAACCTGGAATGTTAGGTCCATGAATCAAGGCAAATTGGATGTGGTCAAACAGGAGATGGCAAGAGTGAACGTCGACATTCTAGGAATCAGTGAATTGAAATGGACTGGAATGGGTGAATTTAACTCGGATGACCATTATATCTACTACTGTGGGCAGGAATCCCTTAGAAGAAATGGAGTAGCCATCATGGTCAACAAAAGAGTCCGAAATGCAGTACTTGGATGCAATCTTAAAAATGACAGGATGATTTCTGTTCGTTTCCAAGGCAAACCATTCAATATTACAGTAATCCAGGCCTATGCCCCAACCAGTACTGCTGAAGAAGCCGAAGTTAATCGGTTCTATGAAGACCTACAAGACCTTTTAGAACTAACACCCAAAAAAGATGTCCTTTTCATTCTAGGGGACTGGAATGCAAAAGTAGGAAGTCAAGAAACACCTGGAGTAACTGGAAAATTTGGCCTTGGAGCACGGAATGAAGCAGGGCAAAGGCTAATAGAGTTTTGTCAAGAGAATGCACTGGTCATAGCAAACACCCTCTTCCAACAACACAAGAGAAGACTCTACGCATGGACATCACCAGATGGTCAACACCGAAATCAGATTGATTATATTCTTTGCAACCAAAGATGGAGAAGCTGTATACAGTTAGCGAAAACAAGACCAGGAGCTGACTGTGGCTCAGATCATGAACTCCTTATTGCGAAGTTCAGACTTAAATTGAAGAAAGTAGGGAAAACCACTAGACCATTCAGATATGACCTCAATCAAATCCCTTATGATTATGCAGTGGAAGTGAGAAATAGATTTAAGGGACTAGATCTGATTGATAGAGTGCCTGATGAACTCTGGACGGAGGTTCGTGACATTGTACAGGAGACAGGGACCAAGACCATCCCCATGGAAAAGAAATGCAAAAGAGCGAAATGGCTGTCTGAGGAGGCCTTACAAATAGCTGTAAAAAGAAGAGAGGCGAAAAGCAAAGGAGAAAAGGAAAGATATAAGCATCTGAATGCAGAGTTCCAAAGAATAGCAAGGAGAGATAAGAAAGCCTTCCTCAGTGATCAATGCAAAGAAATAGAGGAAAACAACAGAATAGGAAAAACAAGAGACCTCTTCAAGAAAATTAGAGATTCCAAGGGAACTTTTCATGCAAAGATGGGCTCGATAAAGGACAGAAATGGTATGGACCTAACAGAAGCAGAAGATATTAAGAAGAGGTGGCAGGAATACACAGAAGAACTGTACAAAAAAGATCTTCCCGACCAAGATAGTCACGATAATGTGATCACTGACCTAGAGCCAGACATCTTGGAATGTGAAGTCAAGTGGGCCTTAGAAAGCATCACTACGAACAAAGCTAGTGGAGGTGATGGAATTCCAGTTGAGCTATTTCAAGTCTTGAAAGATGATGCTGTGAAAGTGCTGCACTCAATATGCCAGCAGATTTGGAAAACTCAGCAGTGGCCACAGGACTGGAAGAGGTCAGTCTTCATTCCAATCCCAAAGAAAGGCAATGCCAAAGAATGCTCAAACTACCGCACAATTGCACTCATCTCACACGCTAGTAAAGTCATGCTCAAAATTCTCCAAGCCAGGCTTCAGCAGTATGTAAACCGTGAACTCCCAGATGTTCAAGCAGGTTTTAGAAAAGGCAGAGGCACCAGAGATCAAATTGCCAACATCCGCTGGATCATGGAGAAAGCAAGAGAGTTCCAGAAAAACATCTATTTCTGCTTCATTGACTATGCCAAAGCCTTTGACTGTGTGGATCACAATAAACTGTGGAACATTCTGAAAGAGATGGGAATCTCAGACCACCTGACCTGCCTCTTGAGAAACCTGTATGCAGGTCAGGAAGCAACAGTTAGAACCGGTCATGGAACAACAGACTGGTTCCAAATAGGAAAAGGTGTACGTCAAGGTTGTATATTGTCACCTTGCTTATTTAACTTATATGCAGAGTACATCATGAGGAACGCTGGGCTGGAAGAAGCACAAGCTGGAATCAAGATTGCTGGGAGAAATATCAATAACCTTAGATATGCAGATGACACTACCCTTATGGCAGAAAGTGAAGAGGAACTCAAAAGCCTCTTGATGAAAGTGAAAGAGGAGAGTGAAAAGGTTGGCTTGAAGCTCAACATTCAGAAAACAAAGATCATGGCATCTGGTCCCATCACTTCATGGGAAATAGATGGAAAAACAATGGAAACAGTGTCAGACTTTGTTTTTTTGGGCTCCAAAATCACTGCAGATGCTGATTGCAGCCATGAAATTAAAAGACGCTTGCTCCTTGGCAGGAAAGTTATGACCAACCTTGATAGTATATTAAAAAGCAGAGACATTACTTTGCCGACCAAGGTCCGTCTAGTCAAGGCAATGGTTTTTCCCGTGGTCATGTATGGATGTGAGAGTTGGACTGTGAAGAAAGCTGATCGCCGAAGAATCGATGCTTTTGAAATGTGGTGTTGGAGAAGACTCTTGAGAGTCCCTTATACTGCAAGGAGATCCAACCAGTCCATTCTAAAGGAGATCAATCCTGGATGTTCATTGGAGGGACTGATGCTAAAGCTGAAACTCCAATACTTTGGCCACCTCATGCGACGAGTTGACTCACTGGAAAAGACTCTGATGCTGGGAAAGGTTGGGGGCGGGAGGAGAAGGGGACGACGGAGAATGAGATGGCTGGATGGCATCACCGACTCTGTGGACATGAGTTTGAGTGTACTCCGGGAGTTGGTGGTGGACAGGGAGGCCTGGCGTGCTGTGATTCATGGGGTCGCGGAGAGTCGGACACGACTGAGCGACTGAACTGAACTGAACTGAACTGAAAGTTAGCAAGGATCCACAATTTGGTTAATAAAAAGCAAGCATTGTTATTGTGGTATAAATGAGACCTCAGAAGGTTTTAGAAAAGATGTCTAGAGGGATGCACTAGAAGAGAACCATAGTCACAGGACAAACACTCTGACCATAGACTCAATATGTAATGAAAAAGTAAGCCGGTAGGGAATATCAATTTCTCTTTAAATTTAGTAGAATTATTACAAAAGCCTATTCAAGAAAGCAGAAAAGCAAGGAGCATTAAAAAAATACGGAGCATTAAATACTCTTCCCCAGGAATATTTTATCACTTTTCAGCCTTCATTTCTATGTAACATTAGATTAAGTATTAGGTTCAATGATTAGTAATTTTTAACCTCAGAAATGGTTGAGTATTGGCAATTTTATATGGTTCAACCTAACATGACTATTTGTATATTGCTGAGGGAAAAATGGAATTTATTACCGAGACAGTGATTTATTGGAAAAACAGGGCAGAAATCCCTCTGATCCCCAATATAGAGCTCTTTCTGTTTTTCTCCTCTGTAGCTCCAGCTCCACTGGCTCCCACAGAGCAAAATGTGTGTGATGACTTTTGAAAAATGGCTATAAATTTGTTGACACTGTTTACATCAAGAGAGTCTGTGTCCTTACCTCTGAAATCAGGCAATCTTATGATTACTTTTTTTTCAAGCAACTGTTCATTGAAATATAGTTGATTTACTTACTAATGTGTTAGTTTCACGTGTACAACAAAGCGATTCATAATATATGTACATATGTATACACACACAATACTTGTCCAGGTTCTTTTTCATTATACTTTATTACAAGATATTGCATATATTTCTTTGTGCTATACAATAGGTCCTTATTGATTATCTAGTTTGTGTATAGTAGTGTGTATATGTTAATCCCAAAGCTCTATTTTATCCCTCCCCGCTTTCCCCTTTGGTGACCATAAGTTTGTTGTCTATGTCTGTGTGTCTGTTTCTGTTTTGTAAATAAGTTCATTTTTATTGTTTTTTAAGATTCCACATACATCATAAGGTATTTTTCTTTCTCTGTCTGACTTAATTTAGTATGATAATTTTGGGGTCCATTCCTGTTGCTACAAGAGGCATTTTTTCATTCTTTTTATGGCTGAGTAGTGTCCATTGTCTATATGTACCACATCTTCTTTATCCCTTCATCTGTTTATGGACATTGAGGTTGCTTCCATGTCTCGACTATTTTAACTTAGGATTATCTCGACCAGTGGAAGTGATACTGTGTGAACCCCAAGGGTAACTTACAACAGACGATACAATTTTTGCCTGGTTCTCTTGGAATGGTCATTCTTGAGCCACTCACAACTCTGTTCATGTGGTGAGAAGCCCAGGTCACATGGAGAGGCCATATTAGGTGCATCCACGTGTTGGTGAACATGTGGAGCTTAGACTTTGAGTCATGATGCCCCAGGCACCAGACATGGAGTCAAGGGGCCTCCAAATGTGTCAGCCCCCAGGCACTGGCGTCTGCACAGCTGAGGGTCTGGACACTGGAGCAGAACCAAGCCATGTTCTGCTCAGCTTCCTAACCTACAGCATTTGTGAGCCTAATGATATGACCACTGCTTTAAGCCACTGAATTTGCAGTTGTTTGTTATTCAGCAATAGATCCCTGAAACAATGTGACAGGAATGTGTCCTTCTTGTCTAGGAAGTTGGGCTTCATTTTCTGTTCCAAACAGTCCATCTGAGTTCCAGTCAGATGCTGTCCTGCCCCTGGAAGCTCATGCTTACTGTTGACCGTGTAGGAGCATAAACCAGGAGTGTCAAGGTGACACCATCCCTAATTAGCCTGATGCTCTGAGAAGTCTGAGGGGGGTTTCTGCCTAGTGTGGGAATCTCAGCTTGCAGACAGTGGGGTTTGTCAGAAAAGCCTCTTGAAGAAGGTGCTCTCAATTGGGTTCTGATGTTGCAGGAATGCAAAAAGATTCTTCACATGTGTATATCTTTTCATTTAAAAATAACTGTAAAATGTATTTTGAAAGGAGTAATGCATATTCATTATTGCATGAATTGAAAATTCAGACAAGTCAAAGAAAGAAAGTAAAAGACATCTATAGTTCCCATCCAGAGGCAAGTGCTATTACCACCTCCTTTCCTGGACATATATCATGTGACCTATTTGCATATGATATCATGGAGTGTGATTATTACCTTAAAACCTATAAAAGTGTAACAAATCGAATTTAACATATGAGATTATTCTGTCCATTTATTCTATATTTACATTTTGTTTTACCAAAATATTAACATTTTTCCATGCCTGTATATAAACTCTATTTATTTATACTGGTTGCATAGGATGAATTGTGTGCTTGCACTGGTAATGGATGTTTACACTTTTCCCATACTTCTTTGTACAAATTGTGCTGTTTCACCTTCTAAAGAGAGCGCCTGAGTGTTTCAGGTTGGCTGTTTCTTGCCTTTGGTGCATCCCAGGCGTGTTTCTAGTAGAAAATATTTACCCATATCCTAGATCTGTCCTTGCTGCCCACTACCCCACCCCAACACATGTATGCACACATACATAACACACGCATGAATTCAGCAGGAGGACATATCCACACACAGGGGAATTCCACAGAAGATGGCTATGGGGTCTTGAGATTAGACCTTTGCAAAAGGGAGCAGGCATTTTTGTTCGCAGACTTTGTGCAAGGTTGCAACCAACATCTGCTCCTCCAAAGAAGGAAATACTTAAAGATGCTGTGGGAAGTAGGTTAGGCTGAACATGAAAGGTTTTTTTCCTCCCCTAACTCTTGTGTTTGTAAGTGTCTCCCCTGTGGGTTTTGCAGTGGGGAAATATCAGCATAAATATGGAATAAAAATGGCCTGGTCAGCTAGTTGGTGTAGGTTTTTTAAAATGGAGGAAATAAAGTACAGATTTCAAGTGGCATCTACATGGATTAAGCTCCTCTTCATTATTATTTTTTTTCTTTGTCTTCAAGCAAAAGGTACAAAAGGACTCACTTGCTTTCTGTTAGCTGCAAATCAGCAGAGTATAGGTTTTTCTTAATATTCTTTGCTCAAGTAAGCTACAAACTTTTCATAGGGCAATGGCAGTGTTTTCCAAAGGAACACTTGGGATTTCAGTATAATGAGAGAAAAGGAGGCTGAGTGGAGTTTGGCTTTCTTCTGTTCCTCTCCAATTCCTTGGTGTATTCCACAGCTTGAAGAATTAACCTTGAACTGGTTGAGTTTTTGCTAAGAGGGCAAGTGTGGAGAAAGTTGGAGATTGGGGGCAAACTTAGGTTTTGCTGTCAGTTAGAGTTAAGTTAGACCCCAGTTTCATTGCATCTGAGGCACGGATATAATTTGAACTTCGGTTTTCTATTTTGTTTGATGGTAGACCACAGATGGTTGTCTTTGCAAGAGACTTAAGGGGTAAACATAAAGCAATTGCACATAATAAACATTCACAAATACTGGTTTCCATCTCTGTCCATGACACCATTTTGTCTGTCATGGTGTACTGAACTGGAGAAAGTAAACTTTGCTGGAATTCTCCTGACAGAGTGAGAGGCATCTTCGAGAGAAAATGTTTTTAAATGGTGGTACTAGTTACTTGCCTCTTCTGTCTCAAGGGGCCAGGGTATATTCTAAAAATATCCTGTGTGGTTAATGGAAGAGATTGTTTTGTTGGTTGCTGTAGGGGTACTGAGAGTGAAACCAGCAGATTCTGGAAAGATGTGTGCGCTGTGAGGTAACCCATCTCCATGTGATACCTGGAATCTCCAGGAAGCCTTCCCAGATCAAAAAATACTTGCTTTGAGTGATGATTGATTTTCTTTTGGAAACTGGTGAAGAAACTGAGATTGCTGTGGATTTAAAAAGAGCCAGATGCAGAGGTCCCTGGGTTGGGAAGATTTGGAGGAGGAAATGGCAACTCTCTCCAGGATTCTTGCCTGGAAATTTCCATGGACAGAGGTGCCTGACTGGCTACAGTCTGTGGGTTTGCAGTGAGTCAGATATGACTGAGCACGCCACACACACACACACACACACATGCACACGGATTCAGAGGTAACAGAGTCCGAGGAAACGAACTTTCAGTCATGCAGATGTTGTGGAGAAGACTTATGACTGCTTCAGGTGACGGAGTTGGGAGTCAGGACAAGTTTCACTGAGACTCTCCGTGGCAGGTTGACCTCTGGGTTACATTTTTTTCTCCTTAAGGATGTTCCTCCTTTGTGATGAATGTTTCTGTTTACGCCTCTTTCAGATATTGAAGCAAGACTGATTTAACCAAATCACAGTGAAATAAAAGCTTTGCATTGGACTTTTCTTCCCCCCAGATAGTTTAAAGGATCCTTTGGCCTTTTAACGTTTTTATTGCCTTGTAAAATATTTACTGGTTTTCCTCACAAATCTTGGTGTCTCACTTAGAAATAACACAGCTGGCAGCAGGGCTAGATATAATCTAAAATTATTGTACAGCCACTATGGAGAACAGTGTGGAGATTCCTCAGAAAACTGGAAATAGAACTGCCATATGATCCAGCGATCGCACTCCTGGGCATACACACCGAGGAAACCAGAATTGAAAGAGACACATGTACTCCAATGTTCATTGCAGCACTGTTTATAATAGCCAGGACATGGAAGCAACCTAGATGTCCATCTGCAGATGAATGGATAAGAAAGCTTTGGTACATATACACAATGGAGTATTTCTCAGCCATCAAAAAGAATGCATTTGAATCAGTTTTAATGAGGTGGATGAAATTGGAGCCAATTATACAGAGTGAAGTAAGCCAGAAAGAAGAACATCAATACCGTATATTAACGCATATATATGGAATTTAGAAAAATGGTAACCTGAACCCTGTATAAGAGACTGCAAAAGAGACATAGGCATTTAGAACAGTCTTTGGGACTCTGTGGGAGAGGGTGAAGGTGGAATGATTGGAGAGAATGGAATTGTAGCATGTATATTATCATAAGTGACCAGTCCAGGTTCGACGCATAAATTTTCCTCTGTTCAAAAAAAAAAAAAATAAAATTATTGTTAAGAGATATACTTATTTGCCCAGAATGTAATTTCTTTCCATTCTGGCTCATTCCACTCCCACCCGTCACCTAGATGTTTGGCTTGTGTTTGGCGCATGTCTGCAATTGTATTTTATATTCTACAGTCTTTCTTTTTTACAGACGTAGGCTGTAATTCAGGAGCTACAGTCAGATTCCAAAGTCTGTGCATAGACCATGCAGGGGCGGAGCTAGAGAACAGATTTCAGGTGGAGATGACCAGTAGGGGAACTATTCTAATAAATAGAGATGGATGGTCAAAGCCTTTGCTTCCTCTTGGACTTAATTGTCTATATTCAACAAATTGCACCTTTCTTGATATTAACAACTTTACTATGGTAATTATTGGAGAGAAAGAAGATTAGCTTTGTGCCTGGCCTTTCATTAGATGTCTAAACATAGACTATTTGTGTAATAAATCCAAGTGCTCCAGAAAGCATTATAAGAAAAATTTTCATTAATAATAATAATAAAACCCATGCATTCAGAGTTACAGCTGATAATAAGGATACAACTAATATTGGATGCAGAATGATAAACTTAGGGCTTGTAATCTCAGAAAAAACTGTCAGAATAGTAGTTGGAACGACTCCTTTCAGTAAGATATTACAGGACTCACAAATGCTACTGGATGCTGAAGCTATTCTCCAGAAAAGATTACTTGGGGAAAAGGATAGGAAAAAATTTAAATACTCACAAAGTGCCAGATACTTATACATTGTTTCCTTGGATACTTACAATAATTTTGAGATGGAAGTATTATTTTTACAGCTAAGGACATAGAGGGTAAAAGAGGTTAGTTCAGTTCAGTTCAGTTCAGTCACTCAGTCGTGTCTGACTCTCCGCGACCCCGTGAATCACAGCACGCCAGGCCTCCCTGTCCATCACCAACTCCCGGAGTACACTCAAACTCACGTCCACACAGTCGGTGATGCCATCCAGCCATCTCATTCTCGGTCGTCCCCTTCTCCTCCTGTCCCCAATCGCTCCCAGCATCAGAGTCTTTTCCAGTGAGTCAACTCGTCGCATGAGGTGGCCAAAGTATTGGAGTTTCAGCTTTAGCATCAGTCCTTCCAATGAACACCCAGGATTGATCTCCCTTAGAATGGACTGGTTGGATCTCCTTGCAGTCCAAGGGACTCTCAAGAGTCTTCTCCAACACCACAGTTCAAAAGCATCAATTCTTCGGCGATCAGCTTTCTTCACAGTCCAACTCTCACATCCACACATGGCCACGGGAAAAACCATTGCCTTGTCTAGACGGACCTTGGTTGGCAAAGTAATGTCCTTGCTTTTTAATATACTATCAAGGTTGGTCATAACTTTCCTTCCAAGGAGCAAGTGTCTTTTAATTTCACGGCTGCTAAGGATTCCCCTAATCTCATATGGTGTGTGCATGTGTGCTAAGTTGCTTCAGTCGTGTCTATTTGTGACACTATGGACTGTAGCCCACCAGGCTCCTCTGTCCATGGGATTCTCCAGCAAGAATACTGGAGTGTGTTGCCGTGCCCTCCTCCAGGGGATCTTCCTCACCCAGGGATCCAATCCACGTCTCTTAAGTCTCCGGCACTGGCATGTGGTTTCTTTACCACTAGCACCATCTGCGAAGCCCACTTTATATATACCTCTGGAACATTCTGAAAGAGATGGGAATACCAGACCACCTGACCTGCCTCTTGAAAAACCTGTATGCAGGTCAGGAAGCAACAGTTAGAACTGGACATGGAACAACAGACTGGTTCCAAATAGGAAAAGGAGTACGTCAAGGTTGTATATTGTCACCATGCTTATTTAACTTGTATGCAGAGTACATCATGAGGAACGCTGGGCTGAAAGAAGCACAAGCTGGAATCAAGATTGCTGGGAGAAATATCAATAACCTCAGATATGCGGATGACACCACCCTTATGGCAGAAAGTAAAGAGGAACTCAAAAGCCTCTTGATGAAAGTGAAAGAGGAGAGTGAAAAGGTTGGCTTGAAGCTCAACATTCAGAAAACAAAGATCATGGCATCTGGTCCCATCACTTCATGGGAAATAGATGGGGAAACAGTGGAAACAGTGTCAGACTTTATTTTTTTGGGCTCCAAAATTACTGCGGATGCTGATTGCAGCCATGAAATTAAAAGACGCTTGCTCCTTGGAAGGAAAGTTATGACCAACCTAGATAGCATATTAAAAAGCAGAGACATTACTTTGCCAACAAAGTTCCGTCTAGTCAAGGCTATGGTTTTTCCCGTGGTCATGTATGGATGTGAGAGTTGGACTGTGAAGAAAGCTGATCGCCGAAGAATTGATGCTTTTGAACTGTGGTGCTGGATAAGACTCTTGAGAGTCCGTTGGACTGAAAGGAGATCCAACCACTCTATTCTAAGGGAGATCAATCCTGGGTGTTCATTGGAAGGACTGATACTAAAGCTGAAACTCCAATACTTTGGCCATCTGATGCGTCGAGTTGACTCACTGGAAAAGAGTCTGATGCTAGGAAGGATTGGGGGTGGGAGGAGACGGGGACGACAGAGAATGAGATGGCTGGATGGCATCACCAGCTGGATGGCATCACTGACTCGATGGACATGAGTTTGATTGTACTCCGGGAGTTGGTGATGGACAGGGAGGCCTGGCGTGCTGTGATTCATGGGGTCGCAGAGAGTCGGACACGACTGAGTGACTGAAATGAACTGAACTGATATGTATATAAAATCTCATATGGTAAGTGAATGCAAATGTTGGCTCTAGAATTCAGCCCCTACATGTATTCCCTTTCCATCAAGGGAAAGATTACATGTGTTTAACCTGTAGGGTTAAATGTGTTTGATTCAGAAGGTGTTTTACTTCAAAGTCAAACATAGAGGGGCAGAACAGTTATCCATAAAGCCAAGAAATGAAAAGTTGCAACTTTACATTTATTGGCAGTTGGCAAACGTCCATCTTCCATTGTTACTCTAGCCTCTTAGAGAAAAAAATATACGTTTGCCAAGTGCAGTGAGAAGAATGGTTTTTGGCAAGGTGTTTTCAGACACAGAATTCTGAGAGAAAGATAATGCATTGAGGAAGAGTGAGAGATTGGCTGACTTCTTAGAGCGTTTGCAATGTCAGAATGACAGTGGACTGTCCCAGGAACTAAACTTGTCAGTGCTTTGGATTTAACCAGGCTCTGAGAACTGATTCATGTTTATAGAAAACTATTTATTAATTTACAAGCTAAGATTTCCTCTTCTGTGGCCATATAATGGTACTCACCCCCCAAGGAAATTTTTTTTGGTACTAAGATAATAGGTGTGTAGGCTTTGTACTGAAGGTTTATTAGTGTAGTAGACTTAGAAGGAATGGTTTGGGTGACCATGTGGGTATTTTCTTCAGGCCACAGATGAGAGTAGGTTATGTCTAGTGACCAGAACATTCTCTTTGGCTCAGTAGTAACTATAACTTTCTTGTTCTTTTTTCCCCTGGATTCCATGTAGATCTCACTCCTTTTGTAAGATTCAGTAATTTAACTGTTTAAACAAGTATCATACAAATATATACTCAAGTCACCTTAATTGGATCCCCACAAAGGCCTGCAATGCATGACTCTAAAAGTGGAAAACCCAAGACGAGTTTCTCACATTAATATGGATCTTGTATGTTCTACTTATTCCAAGGTTTGATGTTAACTTCCTATAGCCACCCCATATACTCATTAAAAACACAAAACCCCTCTCAACAGAGCTGATTTAATCTGACCTGACATTCATTAATGAAACAGAATTAAGATAATCATTCGCTAGAGATTAGAGTATAGGAAAAGAAAATATAAGATGAATTTGTGACAAGATTTCTGTAAATAATAATTAATTGAAGAAGAAATGAAGTCTATAGGAAAGGGTGGATATTGCATTTTATTTGGGGCAAGAGAGAAACTAGAAGGAATATTTCCTGGGAGAGAAGCTACAGTTCTGATTATCATTTTTATTAAGGATGACAATAACATGAAAGGCTCATGTAAATTAAGCATTACTATTTTCAAACGTACTTTCAAAGTTTCTTTTGAATCATTCAAGGGTAACATAGCATGGTTAAAGTTCTGTTTATCCCAATTATGGTGTGCTTCTCTTTGTATAGTTGAAAGCTATCTAATGAGCACTCATGGTGTAAGAGGTGACTGCAAGGTGATATGAATAAACAGTATGACCCTTTCCTTTAAGGAACAATTGTTTTGAGTTACGCCATTTCAAGTCTTCACGTGGGAAAGGGTGATTGACAACTGAGGGCTGTATATGCTTTGTGCCCAACAGTTGGCACATCCCACCACCTGGGAAGGACTGGCATAACATCTTGGAGGTCAGGTCAGGAGCTGGGGAAGGTAGCATTAACTTTGATTAGGAAAGTTAATCTGTGATATTTACTTCCTTGAAGAGGTTGGGTATTCCCTTTACATCAGTGACCGCCAACCTTTTGGCACCAGGGTGCAGTTTCACAGAAGATGATTTTTCCCTGGATCAGTGGGTGGGGGAGGTGGCTGCATGGTTTCAGGGTGAGTCCAAGTGCATTGCACTGATTGTGCACTTTATTTCTATTATTATTACATCAGCTCCACCTGAGATCATCAGGCATGAGATCCCAGAGGCTGGGGGCCCCTGCCTTACATGAATCCTTAGTAAAATCTTCAAGTTTTCCAAGAGTTTATTGTTCTTATTTCCAGTTTGGCCACCTTTTAAGGGTAACAGTTCTCTACTTAAATGGCAGCATAGTTGTCTATGTTCAAGTACTTTCCAGGGGCACATTCTGGAGTTTACAACTGTCCAATGGTTATTAAAATTGCAATTGAGGGGGAAAAAAAACCATTAAGGATGATTGCATAAAGGATGTGCAGTTAATTCCTTCTTTTGAAATGCTAACATTCCCTTCCAGACCTAAGAGCCGTGAACCTCAACTGACTAATAATGGCCCACCAAAGATTTGCAGTCTGGGTGAGTTATGAGCTTATGGTGAGGAACATTATGAGAAACAACCTTCAGAAACACTTTGTGCAGGCTCTGGAGAGAATGTTCCTGAAGATATCTTTTATAATTTAGTTCAAAGCATAGAGAGGTTTTTAAACCTATTGGGCAGATTACCTGGTCAATAGTCCACTAGGCTAGCTCATCAATAACACCTCCGTCTTTGACCTTTTCAGTGTTACTTGTCCCTCTGTGGTGTAAAGGCAGAAGCAGAGAGAGTAGTGGAAGCTGAGCCCTGCCACTACTGTGAGAGTATGCTCCTGTTAGGAGAGTGGGCAAATCACCGTCAATGAGAAGAGAGTTATCAAGATGGAGAAAGTGACTCTACATGAGATTATTTCCGCTTACTACATTACACGATTTTTAAAATTTTTCTTACTTTATTTTTAACTGAAGGATAATTACATAATGTGTTGGTTTCTGCTGTACATCAACATGGATCAGCCATAGGTATACATATGTCCCCTCTCTTTTGAACTTCCCTCTTACCTCCACCCCGTCCCACCCCTCTAGGTTGTCTCAGAACTCTGGTTTGAGTTCCCTGTGTCGTACAGCAAATTCCCACTGGCTGTCTATTCTACATCTGTCATTGTATATGTTTCCCTGCTACTTTCTCCATTCATCCACCCTTTCCTTCCTACCCCGCCCTTCAATCCATAAGTCTGTTCTCTATGCCTGCGTCTACATTCCTGTCCTGCTAATAGGTTCATCCGTACCATCTTTCTAGATTCCATATATATGTGTTAATATATGATATTTTTTTCTTTCTGACTTACTTTATGCTGTATAATAGGATCTAGGTTCATCCACCTCACTGCAACTGACTCAAATGCATTCCTTTTTATGGTTGAGTAATATTCCACTGTATATATGCTACATGATTAAAAAATTTTTTATTTTATTATTGGAATATAATTACAGCGTTGTGTTAGTTTCTGCTGTACAGCAATGTGAATCAGATATATGTATACATATATCCCCTCCCTCTTACATTATATGATTTAATTTGCCCAGATCTGTGCTGTTCAGTAGGGTAGACACTAGCCACATGTGGCTATTTACATTTGCATCCAAATTAATCCAAATTTAGTAAAATGAAAAATCCATTTCCAATTTCTTGGAACATTTCCAGTGTTCTAGTGTACAGTGTACTAGTAACATTTCCAGTGCTCCTATGGCTATTTGGCTACTATAATGGACAGAAATGGATAGAAAACTTCCTTTACTGCAGAACATTCTACTGGATAGCACTGGTCTAGAGCATAATAAGGAGAGAATGAGCCAAACAGTGAAGTCCATGGTCTGTTTTCCAAAGCGATGTATCAGGATGTTTTCTATCTTTTTATTGTTGTACTTACCCTGTTGCATTATTAGTATGCTACGTTATTGCCACATTATCTTTGCGTTAGTACAAATGGCTCATGCTTACTCACTTATTCTAGAATAAGGGAGTTTCCCCACTAGCCAAATGTATGGATTCATATTTTTGTGTATATTTAGTTATCAGCCCTTTCTATGCATCTGTGTATCTATGTATCTATCTATCTGGGCTTCCCTGGTGGCTCAGATTGTAAAGAATCTGCCTGCAATATAGGAGACCTGGGTTCGATCCCTGGGTTGGGAAGATCCCATGGAGAAGGGAATGGCAACCCACTCCAGTATTCTTGCCTAGAGAATTCCATGGACAGAGGAGCCTGGCGAGCTGCAGTCCATGGGGTTGCAAAGAGTTGGACGCGACTGAACGACTATCTCACACACACACACACACACAGACACACATCTATTTATCATCTAGTTAGGTATCATCTGTCAATATATTCTTTCTCTTATTGACTTTGTAGAATTTCTAAATTTAGTGCATCAGCATAGATACTTTTATGATCTGTGGAATAATTCTAACTGGGAAAGTTGACTCAAGTTAATGATTTAGGAAGTCTTGAATAATTTGTAGATTTAATTTTTTTCTCTGTACCTGCTTCCTATTATCAAAAATAAACAAGAGTTAGGTGTTGTTTTTATTAATAAGAAAATTTGGGAGAATGTCTGACAGATGGAGAAGGACAAAGGAAGGAAAAATAGAGATGAACAGATGAATAAAAGGAGAGACATTTATTGTATCCTGTGGATCTATTACTAGGCGAGGTTGTTCTCCTGTTTAGTTCTTAGAATAACCCAGTGAAGTAGATTTTGTCTTGATTTTATAGGTGAGTAGATAGGCTCAGAGAGGGATTTCATTGCTCAGAGTTCACACAACTAGTCAATGTAGATGGTACTGCTGACATTCAAACTCAGTGTCTTACTCGAAGAATCCCTCATTCCCCTCCTTCCATCAGGTGCTAAGTTATCTCTTTCTTTCCTGAGAGCTGACAGCTTACCCTCTATCTCGTTCTGCTGTTTTATATTTTATCTCTTATCTTTTCTTCAAATTTTTTCATGTGAGGAATTTTTGTTCTCTTTACTTGAAAATAAAGGGCAGTGTGTCTAAAAGAGTTTTTCCTTTTGCTTTCCAGAGTAATTCTTTTTCTGAATTGTGTTATACCCGTTTTTTTTGCTCTTAGAGCTCTTCCAGTTTTTACCAGAATACTAAGCAATGGCCCATGCCATTTCATTTCTAAAGATTACATCTTTCAGTGGGGGTAATTTTGTTTGGGTCTTTGATTTGCTCATTTAAAATGTTGGAGATAGGGTGAGAGGTGTGAACTAAGGCTGCAGCTACTTCAGTTTGGTTATATTGTCTCCAGACTCCTGACTAAATCTGCTGCATCCTCTGTTCTCATTGGATCATCATTTAAATTTTGGCATTCTGCTCTTCAAACTAAGCAGAAGTTTAGCTTATTTTCATTGAGGCTGAATATATCACCAGTCTCTTGTGATTTAATATGAACAACATATACATATACAGTTAAATGATATAATGAAAATAAAATGCCCATTACCCAGTTTAAATAATTCAGTTGTTCAAACTGCAGTTCCATGGAATGGGTAGGCTCGCTTTTCGGATAATGTTAAGGTAAAAAAGGAATAAGCTGTAAGAATAGTTGCAACTAGTAGTGTAGTAGTGTTAGTTGCTCAGCTGTGTCCAGCTCTTTGCAACCCCATGGACTGTAAGTAGCTTGCCAGGTTCCTCTATCCATGCGATTCTCCAGGCAGGGATACAGGAGCGGGTTGCCATACTGTTCTCCAGGGGAATCTTCCCAACCCAGGGATCGAACCTGGGTCTCCTGCATTGCAGGCAGATTCTTTACCATATGAGCCACCTTACTGACAAAATAAGGACAGATACCTTCTGGGTGTTTGCATGGAGTATATCATTTATTTCTTATCCCTGGCAGCAGATGTTGCTACATGCATTTAACAGTTGAAGAAACGAAGGTTCCAAGAGGTTAAACAACTTGTCCAAGGACGTTTAGCAAGTGGTGGCCAAGCTAGAACTTGATCCTGGTTTTTCAGTTATGTCAGTGAGAGATTTGGGAAAAGAGCTTCACTCATTAGACTCTCACTCTGTTATTACAGCAGTGTGTAAACGTTGGATCAGGAGTGCTATGGAAATTATGTAGATATTACAGAGGAGGAATAATTAGATGATAACAGAGAAATGGTTTGGCTACAAAGATTGAGCAGAACGGTGTTACCTTTCTTAAATACAAAAAAGCTCCTCTCTTGCAGCAGGAGACCTGCGTATAGAAGGGTTAGGTGTTCTCATGATTAAAAGGGGTGAGAAAAGGAGGTCTTTGGTGGGGGCTGGGGGCTCTCACTTAGTGAGTCCTGACCACACCCAACTGAGTGAATAAATTCTGCAGGTATCTCTATGGGATGCTTTCCTCCCATAGAGGAAATGTTCTCTTGCCTTAATACCCACTAGACTGCATACGAGATGTTCGGACTGTCCCGCAACCACAGAGGGTTCTACTCTTAAGGTGGTGGTTTTGAATTGGTTGAGATGTCCTCTGGGGGGAAGTCTGATAATAGTCGAGAGACTTTTAGTTGTCAGAGCTGGAGAGGGTGCTACTGGCACTCAGTGAGTAGGTTACAGAGATGCTGCTAAACAGCCTGTTGGGCACAGGGCAGCTCCCTGCCGCAAAGCTACCAGCCCGGCAGTGTCAGCGGTGATGAGCTGAGAAGCCGCGCTTTAAGATAAATAAGCGAACACATGGCAGACCTTTTGTTCTCTAGGTCTTGAAGGCGACAGTGTGTAAGAGGGCATGAGGTTGGCTAGAGGTAGGAGCAACAGACACTAGGGAACCTTCAATATCTGAGTTCGCTTAGGTTGGCTCCTAAAGGGAAATTAAGGAATTTACAGCTTTGAAATTCAAGCTCATGTTTTCTGATTCCAAATCCAGTGATTTCCAGTTTCCATCATCTTAATTTAGTAAATGCCTGCACAATATCATAGTTTTTTCTTGCAAAGACTATTTTGTTAGGAAATAAGGGGAGTTAAAAAATATAAATATGTTTGTTAATGATGAACATTTTTAAAAATGAGTTTTCAGTGAAGTTGCATTAAAGTTTCAAATCTCAACTTTCTATAATTTTTGAAAAAAATTACATTTAAGAACATTGTACAAATGTGTGAGTGTCTATATAACAGTCTCAAATATAATTTACTTTAGTCAACTGGTGATAAAATTGCTGTTAGAACAAATATTGGTCTATGGTACGCATTAAAGGGATTCTAGATTTCCACAATGGGGAAATTGTTGTAGGGATCTGTGAATTTAAATATACAGTCCAGTTTTATTTATGTATTTAATTTAAAAAATTTATTTTACAATTGAGCAAAAAAATAGTTTCATTTTTAAAAATTTGTGTATTATCCTAATTGGTGTGCGTCAAGCAACCTCCTGATGATGTCTAAACCAGGGAAAGTTCCTTAGCAGATAAAACACATTTATATGTATAGAAAATAGAAATCTTGACCTTGCATTTTAAAAGATTACACGTATTTCTTTTTAATGGAAAGATAATTGCTTTACAGTATTGTGTTGATTTCTGCCAGCCATGAACATGAATCAGCCATAGGTATATCTGTGTCCCCTCCGTCTTGAATATCCCTCCACCTCCCTCCTCATCCCACCCCTCTAGGTTGTTACAGAGCCTTAGTTTGAGTTCCCTGAGTCATACAGCAAATTCCCATTGGCTGTCTATCTTACGTGTGTTTCCATGTTACTCTCTCCGTACAGCTCACCCTCTCCTTCTTCCCCGCTCCCCACCCTTTCTCCTTAAGTCTGTTCTCTATGTCTGTGTCTTCACTGCTGCCCTGCAAGTAGCTTCATCAGTACTGTCTTTCTAGATACTATGTATTAAGGTGAAGTCGCTCAGTCGTGTGCGACTCTTTGCGACCCCACGGACTGTAGCCTACCAGGCTCTTCCATCCATGGGATTTTCCAGGCAAGAGTACTGGAGTGGGTTGACATTTCCTTCTCCAGAAGGAAATATGCGTTAGTATACAGTATTTGTTTTTTCCTTTCTGACTTACTTCACTCTGTATAATAGACTCTAGGTTCATCCACCTCATTAGGACTGACTTAAATGCATTCATTTTTATGGCTGAGTAATATTCCATTGTATATATGTACCACAGCTTCTTTATCCATTAATCTGTTGACAGACATCTAGCTTGTGTCCCTGTTCTAGCTAATGTAAATAATGATGAAATGAGCTTTTTCAATTTTGGTTCCCTCAGGGTATTTTATTAATTAGTTTTATTTGTTTATGACCCAACTTTATTTTTATTTATTTAAAATATTTTTGCTTATGAAAAACAATAAAGAAGGTAAAGAGTGAAAATTTCTCCTTAATTTTTCATCCCATCTTCCCAGTTTCTCTCCTTTCCCCCAAAGAAAATACTAGTTTCTCCTGTTCTCTTCCAGAGTTTCCTTATGCATATTCAAACAAATAAAAGCATGCCTTGCCTTAGTTTTATAGACTTGTACTGCTTACAGTGTTCTTTATCTTTTTCTCATTTAACAACATTATCTGAGAGATGTTTCCATATCAGTACATAGAGAACTTTCTCTTTTTTGGTGTGTTTTCACAACTACATGTTAGGATGAGTCATAATCTACTTAATTGATTGTCATTGAAGGACGTTTGTTGTTCTCAAACCATTATTATCAAGCTTCAGTCAGTTCAGTTCAGTCGCTCAGTTGTGTCCTACTTTTTGCGACTCTATGAATCACAGCACGCCAGGCCTCCCTGTCCATCACCAACTCCCGGAATTCACTCAAACTCATGTCCATCGAGCCGGTGATGCCATCCAGCCATCTCATCCTCTGTCGTCCCCTTCTCCTCCTGCCCCTAGTCCCTCCCAGCATCAGAGTCTTTTCCAGTGAGTCAACTCTTTGCATGAGGTGGCCAAAGTATTGGAGTTTCAGCTTTAGCATCAGTCCTTCCAGTGAACACCCAGGACTGATCTCCTTTAGAATGGACTGGTTGGATCTCCTTGTAGTCCAAGGGACTCTCAAGAGTCTTCTCCAGCACCACAGTTCAAAAGCATCAATTCTTCAGTGGTCAGCTTTCTTCACAGTCCAACTCTCACATCCATACATGACCACTGGAAAAGCCATAGCCTTGACTAGATGGACCTTGCTTGGCAAAGTACACATGTGCCAATTCAAACATTATGTAGATATATCTACAAGTTTTTGAGAAGAAGAATAGAAGGGCAAAGGGTATATGTATTTTTATTTTTTAAATATATTGTGTTCAGTGAAAGAGTTACATTCCTACCAGTGATAGACAAGAGAGGCTGTTTCCATATGAACTCATTAATAGAGTATGCTACTAAAATTTCATGTTTTTGCTAATAGAATGAGTTCATGTTTGGATGCTTAGAGCAAGTTGTATTTCCATTTTTGTAAACTGCCTGTTCATGCTGTTTGCCCATTTTTTCTACTGGGTTGTGAAATTTTTCACATTTATTTCTAGGAGCTTCTTATGATGTTAAGAATCCATATCCATGAAATAAGTTACATATATATATTTCCTAGGTTTTCATTTGTTTTTGGAACCGAATGATGTATTTTGCTATTCAAAACATTTAAAAATACCTTTATAGGCAAATTTATTAATCTGATTTTCTAGCTTTCAGATTTTGAACATAGTTAGGAAGATTTTTCTAGATAATTGGGAAAGGAGTGTGTCAAGGCTGTATATTGTCACTTTGCTTATTTAACTTATATGCAGAGTGCATCATGCCAAATGCTGGACTTGATGAAGCACAAGCTGGAATTAAATTTGTAGGCAGAAATATCAATAACCTCAGATATGAAGATGACACCACCCTTATGGCAGGAAGTGAAGAGGAACTAAAGAGCCTCTTTAAAGAGAAGAGTGAAAAAGTTGGCTTAAAACCCAATATTCAAAAAACTAAGATCATGGCAGCAAGTAGATAGGGAAACAGTGGAAACAGTGACAGACTTTATTTTCTTGGGATCTAAAATTACTGCAGATGGTGACTGCAGCCGTGAAATTCAAAGGTGCTTGCTCCTTGGAAGAAAAGCTATGACAACCTAGACAGCATATTAAAAAGCAGAGACATTACTTTACCAACAAAAGTCCATCTAGTCAAAGCTGTGGTTTTTTCAGTAGTCATGTATGGATGTGAGTGTTGGACTATAAAGAGAGCTGAGTGCTGAAGAATTGATGTTTTTGAATGGTGGTGTTGGAGAAGACACTTGAGAGTCCCTTGGACTGCAAGGAGGTCAAACCAGTCAATCTTAAAGGAAATCATTCCTGAATATTCTTTGAAGGACTGATGCTGAAGCTGAAGCTCTAATACTTTGGCCACCTGATATGAAGAACTGACTGATTGGAAAAGACCCTGATTCTGGAAAAGATCGAAGGCAGAGGAGAAGGGGACGACAGAGGATAAGATGGTTGGATGGCATCACCGACTCAATGGACATGAATTTGAGCAAGCTCCAGGAGTTGATGATGGGCAGGGAGGCCTGGTGTGCTGCAGTCCTTGGGGTCGCAAAGAGGTGGACATGACTGAGCAACGGAACAACTACGGCCTTTCACTCACTGAGACTAAAAAGGAATTCTCCATTTTACCACTTTTCTGTTTTCCTTTTTAAATTTATATCTCTTCTCCATTTGAAGTTTCACTGGCATGATGTGGTTTATGGCTCCAATTTCATTTTTCCTACAAAAGGCTAGTAATTGTTTAGCAAGTAGTCTATCTTTCTCCCACTGATGTGACTTGGCAATTTTTACTGTTTTCTTCTTTTTTTGTGTCATCTTTGAGATTTTTGTATCAATGTTATGTTTACTTCATAATTTATGTTTTCTGTGTTTTGAAACACTTAATGTTGGATATCTACTGTAAAAGGTTTTAGTATGTTTCCACTGTGAAACCAGTAGGGCCTGGTGCTTTATTAAAAAGTAGCTCTTTGGTAATTTTTCTGTTTCTTCCATGGAAAACAATATGTTTAAATTTTCTATTTTGTTTTCTGGGATCAGTTTTGGTAAAATCTATTTCCCTAGAAAATTATTTATTTTATCTGGATTTTCAAGTTTATTTGTGTGGGATTTCATAAATCATTCTCCATGATTCTTTAATTTTCTGTGCATCTTGTCATTTTTTCCTTTTTGTATTTGTGCCTCCTTTAAAAAAAAAAACATAAGATACAGAATTATTTATATATTTTTACTATTCTTCCATACATCCTGTAAGAATCATATTTTATTTTATTGGTTCAATTGTTTTCCTAGTTTTTAATTAATCAGTTTCTGCTATTAACCTTTATTACTTTCTTTCCTGTGGTTTGTTATTGTTGTTAGGCTAGTAAGTCATGTCTGATTCTTTGTGACCCTATGGACTATAGCTCACCAAGCTCCCTTGTCCTCCACTGTCTCCCAGATTTTGCTCAAACTCATGTCCACTGAGTCAGTGATGCTATCTAACAATCTTATCCTCTGCCACGCCCTTCTCCTTTTGCCTCCAATCTTTCCTAGCATCAGGGTATTTTCTGATGAGTCAGCTCTTTGCATCAAGTGCCAAAATATTGGAGCTTCAGCTTTGGCATCATTCCTTCCAGTGAATATTCAGGGTTGATTTCCTTTAGGATTGACTGGTTTGATCTCCTTACAGTCTGAGGGGCTTGCAAGAGTTCTTCAGCACCACAATTCAAAAGTATCAATTCTGTCACATAAAAGTGGAATATATACTTACTTTACTATTATTTTAGTTGACTAGGTTATTAATTATTAAAGTTATTATTTTTTGAAAACTATTTTAGCTGATTTTTACAAGTTCTATATTTTTTTTGTCATCCATGCTTTCTGGAAATTCTGTGATTTCAATTTAGTTCTCTTTGATTCAAGAGTTAAGAGAAAAAGCTTTACTTTTAGGAGTAGTAGGACCCTTTTCTTTTCTCCTTTTATAATTAGATTCTAGTTTTAGTCCGTTGTGATTGGAAAACCTTCCTGTTCTATTTTTACATTTTGAAATTTGTTGAATTTTACTTGTGGCCTAATACATGGTCAAATTTCATAACTATTCCATGGGGACTTAAAATGCATTTTTATTTTAGGATCATGAATTTGGTATATATTAATCAGGATTATAGACCTCATTTTATTGCACTTTGCTTTAGCTCACTTTGCAGATACCACTTTTTTTTTTTTTTCCCTTCAAGTTGAAGGTTGTGGCCACCGTGTGTTGAACGAGTCTGTTGGTGCCAGTTTTCTAATAACATTTGCTTGTTCATGTCTCTGTGTCATATTTTAGTTCCCTCTTAGCTCAGTCAGTAAAGAATCTGCCTGCAATGCTGGAGACCCGGGTATGATGCCTGGGTTGCGAAGATTCCCTGGAGAAGGAAATGGCAACCCATTCCAGTATTCTTGCCTGGAGAAAGAAAAAAAGCCTAGCGGGCTCCAGTCCATGGGGTCACAAGAGTCAGACACGACCTAGTGACTAAACCACCACCACTACAATATTTCAAAAATTTCATTGTTATTATTTTTTTTTGCGATGGTCTATGACCAGTGATCTCTGTTGTTGTTGTCATTGTTCACAGATGCCATGAACCTTGCCCATGTAAGGTGATGAACTCAACTGATAAATGTGTGTGTTCTGACTGCTTCACCAGCCATTCCCCATCTCTTTCCTCTCCTTGGGCCTCCCTGTTCCCTGAAATGACAATATTGAAATTAAGCCAATTAATTAATAACCCTACAATGTTCTAAGTGGTTAAGTGAAAGTAAGAGTCAGGTCTCTCAGTTTAAATTGAAAACTGGAAATGATTAAGCTTAGTGAGGAAGGCATGTTGAAAACCGAAACAAACTAAAAACAAGGCCTCTTGTGCCAGTTAGCCAAGTGGTGAATAAAGTTCCTGAAGGAAATTAAAAATGCTACTCCAGTGAACACATGAATGATAAGGTGAAACAGCCTCATTGCTGATAGGGAGAAAGTTTGAGTAGTCTTGATAGAAGATCAACCCAAGCACAGCATTCCCTTAAGCCAAAGATGAATCCAGAGCCAGGTCCTAATTCTCCTCAATTTTGTGAAGGCTGAGAGAGGTGAGGAAGTCACTGAAGAAAAATTTGAAACTAATAGAGGTTGGTCCATGAAGTTTAAGGAAAGAAGCCATCTCCATCTCCGTAACATAAAAGTGCAAGTGAAGCAGCTGACGTGGAAGCTGCAGCATATTCTTCAGCAGGTCTAGAAGAGATAATTCATGAAGGTGGCTACATTAGCCACAGATTGTCAGTATAGGCAAATAACTTTCTATTAGAAGAAGATGCCATCTAGGACTTTCATAACTAGAGAGGATAAGCCATTGCCTGGCTTCAAATCTTCAAAGGATAAGTTGAATCTTTTGTTAGAGACATGAAGTTGGTGACATGAAGTTGAAACCAGTGCTCATCTGCCACTTCCTAAATCTTAGGGACCTTAAGAATTTTACTAAATCTACCCCACCTGTGCTGTCTAACTGGAACAACAAACCCTGGAGGACAACATATCTGGATGACCTATTGCTCCAAAAAATATCCCTTTCAAAATCTGACTACTCATCGACAAGGCATCTGGTCACCCAAGATCTCTGATGGAGATGTACAAAGTCAGCGTTGTTTTATCTCCGATGCAATGAACATGAACTTGATCTAACTCCGGGAGATGGTGAGGGACAGGGAGGCATGGCATGCAGCAGTCCATGGGGTCACAGAGAGTCAAATAACTGGGCAACTGAACAATAGCACAACTTTCATACTGCAGTCTGTGGGTCAGAGAGTCATTTCAACTTTCAAATCTTACTATTTAAGAAATATATTTTGTAAGGCTACAGCTGTCATAGATAGTGATTCCTCTGGTGGATCTGGGCAAAATAAATTGAAAGTATTTTCGGAAGGATTCACCATTCCAGCTGCCATTAAGAATATTTGTGAGAAAAGATCAAAAAACCAACAGTAACAGGAATTTTTAAGAACTGTTTACTAATATCAACAGTAAGGAGTTTAGGAGAACAATTTAGAAGGACATTCAACCCTCATGGATGACCTTGAGAGGTTCAAGAATCAGTAGAGGAAGTAATTGCAGATGTAGTGGGAATAGCAAGAGAACTGAAATTAGAAGTGGAATCTGAAGATGGGACTGAATTGCTGCAACCTCATGATAAAATCTGAGTGGATCATGAGTTGCTTCTTAGGGATGAGCAAAGAAAGTGGTTTCTTGAGATGGAATCTACTCTTGGTGAATATGCTGTGAAGATTGTTGAAATGGCAACAAAGGATTTAGAATATTCCATAAACTTGCTTGATAAGGCAGCAGCAGGGTTTGAGAGGATTGACTCCAATTTTGAAAGTTCTCCAGTAGGTCAGATGCTATTAAACAGCATTGCAGGCTGCAGAGAAGTCATTCATGAAAGGAAGAGTTGATCTGTGAAGCAGATTTAATTCTCTCATTTTAAGACATTGTCCCCGCCACCTCAACCTATGGCAACCAATACCCTGGTCATTCAGCAGCTAACAACTCTGAGGCAAGACCCTCCACCAGCAAAAAAGATTACTGTTCACTGAAGACTCAGATGATGTTTAGCATTTTTAAGAAATGAAACATTTTAAAATTGAAGTATGTATATTTTTTAGACTTAATGCTATTGCATTCTTATAGACTACAGAATGGTGTAAGTATGACTTCTGTATGCACTTGGCAACCGGAAAATTCATGTGAGTCACTTTATTGTGGTATTCATTTCATTGCAGTAATGTTCTTCTTTCTTCTGGAACTGAACCTGCAGTATCTCCAAGGTCTGCCTCACTTCATCAGCTTTCTTATTTAGGTTTTCTCTATCTTTGTCTCTTGTTACACTTTTTTGGTCTACATAACTGTTGAGAGCTGACAGAGACAGTGTGGCCTCCTGTTACTAGGGCATTTCTTTATTTCTCCTCATAGTTCTTGAAATTTCTGATTTGTGAAAATTGCTGCTAAATTATTTGATCTTCATAACTTAAACGTCTTCCATTTTGACAGCAGCCATTGCCAGTTGCCCTTCTCTGTTTCATATAATGCTTTGTTTTAGAGCAATACTTCTACCTTGTCTAGGGTTAATATTGTGATCCTTGCTTTGTTTAATTCTTTGTATTGCATGATGCAACTACTCAGGCCTCTTTTCTGTTTTTTGAATCACTTTTTAAAGATGTGTCTAAAAAATAACCCAATCAACAAATAGGAAGAAAACTCCAAAAAGACATACAGATGGCCAAAAAGCACATGAAAAGATGCTCAACATCATTAATTATTAGAGAAATGCAAATCAAAACTGCAACAAGGTATCACCTCACACAGATAGGAATGGCATTATCAAAACATTTACAAACAGTAAATGCTGGAGAGGATGTGGAGAAAAGGGAACCCTCCTACACTGTTGGTGGGAATGTAAGTTGGCCACTATGGAGAACAGTATGGAGTTTCCTTTAAAAAGACATAATTCAAAAAGATATGTGCACCCCTACCTCAGTGTTCATAGCAGCACTATTAGTAATAGCCAAGGCATGGAAGCAGCCTATGTCCACTGACAGATGCATAGATAAAGAATATGTGGTCTGTGGAAACCTCATCCAAAAAAATGTGTCTCTTTCATTCTGGCAGAGTTCAGTTTTGCTTTATGAGCCACTCTGAACATTTCTTTCTTTTAATACATACGTTTTCTCATTTATTTATTTTTTTGTATAACAGATGCATTTGATTTGATTATGTTAAATTATTTTGCATTTGTTTTCTCTTTTCTTTTTTAAAAAAAGTCTTTCACTATGTAGTTTGCTCTTTTTCTTTGTTGGTTTGTAGTTCTGTAATTTTGGAGAAGGCAATGGCAAGCCACTCCAGTACTCTTGCCTAGAAAATCCCATGGGTGGAGGAGCCTGGTAGGCTGCAGTCCATGGGGTCACTCAGTTGGACACAACTGAGCGACCTCACTTTCACTTTTCACTTTGACGCATTGGAGAAGGAAATGGCAACCCACTCCAGTGTTCTTGCCTGGAGAATCCCAGAGACGGGGGAGCCTGGTGGGCTGCCGTCTATGGGGTCGCACAGAGTCGGACATGACTGAAGTGACTTAGCAGCAGCAGCAGCAGTTCTGTAATTTATAAAGGTTTGAATTTTTGTTTTAGTAGTTACTTCCAAACTTAAAATTTTCTGTGGCCACCTACTTTTTTAAGATTTTTTTTTTTTGATGTGGACCAGTTTTAAAGTCTTTATTGAATTTGTTACAATATTGCTTCTGTTTTATGTTTTTGTTTTTTTCACCTCAGTGCATATGGGGTCTTAGCTTCCTGACCAGGGATCAAACCCTCACCCCCTGCATTGGAAGACGAAATCTCACCACTCGACTGTCAGGGAGGTCACCTCCTACTCTTCTAGGCATCTATTTCTTCCCAAATAGGTGCTCAATATCTGCTTCCTAAAACTTTCTCTTCTTTTATTACCTGATATTAGCTGATGAATTGAAGAAAGTGCTTTCTTAGAATGTGTCTCTACTTAGAAATGACCTGAGGAGAAGCAAATGAGTAAGAACAATATTTCTGTTGTTTCATCATCTTTTCCTTGAATTGCTTCACTTTTGCATTGTGGTCCTTATTCAGTGAGGTATTTCATTAATATTGAATATAAATTCTGGTAAAATGCTTGGTCACAGTTTCGGTCTGCTCTGTGGCACCATTTTTCTCATAAAGGTTTTTGTCTGTTGGTAAGTTTTGCTCCTCTCTCCTGTTTTTCTTACCATAAGTTTGTGTTGATATCTTTTCTATATCTCTTCACTATTCGTATTTAAATCAGTTTTATTTTCCTGGATGAGCTCCTGGTGGCAGCTCCTTGGTGATGGTGGGAGTGGGTACCGGATGCCCAGACTAGACTTCTAGATGTCACAACCCAAGGGTCTTCTTTGTTTAGCTGCTGCAGAGACAGACTGCTTCCTGAAAATATAGTTGTTCTGTGCCTTTTTTGTTTTTCTTTTTTCTGAGTATAGTCTCATTTCCTCTGTCTTTCCAAATCAAATTAGGTCCTAGAGGACTTTTTCTTCCTGGCTGTGTACCCCAGTTTCTGCACTCTTTGTGACAAACATGAGATGTTGTTTACCTCAGGAGGAGTCCTCATATCCAGGAAGCATATCTTTTTACTGGAACTTTCTGAGATTGGCCTCTGCTGGGCCTTTGCACCCCATGCTTATTCTTGTTACCTCTTGCACAGTGTCTGCCTCATTTCAGGGACTTTTGGGGGCCCTTATACAGATTTTTTAGAGTCTGTAGATTATAGCTGTCCTGGTTTTACTGAAAATGGAATTTGTGACAATTCTCAATTTTGCCTTTGTAACATTTTCAGTAAGAGAAGTACTTCTCTTGGTATTCAAATCCAATTTTAAAGAATGGTGGGTGCAGTGTTGTTTGAGAAGCACAGGTCAGGGGCAAAGAGGAGTGCTTCCACAGTTTGTTAGGTGTCCTGCTTCACCCACACGCTTCTCAGCCATTGTGCACATAGCGGGCTTCTGCAGTTGTCACCGTTGGCGTTTTGTTTGTAATTCTAGCCTTCTTTCTCTCATCCTCAAGGTCTGGTCATCTCTGTCAGACAGCTAGGGATGTGTTTCTGAGTTTCTTTAAGACAGTGACATTGCTCCGATTTTGGGGTCATGTGCGGGACACCTAGGCAGTGCTCAGACCTCCTGTGTAGCCCAGTGTTTGTGCGAAGTTCTGTGCCCCACATGGGGGAGCCATTTCCATGCTCCCACCTGCTTACACACAGACACAGCTGCAGGGGATGGGGAACAGAACTGTGGGTAATAGACTGGTCTTTTTAAACCACAAGTCACAGTATAGAATCAGTGAGCACTGCAGAAAACGGTGGGTCACTACGTGGAGAGCCATCTCTGTTTCTGGGTAACCTGGAAGGTGTAAACTTTCCATGAGATTTGATATGGTCACTCGCATATCATACCATTCCCGTTGCCACTTTCAGAGGTCAAGGACAAGGTTATCTGTGTTTTCTTTTTATTATTATCTTTCACAGTTATTTAGCTGCTTAGCAAAACTGTAGTGTATTTTGTGGGTTATTGGTCACGTTGAAGGAGGAATTAGCTGGAGGATGGGTTGAATGGTGATCACAATGAATATGAAAAAGATTTAAAACAAATAAAGAGCACTTTACAATATATTAAGTTCCATGTCGTTGATGATACAAAGCTGAATCAATCATCTGCCTCATATGCAGATGGCAGGCTGCAGACTGGCATTTATTAAGCACCTGTGTGCGTGCTCAGTCACTCAGTCTTGTCCAACTCTGTGGCCCCCATGGACTGTAGCCCCCCAGGCTCCTCTGTCCATAGGATTTCCCAGGCAAGAATACTGGAGAGGGTTGCCATTTCCTCCTTCAGGGGATCTTCCTGACCCAAAGATGGAACCTGTGTCTCCTGCGTCTCCCACATTGGCAGGCAGACTACTAGCGCCACCCGGGGAGACCAGTTAAACCCTTAGGTTCTATCCCTGGGTTGGGAAGATCCCTTGGAGAAGGCACTGGCAATCCACTCCATTCTTGCCTGGAGGAAGTCCATGGACAGAGGAGCCTGGTGGGACCCAAAGCCTCAGTCCATTGGGTCGCAAAGAGTCAGACACAGCTGAGCGACTATACTCTATGTGGTAGATACTGGGACAGGCATTTTACTTAGTTCTTTTGACAACTCTCTTGTGTGGGCGTTACTAGCCTTATCTTAAAGAGGAGCCATTTGGAGCTCAGAGAGAAGGCATAGAGCCCAAACTAGGATCAGTGACCTCAAAGCTCACCCTTCTTCTACCACACCACGCTGGTTCCATTTCCATAGATGGAACAGTCATGGGTACTATTTCCTGACATGCGAGTGATGGGCTGAGACTGGAAATGAAACCTTTCAGTCTGAGGGTTCCCTATTTAGGTACCTGTGTTAAGGTGCTATTGAAACCTGGGTCCCAAGATACTCTGAAATTCTGTTTGTGTCTGAGGTTAGAGACTGGTCTGGAAGGGAAGTTTGGGTTGAGAGATTAAACACTTAGGGGACACTAAATGCCAGGAAGATTAGAAAGTAATAACCAAACATACATATCATCCAGAAGGCCTTGTTTCTTACTCTGAAAAATATGTAAGCCAAAATCAAGTCTCTTATCTTTTCTTTAAAGTTACGAGATTACATTAGTAAAAGTGTCTCCCATACTTCTCTTTAGGGGCTGTTCTCACAATTCCTGGCTTGGCATTGGTGTGGGAAATCCAGTGCTCCCTGGTGCCACTCTGCTGGGGAATTAAATACTTGTCCCTGGGTTGGCTCTTTCCAGCCACCTCCATTCTCACGGCCTCACCAAGTCAGTTATCTTTCCACTTGACCCTCATGGTTCTGTGTCTTGAGCCACTGTATTATCTTCCTCACAGGCATTTGCTCTCTGTGCATAAATTTGCTGTGTGCAATTCCCCATGTCATGTGATGATAACATGTCTGTGTAACTTAAAAATTTGGCAACAGTGACATTTCTGTGTTTGTGCTGGAATTACCTTGATATTACCAGGGACTGAAGGATGCTGCCACCTGCTAGGAACATATGCTTATGTTTGAGCAAAGGTTAATGAGTCTATTCAGAAAATGATTCAGGGGCGGGCTCAAGAGCAACTTGGTATGTTCTAAGGTAACTGAGCTGTGTGTTCTGAGAACTCGGTCCCTTTGGGGTAAGACAATTTGAAAGTTCCTTTTAGGGAGGTGGTGGGTAGAGTAGTGATTTGAGAGATAATTTCCATCTTACACTTAAGACAGATGTTCTCTGGCTTGACTCGATGTTCTGTCTTGCAGGTCTGCATGCAGATATTGATTCTGTATCAGATTATACATTTGTAGGGTGCAGAAATTCCTTTATCTTAATCTCTGTGTATGTGTCTTTGTGTAGGCTCAGTGCTTTGCACAAAGGTGGTAGCCACTGTTAGGGTATATACACAGTGACTTGGATTGTATTTATTGAATATAAACGTAGGTTGATAAATTTGATACCATTTAATCACACTCACACTTCATTTCAATTCTCCATTCTCTAGAGGTCTTATTTAGTTAAATGTGATGGCCAAGCTTTTGAGAATCTTCTAAATCCATGAGCCTTATTTTTAGATACCTATTTGTTGAGGTGTTTTCTCTTGGATTTACAAAGAGCTGGAGCACACCATTGAAAATTGCTCTCTGGACAAACAAGATATCCTTCCCCAATCAGGATGGTGGTTTGATCTGACCTTAAGGAGCCTTTTCACCTCCCAGAAAAGCAGAGCAGTGAAACTTGTCTCTTACTTAACTTGTCTTACTTTAAGAAAGGACTTGTTAGTTTAAAAATAGTCATCTTTTATTCCCTGCCTGTCAGGGCCTCTCTGCCTTCTCTCAAAAGCCAGCATTTACTGATGTTCTTTGATTGACACCCTCCTCAGTACTAAAAGGGAACAGAGAATGGGAGAACGTGTCACTTTATTGACAGGTGCTGAGACCTTGTCAGGGACAATTGCTTAGCAACCTCTATGGTGCCACTTTGGGGAAAGGGGGAAGAAAAGGACAGAATTACATATAAATGAGAGGAAATCATGTGACAGAGGCCAACTATCATAAAATACTGAGTATTTTTTTAAGTAGGTCTTTTAAGTTAGCAATGTAAGTTGTAAAATCTGCACAAATTATCTTTTCCCTTCTCCTGGGTTGTTGGATTACTGCAGAGTAGAGCTAATGTTAGGTTTTTGCAAAATGCACATTGATATGGGGAAGAGAAAGGGAGCTGAGTTCAGAGAAAGCAAACCTGGGTTCCTGTCTTGACTCTCCTTCTGGCTGTTTGACTCTGTGTGGGTGACTTGACATTCCTGAGCTTCCTGGGTAAAACTGGGAAAACCACCTTGTGAAGATTAAACAGACATATTTAGAATTATAGTTTTATATGTGTGTGGGAGAGCCTTGAAAATTGTCAGGCACCTATAAAATAAGGAGTTCTTATAATTGTGCTATATTGCTTTTGAACTGTGGTGTTGGAGAAGACTCTTGAGAGTCCCGTGTACTGCAGGGAGATCCAACCAGTCCATTCTAAAGGAGATCAATCCTGGGTGTTCATTGGAAGGACTGATGCTAAAGCTGAAACTGTAATACTCTGGCCACCTCATACGATGAGTTGACTCACTGGAAAAAACTCTGATGCTGGGAAAGGTTAGGGGCGGGAGGAGAAGGGGAAGACAGAGAATGAGATGGCTGGATGGCATCACTGACTCTGTGGACATGAGTCTGAGTGAACTCCGGGAGTTGGTGATGGACAGGGAGGCCTGCCGTGCTGTGATTCATGGGGTCGCGGAGAGTTGGACACAACTGAGCGACTGAACTGAACTGAGATGCAGTCTGTTTATTAAGATGGTGCACTACTGTAAGTTGGACATAAATATGATTTTATTGGTGTGGAAAGAACACTGACTTATGTTTAAAAGTACTTTTCAGAGTGCCTTTGAAAACATTATATCATTTGGTTCTTATAGTTCTGTAATACAGAATAATTATCTCCTTTTTTAAGGTTAATCATTATTAAACCCATTTCTAGAATTTGCCCACAGCTGGTCTAGGGGTTGAACAGGAACTTGATCAAATCAGTTGGTCCAAAAAACTGTGGCACTTCTATTCTTTTTTCAATTTCTGTCACTACCTTCAATTTCTTTTGTATAAGATTATGTAAACTAGCTTTTTTCCCAGATAACCTGTGGTAAGCAACTGGTTTTTAAAAATTCTAATGTGTCACACATGGATATTTTTGTAAAATACTATGAAAATAAAATATTAGTCAGTTTGGATTGTATGTTATATTTGGACTGTATGTTATATGTAGTATTACAGTTTGTTTGGACAATATGCTAGAGGAAAGATGATACCATCAAGGAAGCTGGGCAAAGTGTACATGGGGACTCTATACTACTTTTGAGCTTTTGTGAGTCAACTTCCTTTACAAAAGTTACTGAGAATAAGTTATTAGAAAATACAAATAAATACAAAATACAATTCCTATATTTTAATCAATGGTGTAAACAGACATAAAATTACTCTGTCAAATTGTTATAAAAGTTTCTAAATGCATACTATGGATTTCTACTCTTATTTTGTGGTGGACCATGGACAGGGAGGCCTGGCGTGCTGTGATTCATGGGGTTGCAAAGAGTCGGACACGACTGAGCGACTGAACTGAACTAAACTGAACTGAATAACAGGTCCACTGACCACATGAGTGTGAACATTAATAAAAATAAATTTCTCCTTTGTTTAAGTCATTCCTGAAGGGACTGCAACTTCAACGTTCAAGTTCACTGAAGAGAGTCTAATTGTCACACACCTTGTGTCCAGTCAACTATGGCTGGGTGGAAGGTGGGACCATGCCAGGATCCAACTTACCAGTGAGCATCCATTTTCAGAATAATAGGGATCAAAAGAAAAGCTCAGGAAGCGACCAATAAATGACTCAATTTGTGTCTATTTCTAGGGAGGCAAAGACCTGCCCTTGGTGGAAATAACTGTAGATCACTATCTAAAACTACCAATTACTTAAATACTTCAAGTTGGGGAAGAGGAGTTATGGGAATTCAGAGAAGAGAAAATGTCTCCTTGGGAGATGACAGAGTTTCTTGGATTGGGTGGCATGTAAGTGGCTGAAATAATCCTTGAAATAACCGAGGTCTGATGAAAGATGAGAGGGGAAAGTCATTGTTAAGTGTTGTTCAGATTGTTATTTTAGGAAAGTCAATCATTCAGTGGTGGGAGGATGAATTAGAGGTAGGGTGATGAAGCCAAGGTCAAGGAGTCAACTGTGAGGCTGATGCTTGGGAAGCATTGAAACAGTGGTTGTGGAATGGAAAAGAAGTGGACACAAGGGAAATTCCAGGTGGAAAACAAAGCAGAGAAACTAATTCAATGTGGGACATTAATAGTGAGAGGTGCGGGAAGAGAAACACATTTGGGAGGAATGAGTTTCAGTTGTACTGCTTTCGAGGGGCTGGTGATGGTTTAGATGGTGGTTTCTTCCCTGGTGGCTCAGATGGTAAAGAATCCGCCTGCATGCAGGAGACCTGGGTTAGACCCTGGGTCAGGAAGATCCCCTGGAGAAGGGAATGGCTACCCATTCCAGTATTCTTGCTTGAAGAATCCCCATGGACAGAGGAGCCAGCGGCCTACAGTCAGTCCATGGGATTGCAAAGAGTTGATCGAGCAACACTTCTCCTCAGTCAGAAATACAAGTGTCCAAATGATCAAGAGGATGCTTTCACAGAATTGGAACCTTTAATACTGTCACTCACAAAGATACATTCCAATCCTAAGTGTGGCCATCTTTGGGGATAGGGGCTTTGAAGATGGAATGAAGGTAAGGTTTCCAGGTAAAATCATCCTGGATTTGGAGTGAGTTACCCTTGGATTTGAAACCATTAAATTAAAAGACGCTTACTCCTTGGAAGGAAAGTTATTACCAACCTAGATAAATATTAAAAAGCAGAGATATTACTTTGCCAACAAAGGTCCATCTAGTCAAGGCTATGGTTTCTCCCGTGGTCACGGATGGATGTGAGAGTTGGACTGTGAAGAAAGCTGATTGCTGAAGAATTGATGCTTTTGAACTGTGGTGCTGGAGAAGACTCTTGAGAGTCCCTTGGACTGCAAGGAGATCCACCCAGTCCATTCTAAAGGAGATCAATCCTGGGTGTTCATTGGAAGGACTGATGCTAAAGCTGAAACTTCAATACTTTGGCCACCTCATGCAACGAGTTGACTCACTGGAAAAGACTCTGATGCTGGGAGGTATTGGGGGCAGGAGGAGACGGGGACGACAGAGAATGAGATGACTGGATGGCATCACCGACTCGATGGACATGAGTTTGAGTGAACTCCGGGAGTTGGTGATGGACAGGGAGGCCTGGCGTGCTGTGATTCATGGGGTCACAAAGAGTTGCACACGACTGAACTGAACGGAACTGAACTGAACCCTTGGAAGAGAAAAGAGAGGAGGGTTGACACACAGAGATGCACAGAGAAGGCCGAGTGGAGACAGGCAGAGATTGGCATCATCCTGTCACAGGCCAGGGAACTCTGGCAGCCCCCAGACCCCACTGGGGGAGACTGCACAGGCCTCCCCACTGGAGCCTGGGATAGGAGTCAGGCATAGGAGTCAGGCATCACACTGTGAGTCACACTTCCAGCCTCCTAAAGTGTGACAGAATATACTTCTGTTGTTTGAAGCCACCAGTGTGTGTGATTTGTTATGGCAGCTCTAGGAAATGTATACCTCTCTGAGAATTCTGTATATCATGTTCTTGTGTTGTGAGGTAGAGGGAAAGCAAAGTTCATCTTTATTGGTGTCTTGTTTCTGGGTGTTTTCAAAGGTGGCTTTTCTTGCAAGTTACCAGAGGTAGAAATGATGTCATTCAGAAGAATAAAGTTTAGGACAACTTAGCAAGTGTGAAAGGACTGATTTACAGATCAATCCACCCCTCCCCATTGCATTGATTTAATTACTTTCTTCCTTTTTTTCCCTCCCTTCCTCCCCCTCCCCCCCAACCTTCTTCTCTCAATTTTTTCCTTCTTTCTAACAGAATCTCCCTACATTGGAAGATTTCCTGCCATAAAAAGAAAACACTATTCAGATTTATTTTTCCATTTCTAACTTCCAGTCTGAACTTTAGAATAACCAGAGTTACCACATTCACAAGTAATCAGCATTCTATACACAGTCAGTCTAGTCTTATTCTGGTTAAAGATGTGATTATTTTCTTTTTGGACCTTTTGAAATATTGAAAAATAACTTGCAGACCCTCTAACTTCATTGCTACTGTCAGTATTTGGTTAGAGGTTATTGCCTCGAGAGCAGGGTTTCCATTTGGGCTCACTGCCTAACACAGTTTCTGGCACAGAGTAGGCTTCCACATAGTGTTTGTTGACCTGAACTGTTGACTGAAGGATTGGATTTACTGGCCTAATACTGCATAATTCTTAAAGTGAATTTCCCTCATCAGATTAGAAGCATTTAAATGTGTCCTCAGGCTTGTGTGAAATTGGGAACCACCATATGTTTGCATATCAATAAGAGTGCCCTCCATTGCGAGAGTGGAAGAACACAAATCAGTCTGGTTTCAACAAAGGGGATGTATTGGCTTGTGGAATGTAAATTCCAGAAGTGCTGACTTTAGGTGATGGTTGATCAAGGAGCTCCATGATGCAAAGAAGGAAGGAGTTTCTTTCTGGTTTTGTTATTCTGTCCATGGTGTCAGCTTTATCCTAAGCAGGGGAGGGTCCCCTTTTGCCACTAGAAAGGCAGATTATATGAAAAAAGCCAAGCCTCGGAGACGCCGCTGCCGCCAGCACAGCCGGAGACCTGAGCCGACACTGGGGGCTGTCCGTGGGCCCCGCACTCCCTCGATGAGTTGGAGAAGTCCGGTTGTATCAGAGTAAGATGGACGGTAGCTTTGATTGTGATTGTGGTGACCTGGAGCCACCTGATCACTAACAAAAGACATCTTCTGTTAACCAACAGCTGCCAGGGCTTCCTGTTGAAATACACAGCAACAGAGGAAGAAAAGAAGCAAAACGGAAATAGCGCTTACCAGCACCTTAGAATGATGCTGCTCAGGACCAGTCCAACACTGAATGTATCTGCACTGTGAGGAGAATGTTCATAGAAGCCTGTTGTGTGCATATTTATTCACATTTTTGTTAAATGTTAAATTCTTCAGCACAGTAAATCTGAGTGCATAGTAAAAAAAAAAAAGAAAAAAGCCCCACTTGCTTGTTAGTTAATACCACTGGAAAAGAATATCTTTACCTAAGCTGTCAAACAAAAATACTGAACATTCCTCTGATGGGACCAGCTAGAGCACATGTCTATCTTTGTGCCAGTCTCTATAATGACGAGTTATAATTATGCTACAAGAAAGACCTCATTGCTGATTTAAGAACTTCTTGGCCTAACTAATAAGGAAAGGGTAACTCAGTTCCCCTTTGGTTAGACAGTCCTAAGTTTAGAGAATCACTAGTTCAGGCTATATTAGCCCAGGAAGGCTAAGAACGATAAAGGGTTATATTTGTGTCCAAGTATATTGCATTGGGGCAGACCCATTATTTATATTGCATAGTATATAATCTAAGAAGTGATTTTGTACAACTGACCCAAATGGTGGAGCCCCAAGACCTAATCAGAATAGCTTAGCTGCAGAGCAGTCCCTGCCTTATTTATGGAGTGAGGTCGAGTATCTAAAAGTCTGATGTGACCTTACTGTCTCCAATTTACCATCTGTAATTGGGGGTGCATGGAAGAATTGTATAAAAAAGGTCTTACTGAACTGGATTACTACAATGGTGTGGTTAGTTACCCAGAGCCAGACATTCTGGAGTGTGAAGTCAAAGGGTCTTAGGAAGCACTGCTGTTAATAAAGCTAGTGGATGCAATGAAATTCCAGCAGAACTATTCAGATCACTAAAGGATGATCCCATTAAGGCTTTGCATTCATTATGTCAGCAAATCTGGAAGACCCAGCAGTGGCCACAGGATTGGAAAAGGTCAATCCTCATCTCAAATCCCCAAGAAGGGTAGTACCAAAGAATGTGCTCACCTTAGGACAGTTGCACTTATCCCCTGTGCTGGTAAGATCATGGTTAAAATCTTGCATTCTAGGCTTCAGCATTACGAGAACCAAGAACTTCCAGATGTCCAAGCTGGGTTTAGAAAAGGAAGAGGAACTAGAGATCAAATTGCCAACATTCACTGGATTGTAGAGAAAGCAAGGGAATTTCAGAAAAACATCTCTCTCTTTTTCATCATTTATGCTAATGCCTTTGACTGTGTGGATCATGGTAAACTGTGAAAAACTCTTAGCGAGACAGGAATACCAGAGATGGGAATACTGAACCATCTTACCGGTCTCCTCAGAAACCTGTATGCAGATCAGGAAGCAACAATTAGAACCCTGTATGGGACAACTGATTGGTTTAAGATGGAGAAAGTACGACAGGGCTGTCTGCTGTCACCCTGTTTGTTTAACCTATGCACTGAGCACATCATGAGACATGTTGGGCTGGGTGAGTTACAAGCTGGAATCAAGATAGGCAGGAGAAACATCAACAACCTCATGTGAGTGATACCACTCTCATGGAAGAAAGCAAAGAGGAACTAAAAAGCTTCTTGATGAAGGTAAAGGAGAGTGAAAGAGCTGGCTTAAGACTCAATATTAAAAAAAACTAAGGTCATGACATCCAGACCATTACTTCATGGCAAATAGAAGGGGAAAAGGAAGTAGTGACAGATTTCCTTTTCTTGGGCTCTAAAATCACTGCAGATGGTGACTGCAGCCTTGAAAATAGAAGACATTTGCTTCTTGGCAGGAAAGTGATGACAAACTTAGTATGTTGAAAAGCAGAGATGTTACCCAGCTGACAAAGGTCCGTATAGTCAAGGCTATGGTCTTCCCAGCGGTCACGTACAGTTAAGAGAGCTGAACTGTAAAGAAGGTGGAGTGCCGAAGAACTGATGCCTTCAAACTGTGGTACTGGAGAAGACTCCTGAGAGTTCTTTGGACAACAAGGAGATCAAACCAGTCAATGTTAATGGAAATCAACCCTGAATACTCATTGGAAGAACTGATGCTGAAGCTGAAAGTCCAGTATTTTGGTCATCTGATGGGAACAAATGACTCATTGGAAAAGTCCCTGATGCTGGGAAAGATGGAGGGAAGAAGGAGAAGAGGGTTTCGGAGGATGAGATGGCTGGGCGGCATCACTGATGCAATGAACATGAACTTGGGCAAACTTTGGGAGATGGTGAGGGACAGAGAGGCCTGGTGTGCTGCGGTCCATGGGGTTGCAAGGAGTCAGACACGACTGGGCAACTGAACAACAACAACAGTTGTTGGGGGGTTATTGTTTAGAAGTTTATAATTCCTTTGGAAAAAAAATTATATAAAAAAAGTGACTTCCCTTTCGGTCCAATGTTAAGACTCTGCACTCCCAAATCAAGGTTCCTGGTCAGGGAGCTAAGATCCCACATGCTACACTGAGCAGCTGGGGTGTAGGGGAAGTTATTAAAATGAAATTGGTAGTTCCTTTGGAGACTATTGTCCACCTCTCTGCTGTATATGCTTTTACCACCCAGATCTCCTTCTATATCCTTCAGTTAGTAAACCTTATTTTATTTGTCCAAGCCAAGGCTAGTGTTGGTCTTACTCAGTGGATCTGAGTTACTTCACTTCTGAGTTCCTGCCACTTCAGTGGTTACCCAGAGCTAACTGTCTTGGGCCAGTTCTGAATTACTCCTGGAGCCAGGGCTGGGCTTAGCCCGCCTAAACCACATAACCTTTTATAGTGGCTAAAACTGATGCTGGGAGAGGCTATCACCATGCCTACTTATTTGCATTGTCTATTGCAAATGGGAAGACTGTGAGATTTCTGTTTCTAATTTGAGTTATTTATCAGTCTAATATATATTGTTTATATACAGACTATTTGGAGGTACAGGAAATGTTACCGGAGCCAGTGGGTCATAGGAAGATGGTTTGGATTTGTGTTTCCAGGAGACTCGGGGCTTCCCTGAGATTCTCATCACTGAGCTGAACGAGGAGCAGTAAAGCTTTGGAGGCCAACCCTGCGGCAGTCACAGTGCTGTTTCTTAGATGTCTCATGCACATTGTAGTGGTCATGTGTGATTTCATGTAAGATCTGGGGCAGCTGACAGGTAGGGTTGAAAACCACTATTACATCCTAGCTCTGTGACCTGGAAAAAAAATCCCTCCCCATCTCTAGTCCTCAGTTTCCTTTACTTGTAAAATGAAGGCGCTGGATGAGAAGTTCTCGAAAACCCCTTCCATCTTCCACAGTCTATGATTCTATGACTTGCCTTTAGCCAAGTTGCATGAAACCTGATTAAATGACTCCCTTCCAAGTTATTAATTCGGCACAGCTTCCCCATCTTAGTGAGTTTTCAGCTGGCTAATGCCAGATGACAGTCATGAAATGCCAGCCTTGCCGGTGTGGGATGGAGTTAACAGTATGAGGTTTGCTAAGTGTTTCTGTGCGATCAGTGTGAAAGCAATCACATCTCCAGAGCGAGAAAGGTCAGTGCCCTGTCGCTTCCAAGCCTTGCCACACTAAGGGGACATGAAGGGGACTGCCACCCGCCGAACGCAAATCAGGCTAAAAAATGAATGCCCTCTGCAGTTGCAGTCTGCTAGCTCCGAATGTCAAACGATATTACTTTGGGAGCCTGTTAAGCCCCCTTCTCAGAGCACAGCAGTGTCTAAATCCCCTCATCTCATTTGATTAATCTGAGAGACTATAGAATATGTTATTAGGCACAGAAAACATGACTGCAGTGTGATAGTCTGCAGTATTACCAAGCATGGACATTCTTTGAAGGCCTGATGATTTTTTCCTGGTTCTGGGTTGCTTGAAACTGGGGGTGGGGAAGCTCGTTGATCTTAGTGAATTAGCGTCCGATGTGAAATAATATTAGTGAATATATACATACACTTAAAAAAAACAACAACAGGGTGGAACTTCCCTGGTGGTCCAGTGGTTAAGACTTCGCACTTTCAATGCAGGAGGCTCAGGTTCAGGCCCTGATCAGGAAGCTAAGATCCCCACACACTGTGTGGAATGGAGTGGCCAGGAAAAATAAAAAAGGATTATAGAGTGAATCATAACCCTTATAGGAACAGGACTCTTCTGCCCAAAAGAGGGGACTCTTTCTTTCTCTGTCTTTCCCTGAAATAAAGTGAAAGTGTTAGTTGCTCAGCTCTGTCTGTCTTTGTGACCCATGGACTATAAAACCTGCCAGGCTCCTCTGTCCATGGAATTCTCTAGGCAAGAATACTGGAGTGGGTTGCCGTTTCCTTCTCCAGGGGACCTTCCTGACCCAGGGATAGAATCTGGGTCTCTTGCACTGCAGGCGGATTCTTTACCATCTGAGCCACCAGGGAAGCCCCACGCCCTTAAGCCTTGAACACACACCTGTACTTAACAGGAAGGAGCCCATATATTTAACAGTGGTATTTCTCATTGGTGAGATCACAAGTGACTTCTTTTTCTTAAGTTTTTGTATCTTACATATTTTTATCATGGGCACATTTTGTAATAAGAAAATATACTTGAAACCATGTGTTATTTCAAAATACATTTTCCTTTGTTCGTTGTAAGGTCGTTCTTTTCCCGAGAAATGTCCCTGAATACTGTCTTTTTTCCCATCCTGCTAAAATGGAGGAAGGTACCTGAAATGCTGTGTGAAACAGAAGAACTGAGCCCTTCCTGGGAAGCATCCCGCGTTTTCCTTTTCAAGACCTGGAGCCACTGTGTGGCCTGACAAACAGTAAGAAATGTGATAATAAAGACGATGAGCCACTCCAGGGCTGGGTTTCATTTCCAGCTTAATTAAATCCTAGTAACACACCTGACCTCCAGCTTTGAAGAGCTGCCACAAAAGCCAGGTGCCCTCATCAGCTCAGGCTCGCCCTGCGGTGACGGTGGGAAGGCGGCCTGAAAGGAGAGGGCAGAGGGAGGCAGAAGCTGTCGGAGATGAAACAGTGGAGTCAGGAGGCAATATTTCAGAGGAAGCTGTTTCATCCTGTGGGTAATCTCTCTGCCCCTCTGCTTAAAAAGCTGAACAGCAGCGCTAACCTACAAATGTCCTGAATTGAAAACTCTGCCAATGGCTCTGCTGCCCCTGCCACCTGGCCCCCCAACCAGTCCTCGACCAGCTCCCTGCCCCCACCTGTCATGGTAAATGGGGTACAAAATGCACTTGGTTGGCACAAGTCCCGACTTGCTCTCTGGTCCAAGGCAGTTGACTGGCTCTTGCGATGACAAACACCTGGCTGCTTGTGGTCTGTTGGGCCCTGCAGCTGCCCGGGGTCTCTGTGTTCAATATCTGTTTCAACACCAGAAATCCTCCTGAAATCTAAATGAAAGGGGGGAAGTGCCATGATTAATTGAGCCCAGCAATTGTACAGTGATCCTGAAGGATTTGTCAGCTGGTTTTCACAACCACTTGTGACACATGATGAGTTTCGTATGTGAGGAAGCGAGGCTCTGAAAGAGTAGGTACTTGTTGCGGCTCTAAGAAGCAGAGCCTGAGACAGGGGTTGGGCCCCTGGTTTTATGAAGGGGTTGCTTTTAGGAGAAACTTAGAATGAGGCAGAGGGCAGGAGAGAGGAGGGAAAGAGCAAGAAAGGATGTGGTCTCAGGACACTCAGCTTGGCCTGAACCAGAGGCAGCCCTGGAGCATAAACTTCATCATGGAATGGCCCCTACCCTGAGGCCAGGAGGCTGACTGACCTCCACTGGTCCTTGCTGGGAGTCGTCCCTGGGGTGGGGACACAGCTCCTCAGGCCAGGAGGCTCACGTCAGCTGAGGGCAGTTTGCTGAAGAAACGGGCCATTTGAAGCTCATGACAGTCAATACTTGTAATATCTGGGGGACAATACCAGCCTGTAAAGGGGCCCTGGCAGGGGATCACCAACTCCTGCTCATCCACAGTGAACCCATGCTGGTTCTTTTCAGAACCGAAGGATGACTCTTGGGGTTGGGGTTGGGATGACCCAGGTGGGTGGCTCTCATTCTTGTAGCGTATGAAGATGGTCACAGATGTGCATGAGCCATGCAAATCATGGGGGATACTTTATAATCATTGAAAAGAAGAGTCCCTTGACCCTGAGTTGTGAATATTTCTTGCTCCTCTTTGATTTTTGAACATTTTGTACCTTCACAGGAGCTGCCATTATATTCAGAAAGTAAGAACATGTCTATCTCTTTGACTCAAGTGAGAACTTCTCAAGAGAAGAAATCTTGCCTCGTTTCAGGGGTAACACATCCGCTTATATATATGTCTTGTCCATAGTAGGCTAATCAACACTGATTGAATTGAGCTCTTCTTGATTTTGGGGGTGGGGAGTGGCTTCCTGGTGCTATTATTTCAGCCAGCCAACCACTCAAAGTTCATTCAGTGTCTATCAGTTAGTTGTGACCAGCTCAAAGGGCACTGTGTTGATGGCTGCCTGTTTTATTTTCTATCCTTCCAAGAGTCTCAGAGTCCACTAAACAGCAACAGGAAGGTTATTCTAGGGACTAGGAAGAAAGGCAGCTCCATTTTGAAGTCATGTAGAAAAAGAGTGTGTCTCCTGGAGTCAGGAGACTTGGAACACTGCTCATTAGTTAGTTTTTGCATCTGTAAAATGGGACAGGACCCCGCCTGGTTGAACGTACAGGGCTGTTGTGGAGGATCAAAGGAGGTAATACAGGTGAAGTCCACAGACTGTGCAGAGAAAATTGATATACTTTTAAGGACCAGTGATGGTTCAAAGGCAAGGGTGAGAGACAAAGGGGCTTGGAGCCCCTCTGCAGTTCAGGTGGTGAATTCCTGTGTGCTTAGAATTCAGTCTCAGGGCAACAAAACGGGAAAGGAAAATCAGTGTTCTTCTCTTTTCCTCTCCTGACTTTACGGAACTGTGTATGCTATAGTTAGTGCCTCAGCTTATACCTCCAATTTCTGAAAGTTTCCCTCTTAATTTTACAAGAACATACACACTTTACAATGCCTGACATCTGCTCAAGCAAGCAAATAATTGTTTTGACACTGTGACAGAGAGTATATTTTAACAATTTCTGAAATCTGCCAATGGAATAATTAGAGTCTAATTCTCATTTGCCAGGACAATGAGCTCTTGAGGCCAGATGACTCCCTGATGGCAAACTGGCCACCTTTTCCTGGTTCTCATTGGCTGGTAGAGATTTAGTTTCACATAATTGTCTTAATCCTCACTGATGACTGATTTTTGATCTTTAATGATAATACAAGTTATGTATTGAGCACATCACTGGTTGGTTTCTTTGGATGGGTATTTTACTACAGTTCTCATTGCTTGAAAAGTAGCTTTGATTTAATAGTTGGACTATTAAAGATTTTACTTTCCTTGTGGAGTGACCTCCTAGCTGGCCTAAGGCAGTAGGGTACGGGGCCAAAGAGAACTAGCACTGCCTTTCTGGGCAGAGGTGGCCAGGGAAGGAGGGATGGCAAAGAGAAAGTGTGGATATGAGGTGAAACTAGTGAGAACTGGCCAGAAGTACTGTCTTATGTTTTAGCATCAGATTTAGGAAGGATCTTGGAGATGCTGAGGATGGGGAAAGGGGTGTGGTTTCTTTCCTGGACCACTGGGATGTATTGCTGGACCATGGACTTGGGAGCTGTGAGGATGCTGAGTCAGGCCAGGCAGCCTTCCAGAATCCTGGCTTTGATTTGGGATCCCACAGAGTCCATCCTGTAACCCTATGTAGGCATGGAGCCAAGCGTGCTACCCTGCCCAACTGTTGAGCACAGCCTTTGGTCCCACATAACTCAAAGGCCCCACATAAGAGAGCCTTCGAGTGCAGCCTGTAGTTCCACCCTGCAGTGGAGTCATGGAGCCCAGCTTACAGCCTTGCCCTGCCACAGATCCCAGTCTATGGCCCCGCCAGTTGCTGAATACGGCCTGAAGCCTCTTCAGGGCAAGGAACCCAGACAGTGATCACCCAACAATATAGTACAGTTTCTAGCCCCACCTAACTGCAGCCTACAACTGCAAGCCCAGCTGGGCCTTGTCCAACAGCAGAGCACAGATATTGGCCTGTGTGATCACAATACCCAGCCTGTGGCCCATCTGTCTACGAAACCCTGCCTGCAGCTCTGCCTGAATATGGAGTCCAACTGGTGGTACCATCTCATTGGGTAGCATAGCCTGAGACCCCCGTCTGATCAGAAGCAATCATGGTGCCTGGTCTGTAGCCCTGCCCATTTGCATAGTACAACCAGCACCAACCTACTAGGAAATGTAGCAGCGACTTTGTAAAGCTGGTTGCAGAGACCAGAGAGTGCCTTGAACTGTGGAGCCCAGCCAGCAGCACCCCTTTCCTAACCTCAGAGCACAGGAAGTGGCCTCACCTAACTAGAAATCCTGATAGTAAGCCCTACCTGCCAATGGACACTGCCAGCTGACCTGACCATTACCCCGACTGAGCTGACTGGTGAAGGATAGGCCCTGATGAAAAGACTGGAAGGGGAGACTACTTACTCAGATGCTCAGATGCCAGCACAAGGAATCAAAGATCACAAAGAATCAGGTAAACACACCACTAAGAGAGACTAAAATGGCTCCAATAACTGACCCTAAAGAAACAGGCTGTTTATGAGCTGTTTGACAATTCAGAATAATCAGGATTCAGAAAGTAAATTGGTACAGCCATTATGGAAAACAGTATGGAGTTTCCTCAAAAGATTAAAAACAGAATTGCCATATGATCCAGCAATCCCACTTCTATGTATACATCTGATGAGTATGTGAAAAACTCATCATTAGTCATTTGAGAAATCCAAATTAAAACCACAGGGAGATACCAGCTCACACCCACTGGAATGGCTAGAATTAAAGACTCACAGTGCCAAGTGTTGCTGAAGATGTGGAAACACTGAGTGTCTCAGACATTGCTGATTGGAGTAGGAAATTGGTGCAACCACTTTGGAAAAGTTTTGGCAGTTCCTTACAAAGGTTAAAAAAAAAAAAAAAAGCTATGTATCCTATGACCAAGTAATGTCACATGTAAATGTCACATGTATTTACCTAAGAGAAATAAGAACATATGTCTACAAAATGACATGTACAACAATGTTCATAGCCCCAAACTGGAAACAACCCAAGTATTTCCTTGATTTATTTCTCAAAAGTATTTCTCACTGTGGAAGAAATTGAAGGAATTTCTGCATAGACACAGGGTGGACCTCCCCAGCTCCCATGAAGAAATGACGTCACAAAGGGAGCAGATGACAATTTCTTAAACTTCAGATTTACAGCAAGGACCAGCTGTCGACGTGATTCAGAATCACCACTCCAGGTGACTCCAGAATCAGGGTACAGAAGCTCCAAGAAAGAGGTCACTGCTTTTCCTGCTTTGGTTCCTGTCCTGTTCCTGGCATGCTAAAGTGAAAGCCGATTGTGTCTCTCCCAACTCTGCATCCAGTGATGTCACATTGATAACATAAAACCAGCACAGTGGGAGTATTTGCATGATAAAAATCAGCATTTCATCTCCCATTCCACATCTTCTTGCAAAGCCAGTGGTTAAACACCGACCAGCTCATCCCTGTCTGTACCTTCTCCCTTCCTGCCTGGTGATTCTACTCTGACAAAATTAATCATTCTTTCTGCTTGATCACTATCTGGCACACATTGTTGTATACCCAGGAAGGGACTTTATATACTTTCACTGTTTCCTAATTCTGCTCCGGAGTCAGTGGCTGACAGCAGTTTCCTTCTCAGAACCCAAAGAGGGGCCTTTCTTCTCTACTTGGTGAGTGAGGACTGTTTCATGAGATGATTTTACTTGTCCATAGTTTTCAAAACATGCAGGCTAAACAAGGAAGAGCAATTTATGAGAAGATCTCATACAAAATGTAGGGGATTTAAGAATAATGCGTCCAATAAGAGGGTCAGGCAGGAGTGTGCAAACTCTCTTTTAAAGGGACAGACAGTAAATATTTGAAGATTTAAAGGCCAGGAGGCAACCTTGAGGCTACCATGTAAGTATTTATATAACCATTTAAAATGTAACCATATAAAAAATTTTTTTTTAAATTCTTAGCTTATTAGCCATGAAGAAACAGGAAACTGGTTGGCTTTCTCTGTGGGCTGCAGTTTTCTGAGCTCTGCTATGGAGGACGGACCTGGGGAGTGAGAAAGGCAAGGTGGTCAGGTTGGAGGCTGGCAGATAAGGATGACAAGGGAAGGTTAAAACTGGGATATGACAGTGGGGAGGAAGGAATGGGGAGAAATAGGTCAGAGGGAATGCGAATATCTAATTAGTTGTATATATAGCTTCCCTGGTGGCTCAGAGGTTAAAGCGTCTGCCTCCAATGCGGGAGACCCGGGTTCGATCCCTGGGTCGGGAAGATCTCCTGGAGAAGGAAACGGTAACCCACTCCAGTATTCTTGCCTGGAGAATCCCATGGACGGAGAAGCCTGGTAGGCTACAGTCCATGGGGTCGCAAAGAGTCGGACACGACTGAGCGACCGACCGAACGAACGAACGAACGAATAGCTGATACATGAAAAGACAAATCAAGTGTGATCCAGAGAGCTGCTTGCAATTTGTTACTCTGTCTTTGAGATTCACAAACAGTAGATCATTAGAAGCTCTGAGAAATCCTACAGTAACTTAAACTTTCTTTGTTCAGTCTGTCATTTCTCAAAATTATTTACCCATGGAGTCCTTTATTCATGGACTACCTACTAATTAATGCCCCCACGAAGTAATGTATCATGGAATGCCCTTTCATAGTTTCACTGACTTGGTCTATAAGTGCAGTTCAGTTCAGTCGCTCAGTTATGTCCACCTCTTTGTGACCCCATAGACTGTAGCACGCCAGGCTTCCCTGTCCATCACCAACTCCCCGAGCTTATTCAAACTCATGTCCATTGAGTTGGTGATGCCATCCAACCATCTCATCTTCTGTCGTCCCCTTCTCCTCCTGCCTTCAATCTTTCCCAGAATCAGGGTCTTTACCAATGAGTCAGTTCTTCACATCAGGTGGCTAAAGTATTGGAGCTTCAGCATCAATCCTTCCAATGAATATTCAGGACTGATTTCCTTTAGGATTGACTGGTTTGATCTCCTTGCAGTCCAAGGGACTCTCAAGAGTCTTCTCCAACACAACAGTTCAAAAGCATCAATTCTTTGGCAGTCAGCTTTCTTTATAGTCCAACTCTCACATCCATACATGACTACTGGAAAAACCATAGCTTTGACTAGATGAACCTTTGTTGGCAAAGTAATGTCTCTGCTTTTTAATATGCTGTCTAGGTTTATCATAATTTTTCTTCCAAGGAGCAAGCATCTTTTAATTTCATGGCTGCAGTCACCATCTGCAGTGATTTTGGAGCTCCTCAAAATAAAATCTGTCACTGTTTCTGTTGTTTCCCATCTATTTGCCATGAAGTAATGGGACTGGATGTCATAATCTTTGTTTTTTAAAAGTTGGCTTTTAAGCTAGCTCTTCACTCTCCTCTTTCACCTTTGTCAAGAGGCTTTTTAGTTCCTCTTCACTTTCTGCCGTAAGGGTGGTATCATCTGCATATCTGAGGTTATTGATATTTCTCCAAGCAATCTTGATTCCAGCTTGTGTTTTATCCATCCCAACATTTCCCATGATGTACTCTGCATATAAGTTAAATAAGCAGGGTAACAATATACAGCCTTGATGTATTCCTTTCCCAATTTGGAACCAGTCCATTATTCCATGTCTGGTTCTAACTGTTGATTCTTGACCTGCATGCAGATTTCTCAGGAGGCAGGTAAGGTGGTCTGGTATTCTCATCTCTTTAAGAATTTTCCACAGTCTTTTGTGATCCACACAGTTAAAGCCTTTAGCATAGTTGATGAAGTGGATGTTTTTTTGAAATTCTCTTGCTTTTTCAATGATCCAATGGATGTTGGCAATTTGATCTCTGGTTCATCTGCCTTTTCTAAATCCAGCTTGAGCATCTGGAAGTTCCTGGCTCATGTATTATTGAAGCCTAGCTTGGAGAATTTTGAACATTACTTTACTAGCATGTGAGGTAAGTTCAGTTGTGCGGTGGTTTGAACATTCTTTGGCATTTCCTTCCTTTAGAATTGGGATGAAAACTGACCTTTTCCAGTCCTGTGGCCACTGCTGAGTTCTCCAAATTTGCTGGCATATTGAGGGCAGCACTTTAATAGCATCATCTTTTAGGATTTGAAATAGCTCAGCTGGAATTCAATCACTTCCACTAGCATTGTTCAAAGTAATGTTTCCTAAGGCCCACTTTACTTTTCACTTCAGGATGTCTGGTTCTAGGTGAGTGATCACACCATCGTGGTAAAGATCTTTTTCATATAGTTCTTATGCGTATTCCTGCCACCTCTTCTTAATATCTTCTGCTTCTGTTAGGTCCATACCATTTCTGTCCTTTATCGTGCCCATCTTTGCATGAAATGTTCCCTTGGTATCACTAATATTCTTGAAGAGATCTCTAGTCTTTCCCATTCTATTGTTTTCCTCTATTTCTTTTCATTGACCACTGAGGAATGCTTTCTTATTTCTCCTTGCTATTATTTGAAACTGTGCATTCACATCAGTATATCTTTCCTTTTCTCCTTTCCCTTTCACTTCTCTTCTTTCTCAGCTATTTGTAAGGCCTCCTCAGACAACCATTTTGCCTTTTTGAATTTCTTTTTCTTGGGGATGGTCTTGATCACTGACTCCTATACAATATCCATAGTTCGTCAGACACTGTCTATCAGATCTAATCCCTTGAATCTATTTCTCACTTCCACTGTATAATTGTAAGGGATTTGATTTAGGTCATATGTGAATGGTCCAGTGGTTTCCCCTACTGTCTTCAATTGAAGTCTGAATTTTGCAATAAGGATTTCTTGATCTGAGACACAATCAGCTCCTGGTCTTGTTCTGCTGACTGTTTGGAGCTTCTCCATCTTCAGATGCAAAGAATATAATCAATCTGATTTTGATATTGACCATCTGGTGATGTCCATGTGAAGAATCTTCTCTTGTTTTTGAAAGAGTGTGTTTGCTATGACCACTGCGTTCTCTTGGCAAAACTTTGTTAGCCTTTTTCCTGTGTCATTTTGTACTCAAAGGTCAAACTTGCCTTTATTCCAGGTATCTCTTTACTTCCTATTTTTGCATTCCAGTCCCCTATGATGAAAAGGACATCTTTTTTTTTTTTTTTAGTTCTAGAAAGTCTTGTAGGTCTTCTTAGAACTGTTCAACTTCAGCTTCTTCCACTTTAGTGGTTGGGGCATAGACTTGGATTACTGTGATATTGAATTGTTTGCCTTGAAAATGACAAGAGATCATTCTGTCATTTTTGAGACTGCACTCAAGTACTGCTTTTTAGACTCTTTTGTTAACTATGAAGGCTACTCCATTTTTCCTAAGGAATTTTTGCCCACAGTAGTAGATATAATGGTCATCTGAATTAAATTCGCCCATTCCAGTTCACTGATTCCTAAAATGTCGCTGTTCACTCTTGCCATTCTGTTTGACCACTTCTAATTCACCTTGATTCTTGGACCTAGCATGGACCTAACATTCCAGGTTCCTATGCAATATTGTTCTTTACAGCATTGGCCTTTTCTTCCATCACCAGTCACATCTGCAGTGGGACATTGTTTTACTTTGGCTCAGCCTCTTCTTTCTTTCTGGAGCTATTTCTCCATTCTTCTATAGTAGCGTATTGATCACCTACTGACCTGGGGAGTTCATCTTTCAGTGTCACATCTCTTTGCTTTTCTTACTGTTCATGGGGTGGTTTGCCATTTCCTTCTCCAATGGACCACATTTTGTCAGAACTCTTCAACATCACCCATCCATCTTGCGTGGTCCCACATATCATGGCTCCTGGTTTCATTGAGTTAGACAAGGCTGTGGTCCAAGTGATCAGTTTGGTTAGTTTTCTGTGATTCTGGTTTCCATTCTGTCTGCCCTCTAGTAGATGAGGATAAGAGGCTTGTGAAAGTTTCCTAATGGGAGGGATAGGCTATGGGGTAATCTGGGTCTTGCTGTGATAGGTGGGGCCAAGCTCATGTAAATCTTTAATTGAATTTTCTGTTGATGGGTGGAGCTGTGTTCCCTTCCTGTAGTTTGGCCTGAGGACTAAAGGCCTCATTCAGTTCAGTTCAGTTCAGTCGCTCAGTCATGTCTGACTCTTTGCGACCCCATGAATCACAGCACGCCAGGCCTCCCTGTCTATCACCAACTCCCGGAGTTCACTCAAACTCATGTCCATCGAGTCGGTGATGCCATCCAGCCATCTCATCCTCTGTCGTCCCCTTCTGCTCCTGTCCCCAATCCCTCCCAGCATCAGTGTCTTTTCCAATGAGTCAACTCTGGTGGCTAAAGTATTGGAGTTTCAACTTTAGCATCAGTCCTTCCAATGAACACCCAGGACTGGTCTCCTTTAGAATGGACTGGTTGGATCTCCTTGCAGTCCAAGGGACTCTCAAGAGTCTTCTCCAACACCACAGTTCAAAAGCATCAATTCTTCAGCGATCAGCTTTCTTCACAGTCCAACTCTCACATCCATACATGACCACGGGGAAAACCATAGCCTTGACTAGATGGACCTTTGTTGGCAAAGTAATGTCTCTGCTTTTTAATATACCATCAAGGTTGGTCATAACGTTCCTTCCAAGGAGTAAGCGTCTTTTAATTTCATGGCTGCAATCAGCATCTGCAGTGATTTTGGAGCCCAAAAAATAAAGTCTGACACTGTTTCCACTGTTTTTCCATCTATTTCCCATGAAGTGATGGGACCAGATGCCATGATCATTGTTTTCTGAATGTTGAGCTTCAAGCCAACCTTTTCACTCTCCTCTTTCACTTTCATCAAGAGGCTTTTGAGTTCCTCTTCACTTTCTGCCATAAGGGTGGTGTCATCTGCATATCTGAGGTTATTGATATTTCTCCTGGCAATCTTGATTCCAGCTTGTGCTTCTTCCAGCCCAGCGTTCCTCATGATGTACTCTGCATAGAAGTTAAATAAGCAGGGAGACAATATACAACCTTGACGTACTCCTTTTCCTATTTGGAACCAGTCTGTTGTTCCATGTCTAGTTCTAACTGTTGCTTCCTGACCTGCATACAGGTTTCTCATGAGGCAGGTCAGGTGGTCTGGTATTCCCATCTCTTTCAGAATTTTCCAGTTTGTTGTGATCCATACAGTCAAAGGCTTTGGCATAGTCAATGAAGCAGAAATAGATGTTTTTCTGGAACTCTCTTGCTTTTTCCTTGATCCAGCGGATGTTGGCATTTTGATCTCTGGTGCCTCTGCCTTTCCTAAAACCTGCTTGAACACCTGGAAGTTCACAGTTCATGTACTGCTGAAGCCTGGCTTGGAGAATTTTGAGCATGACTTTACTCGCGTCCGAGATGAGTGCAATTGTGCGGTAGTTTGAGCATTCTTTGGCATTGCCTTTCTTTGGGATTGGGATGAAGACTGACCTTTTCCAGTCCTGTGGCCACTGCTGAGTTTTCCAAATTTGCTGGCATATTGAGTGCAGCACTTTCACGGCATCATCTTTCAGGATTTGAAATAGCTCAACTGGAATTCCATCACCTCCACTAGTTTTGTTTGGAGTGATGCTTTCTAAGGCCCACTTGACTTCACATTCCAAGATGTCTGGCTCTAGGTCAGTGACCATGTTATTGTGACTATCTTGGTCGTGAAGATCTTTTTTGTACAGTTCTTCTGTGTATTCTTGGCACCTCTTCTTAATATCTTCTGCTTCTGTTAGGTCCACACCATTTCTGTCCTTTATCGAGCCCATCTGTGCATGAAATGTTCCCTTTTTATCTCTAATTTTCTTGAAGAGATCTCTTATCTTTCCTAGTCTGTTGTTTTCCTCTATTTCTTTGCATTTATCGCTGAGGAAGGCTTTCTTATCACTCCTTGCTATTCTTTGGAACTCTGCATTCAGAAGCTTATATCTTTTTTTTTTCTCCTTTGCTTTTCGCTTCTCTTCTTCTCACAGCTATTTGTAAGCCTCATAAGTCCTTCAAAAGGACTTATACTAGCAAGATGGTAGGATGGGCAAAATGGAATTTAGGATCTAAAAGTCCATTCATTACCCTAGGCAGTGTCTCTCTCTTCAGGAAAACAGGAACCATATCTGGTATTTTACCAGAGATAATTTAATATAGGGTATTAAATTGCTGAACAGGTGTTTGGTGGATTGTAACTTCTGAGAGATGTAGTAACTGCAGGAAACATCCACCACCATTACAGCAGGGAGAACAAAGGGGAGAGGTTGGGTTTATTAGAACCTAGAGACTTAGAGTGAAGGCCTCCAGAAAGCTGAGACCCAGGCCGTGAAGCAGGAGGTGCCACCGGTCTGGTGCTGGTGTCTCTGAGGGGAACCCCATGAATCTGGCTCTGAGTGTATGGATGAAAAAAACCTGGAATCAGCTGCTACTGCTGCCAGCATGGAGCACTCTTGCTGAGGTGACATTGACAGGAAGAGGAAGCAAGGAGCAGTTCCTTTCTTCTTCCTCTAGTCTTGCTGTTTCCCTTTAGCACCCTTTATTGGCAGATCCTAACAGGAAGCCAGATGGCAAAGGAGAAATTTTATCCATGAAGTTCAACCTCAGGATCATAAAACAGAACAGATGGGTGGGTGGTGCTGAGAGACAATAGTTTAATAACCAGCTCAGATCCCATCATACATGTATGGTCAGTTTCCAAGCAGCCTGAGTCTGAATGCCTCAAGAGGTCTCTTCCTCCTTCCAAGGACTAGAACAATCACAGGTACCTTTCTGAGGTTTTCTTTTTCTCTTAGACTGCAGAAACTATTCTCAGTTGAGTAGAGAAAATCAGTGGTTTTACTTACTTTTCTCGTATAATCCAGGAGAGTTTAAATAAAGAGAAAAGAGATTTTGGCAAAAAGCAAAACAGTTTGGCAGGCTATTCTAAAATTTTTCAGCATCCCTAGGTTCAGATGTTCCTAATCCTGTTATTATGTGCTTCAATTTTCCATTTTAAGTCCCAGAGATTTAGAGGTACCTGCTTTATTGCTGGTGGTGGGTACTTAGGAATGACAGGGCTGTGTGCTGAAAGGAGATACACAAGTAATGAAAACAAAGAAGCACTCTGTTCTCCCAAAGACCCCTCTTGTGAGAGGCGCGGGGTCAGGTATCTTTCTGGAGAAGCTGACGCATCCTGGGATCTTTCTTCAAATGTTCTAGTGCTGGCTGCTGAATGGTTTTCTTATACGTGAACTGCTCCGATACGGAAGTCTGACAGAGCAATGTATACAGTTTGAAAAAGTATCTGGTTTGAAGACAGTTCAATCTCTTACTATGCCCTGAGATACTTCATTACTCACTTTATTATTGATAATAATTGTGCCTGTCCTGCTCTTTTTTTGGCTCATTCAGAAGATCAAAAGAAATGGTAGCTCAATATGAAAGTTGGTGATGGACAGGGAGGCCTGGCGTGCTGTGATTCATGGGGTCGCGGAGAGTCGGACACGACTGAGCGACTGAACTGAACTGAACTGAACTGAAAAATGAAAGAAATACGCAAGGAATCAACAGTGATGGGCTTTGAGCTGTATTATTTCCATGGTTCCTGACCCTACAAGTTACAAAGAGAGATGCATCTGCCCTCCCCCCACAAATTCCTTTGTATTTTAGCAAAATTGCAATGTCTACACCTATCTGGGTTTATGCTGCATATTTTTCCCTCATAAATTCTTTATCTTGAATATTACTATCATCAAAGCACCCAATGTGTAAGTGAAAATAAACCCAGGACAAATATCTCTCTGTTCCTAGATCAATTCAGTTCTCTGTGTTTATTACTTTCACTTTTTCTTGGGACCAAAATGGAGTAGATGTTTCTGAAAATTTTGTTTGAATATAGGAATCAAACTACTATCATAATTTCTTCCTCTTCCTGCCCTCCTCCTCCTTCTAACAATAGTAGCATTTGTTGAGTGCTTAGTGTATGACGGACACTCTAAAAAATTACTTATTTGGCTATGCTGGGTCTTAGTTGAGGCATATGGGATCTAGTTCCCCCACCAGAGATGGAACCTGGGCCCCCTGCATTGGGAGTGTGGAATATTAGCCACTGGACCAGCAGGGAGGTCCTTGGACACTTTAAAAGCACCCGTGCTGTACTGTCTTCTTAAAAACAACCTTATGAGGTAAATACTGTTTTCATTATCACTTAATATTAGGAAACTGAAGCGTGAATAGGTAAAGAAACTTGCCTGAGATTACAAACAGTTAGTAATGAAGTTGGGATTTAAACTCCATAAACTAGTTCCAAAGTCTAAACTTTACTTAAGAAGTGTATTCAAGAAATACTTTTGCATAAATTGTGTAAATCAGAGTTGTCTCTCAATAGCTTTTATTTAGAAGTATTTTTTATCGAACACTTAAAAAGTAGTAGATTGAGTTATAAGCATTCTCTATGCATTGTCTTATTTAATTCTCACAGTATTTAAAAATCATTGTTCTTATCAGACGAAGAAACTAAAGTTCAGAGAGTTAAAGCAATTTGTGCAATCAAGCTCCTACTTTTAATAATTGTTGAAACTGATATTGAATTCAGGTCTATATGCTTCAGAATCCCATGTTTTAGTGTAGTAGGTCATATACCTCTTTGGTTATCAAAAATACACATTCTTCCTATTTTTAATGAAGTGAATAAGTGAAGTCGCTCAGTAGTGTCTGACTCTTTGCGACCCCATGGATTGTAGCCTACCGGGCTCCTCTGTCCATGCGATTTTCCAGGCAAGAATACTGGAGTGGGTTGCCATTTCCTTCTCCAGGGGAACTTCCCGACCCAGGGATAGAACCCGGGTATCCCACATTGTAGGCAGACGCTTTACTGTCTGAAGCCCCTTTTTTAATGAAGCCATCCCTCAAACTTCCCTGATCATTAGTGTAAATCTTATAATGGCAAGCTGAAATAAAGCTAAATGAACGTCAGAAATCATGTGGTATCCTTCAGTTCAGTTCAGTGCTTAGTCGTATCTGAATCTTTGCAACCCTATGAATCACAGCATCCATCACCAACTCCCGGAGTTCACTCAAACTCATGTCCATCGAGTTGGTGATGCCATCCAGCCATCTCATTCTCTGTCATTCCCTTCTCCTCCAGCCCCCAATCCCTTCCAGCATCAGAGTCTTTTCCAGTGAGTCAGCTCTTCGTATGAGGTGGCCAAAGTATTGGAGTTTCAGCTTTAGCATCAGTCCTTCCAATGAACACCCAGGACTGATCTCCTTTAGAATGGACTGATTGGATCTCCTTGCAGTCCAAGGGACTCTCAAGAGTCTTCTCCAACACCACAGTTCAAAAGCATCAGTTCTTCGGCGATCAGCTTTCTTCACAGTCCAACTCTCACATCCATACATGACCACTGGAAAAACCATAGCCTTGACTAGACGGACCTTTGGTGGCAAAGTGATGTCTCTGCTTTTTAATATGCTATCTAGGTTGGTCATAACTTTCCTTCCAGGGAGTAAGCATCTTTTTATTTCATGGTTACAGTCACCATCTGCAGTGATTTTGGAGCCCCAAAATAGTCTGACACTGTTTCCACTGTTTCCCCATCTATTTCCCATGAAGTGATGGGACCAGATGCCATGATCTTTGTTTTCTGAATGTTGAGCTTCAAGCCAACTTTTTCACTCTCCTCTTTCACTTTCATCAAGAGGCTTTTGAGTTCCTCTTCACTTTCTGCCATAAAGGTGGTGTCATCTGCATATCTGAGGTTATTGATATTTCTCCCAGCAATCTTGATTTCAGCTTGTGCTTCCTCCAGCCCAGTGTTCCTCATGATGTACTCTGCTGCTGCTGCTAAGTCACTTCAGTCGTGTCCGACTCTGTGCGACCCCATAGACGGCAGCCCACCAGGCTCCCCTGTCCCTGGGATTCTCCAGGCAAGAACACTGGAGTGGGTTGCCATTTCCTTCTCCAATGTGTGAAAGTGAAAAGTGAAAGTGAAGTCGCTCAGTCGTGTCCGACCCTTAGCGACCCCAGGGACTGCAGCCTACCAGGCTCCTCCATCCATGGGATTTTCTAGGCAAGAGTACTGGAGTGGCTTGCCATGTACTCTGCATATAAGTTAAATAAGCAGGGTGATGATATACAGCCTTGGGGACCAGGTAATTTTACCAGGAAACTGGGTTAAGGGGCAGTGAAATAGAGTTCAATGCTCCAGCTTTGAGGTTCTTAGAAGAGAAGACTCCCCCCTACACCCGTCCCCATCCTGACACACCAAAAAAAATGAGGAAATCCAGTTTATCTATTCATAGTTTATCTAGTTCTTATTGTCAGATAAAAAGAAGTAGACCAATTTTGCACAAGCCACAAACTTCCCTTAGTGTTCAAAGTCAAGAGAAATTTATCTTAAGTCTTGTATTTGGACAACAGCCATAGTTTAAGGGACCTTCATGAAACACAGCTCGGTATGAATGAATAGTTGGTGAAAGACAGAGATGGGAATTTATATTGTAAGTGAGATAGATGAAATATCTCTGGGAGCATCTTTAAAGGGGACTGAATCATAGATGTATATCCTAGTGTGACATATCAACCAACTAATGTTCTTAGATCCGTCATACCAACTCCATTGGTAAATGTGTTTACCAACCTCATAGAAGGAAATAACTTCATTTATGTGCTAAAACCCAGTTGTTTACTTCTTAAAATTTTGGAAGAAAAAGTTTACAACTAATTTAGAACTTGTTCAGCTTCAACTTAGTGGACGGTCTCTATTTTCTCCTTGCAAGATATGGTTGAGACTGAGGCTTCCTCATTCATTTATTCATTCAGCTTTTAATTTGGTTCCCTGTTAGTGAAGGGGAACTTCAGGCTTGACTGACACCCAGGCAAAAGAAACAAGAGAAGAAACCTTGGCTAAGAACTTGGTAGATCTCAATGGCCTGTGGTACATTCACGGGTCCTATGTACAACTGAGTCAGTTGAGCCCTACCTGTTAATGTTATGCTGGAGCTAACCATCCAGGAAGGTGAGAATAAGACAGGGGTACAATCAGGAAACAAGTCAGAGTCACTGATGTACATGATAAGTTTTCAAGACCAAGGAGGTAAAGATACTCAGAACTGTGTTTGTATTCAAGTGACCACAGCACAGCTTTCTTGAGCTTGAGACAGCCTTTCTTTAGTGAACCACAGTCTCACCCATGTGGGCTTGGGAAGTACAACTCCTCATACTTGATGGATAAAATCTCAGATAGGTTAAAGATGAAATGAAAAGTCCAGGGGATCATGAACATATGTACAGATGTATGATCATAGCTAGGTTCTAGGGTATTTTTTACGTCTTTATTGAATTTGTTGCTTATTGAATATTGCTTCTGTACATGTTTTGTTTTTTTGGCCATGAGGCATGTTGGATCCTAGCTCCCCAAACAGGGATCAAACTGAAACCCCTGCATTGGAAGGTGAAGTCTTAACCACTGAACTGTCAGGGAAGTCCCGGTTCTAGGGTTTTGCACAAATATGACATCAACATATCTCTGTCTCCATCCAACCATCCATCCATCCATCCTTCCATCTCTCATTTATTTAATATAATTACATCTATTGACTCAGAAACTAAAACTAGTTCAATATTAATGGAAATGAAAATTAAATTAGGTTTCTTTATAATAAAGAAATGCACTACAAATGGCATAAAGTATTAGTCAACTATTCATTAATTTGTAACTATAATAGATATTTATTAAAACACTCTTACAGACCAGGAGTTGTGGTAAGAGCTAGGGAGAGTATAAGGATAAGTAAGACAGAGGCTTGCTTTTTAGATTTTAGGATTCACAGGCTAGTAGAAAGTAATCACACACACCTCTCTGACCTCATGTCCCATCCTCTTACCTTCTCTCACTCCACTTCAGAGACACTGTCCTCCTTCCCTTTTCTAAAACATAACAAGCATCTCTTTCCCCAGGGCCTTTGCACTTGCAGTTTCCTCTGCCCAGACTGTTCTTTCCCTCGATGTGCAGTTGAGTCCTCACTTCCTGCTGATGTCTGCTCACGCATCAACCTCTCAGTGAGGTCTTCCCTGAGTTTCCCGTATAGGGTAGCAATTCTCTTTCACTCAGGACACTCTGTATCTCCATAGTTCTGAACTACTTTTCTTCCTAATCATCTATATTTAATTTTTATATGTTTGTTTGTCTCCCCTTATACCCAGTAAAATATATGTCCCTTGGAAATTAGGACTTTTTTACATTCTGCACTATCCTTGTGTCCAGGGAAGAGCTTGACAAGAGCCGATGTTTAATAAATATTTTTAAATGAAATAATGCAGGGAAGAAAAAGTAATGTTGTTTGACAGCAATGGGGAAGGAGTGATTATTTTGGACTTGGAGGTATGAATTTTGATCGGCTTATGAATCCTGGAAAAAGGTTTTTACTTTGAATAGTAAAGTCCACAAATGTGGGACGACTACATGGCTAAATTCTAAGATAGCTACCCCCAGCACTTCAGGAATCAAGGTGCCAGTTAGATGTGATAAATGGTCATATGATGCCTGAAAATTTTCCATTACCCTGTGCATTTTTTTTTTTTTGGTTTGGGACCATCTGGAGATAAATGGGTTTGACCTCATTTCCAAAACTACTTGTGTAACCTGTTCCTGGTAACCAGGACCTAAATCTTCGCTCATTGGCTGTCTGAACCTGAGTCTATGCTCCCAATCCTTACAACTCTGACTACTCATGGGACTCAAGAGAACTCTGAACATTTTCCTTGTCACAAAAACCATCACTCATCCGAGATGCGGAACAGGGAAGAACTCTAATATCCACCGGAATGGCTCAGGGCAACCTGGACTGCCAAAGAAAACAGGTGTTCAGTGATGACTGAAACAACTTTGAGGCACAGAATCCAAGCTGTGCTTGGGCCCCGTGACACCTTTCCTTGTCGTGCCTGTGGATGTCAGACAGGTGATTGAGGACTCTCGGGCAGCCAGAGAGTCCCCCGTTTGGGGGCAGTTTTTCATTTATTCAATTGACATCTATTGAGCCTCTTCCTGGTATAAGACTCAGAGCATGACCCAGTCTTGATCTAACCAGAAGTTCTCTCTAGTAAGTTTGTGGGATTTCCTCCAAGGGTTTCAGGAACCTTTCTCTTGAGATTGTTTTAATAAAAGAGTATTTTTGAAAAACATTATTTACTTATTCATCTGTGCTGGGTCTTAGTTGCAGCTAGTGGGATCTTCGATCTCTTTGGAGCGTGTGAGATCTTTAGTTGCAGCCTGTGAGATCTAGTTCCACAGGCCCCCTGCATTGGAAGCTTGGAGTCTTAGCCACTAGACCACCAGCAAGTCCCAGTCAGAGAGTATTATTTTCAGGAAGGAGAAGCTCATTCAAACAAGCTTCTTTAAAACATAGGAGAGATGGGAGAAATTTTCCAGAATCTAAAAGCAAGAGGTGGCAACATGTTAGCTCAAGGCATGTTTCTCAACAGGGTCCTAATTCAGTTTTCTTTCCTTGGACCTGGTTCCTCCAGTGCTCTGTTCATCAGGCCAAAAAAGACCATTTCAGACCTGGCTGGATAGCACTGTCCAGGAGCATGTCAAGGAGGCTGCCTGTAGCCTGTGTGTTCCATTCTAGATTCCTGGAAGAAAGAACCCAAGTGGCTCAGCTGTATCTGGGATCTTCTTCTGTGCAATCAGACATAACCAGGGGGCAGGGTCCTGTGGCCTAGTGTCCACTCAGCAGGGCCGTGGGAGGTGGCTTGCTCAGAAGATAGGCTGAGGATACAGGCAGGGTAAAACTGGCATCTCTGATGCAGGCTGGTAGTGCTGTTCAGAGCTAGAGACCTTGCATTTAGTGTCCCTGGAGAAGGAAATGGTAACCCACTCCAGTATTCTTGCCTGGAGAATCCCATGGACGGAGAAGCCTGGTAGGCTACAGTCCACAGGGTTGCAAAGAGTTGGACACGACTGAGTGACGGGACGAATGAACGAACAAAGGGAAGGATGTTCACTCTTGCCATCTCCTGTTTGACCACTTCCAATTTGCCTTGATTCATGGACCTAACATTCCAGGTTCCTATGCAATATTGCTCTTTACAGCATCGGACCTTACTTCTATTACCAGTCACACCTGCAACTGGGTATTTGTTTCGCTTTGGCTCCATCCCTTCAATCTTTCTGGAGTTATTTCTCCACTGATCTCCAGTATCATACTGGGCACCTACCGACCTGGGGAATTCCTCATTCAGTATCCTATCATTTTGCCTTTTGATACTGTTCATGGGGTTCTCAAGGCAAGTATACTGAAGTGGTTTGCCATTCCCTTCTCCAGTGGACCACATTCTGTCAGACCTCTCCACCATGACCCGTCCATCTTGGGTGGCCCCACACGGCATGGCTTAGTTTCATTGAGTTAGATGGGGCTGTGGTCCATATGATCAGGTCAACTAGTTTTCTGTGATTATGATTTCAGTGTGTCTGCCCTCTGATGGCCCCTCGTAAAACCTACCATCTTATTTGGGTTTCTCTTACCTTGGTCGTGGAAAATCTCTTCACAGCTGCTCCAGCAAAGTGCAGCCACTGTACGTTACCTTGGAAGAGGGGTATCTCCTCAAGGCCTCCCCTCCTGACCTTGAACGTGGAGTAGCTCCTCTCGGCCCTCCTGTGCCCGCGCAGCCACTGCCTCTTGGATGTGGGACAGCTCCTCTTGGCCACCGCCCTGACCTTGGGCGTGGGGTCGCTTCTCTCGGCCACGCTTCTGTGCGTGGTCGGTTGCGCAGAGCCGGCGTCTCCTGCGTCTGTGCAACATTCTGAAAGAGATGGGAATACCAGACCACCTGACCTGCCTCATGAGAAACCTGTATGCAGGTCAGGAAGCAACAGTTAGAACTGGTCATGAAACAATAGACTGGTTCCACATAGGAAAAGGAGTATGTCAAGGTTGTATATTGTCACCCTGCTTATTTAACTTCTATGCAGAGTACATCATGAGGAATACTGAGCTGGAAGAAGCACCAGCTGGAATCAAGATTGCTGGGAGAAATATCAGTAACCTCAGATATGCAGATGACATCACCCTTATGGCAGAAAGTGAAGAGGAACTCAAAAGCCTCTTGATGAAAGTCAAAGAGGAGAGTGAAAAGGTTGGCTTGAAGCTCAACATTCAGAAAACGAAGATCATGGCATCTGGTCCCATCACTTCTTGGGAAATAGATGGGGAAACAGTGGAAACAGTGTTAGACTTTATTTTTTGGGCTCCAAAATCACTGCAGATGCTGATTGCAGCCATGAAATTAAAAGATGCTTAATCCTTGGAAGGAACGTTATGACCAACCTAGATAGCATATTGAAAAGCAGAGACATTACTTTGCCAACAAAAGTCCGTCTAGTCAAGGCTATGGTTTTTCCCGTGGTCATGTATGGATGTGAGAGTTGGACTGTGAAGAAAGCTGATCGCTGAAGAATTGATGCTTTTGAACTGTGGTGTTGGAGAAGACTCTTGAGAGTCCCTTGGACTGCAAGGAGATCCAACCAGTCCTCTAAAGAAGATCAATCCTGGGTGTTCATTGGAAGGACTGATGCTAAAGCTGAAACTCCAATACTTTGGCAACCTAATGCGACGAGTTGACTCACTGGAAAAGAGTCTGATGCTGGGAGGGATTGGGGGCAGGAGGAGAAGGGGACGACAGAGAATGAGATGGCTGGATGGCATCACCGACTGGATGGACATGAGTTTGAATGAATTCTGGGAGTTGGTGGTGGACAGGGAGGCCTGGCGTGCTGAGATTCATGGGGTCGCAAAGAATCGGACACGACTGAGCGACTGAACTGAACTGAACTGAACTGAAGGGAAGGACTAATGCTAAAGCTGAAGCTCCAATACTTTGGCCACCTCATGCGACCAGTTGACTCACTGGAAAAGGCTCTGATGCTGGGAGGGATTGGGGGCGGGAGGAGAAGGGGACGACAGAGAATGAGATGGCTGGATGGCATCACCGACTCGATGGACATGAGTTTGGGTGAACTCCGGGAGTTGGTGATGGACAGGGAGGCCTGGTGTGATGCGATTCATGGGATCGTGGAGAGTTGGACACGACTGAGCGACTGAACTGACTGACTGACTGAAGGGAACAGAGCTGTCATGGACAGGAGCTATTAATTAGACACATGGGATGGAGGAGGGGATGTTCAGATACCAAGATGGAGTCCTGGACACCAAAGTGCAAATGATGGAAAGAGTGAGTGCCTGGGCTGTGCCAACATGGCCTACCCTGTCCCCTCATCAGCCATTTGCTGTCCTGCAGCTGAATGGGAGTGAAAGAGAATCAATCTCCTGGATTAAGGAGGAGCTGCTGCACCAAAGGGATTAATCAGTGTGTGAGTGACTCACATACCCTCTCCTTTCTGGCACCTGGGTGGATTTTCTTGCACCCCGGAAGTCTTAGTTTATTGCCTAAGGTATGATTCTCAGCTGCAAACAAGAGGAAGGCTGCAGATTTGTCTTGACTGCAGTGTGTGATGGAGAAGGAAATGGCAACCCACTCTAGTATTATTGCCTAGAGAATCCTGTGGACAGAGGAGCCTGGTGGGTTGCTGTCCATGGGGTCGCACAGAGTCGGACACGACTGAAGTGACTTAGCATGCATGGATGCATTGGAGAAGGAAATGGCAGCCCACTCCAGTATTCTTGCCTGGAGAATCCCGTGGACTGAGGAGCCTGGTGGGCTGCTGTCCATGGGGTCACACAGAGTCAGACACGACTGAAGTGACTTAGCAGCAGCAGCAGCAGTGTGTGAAAGGCAGGAAATTTCGCCTCCCCTATCATTCTAAGGAAAAGGACAGAGGCCATTTATTGAGGAATAGTTATGTTCCTGGATGCTATCGGTATTCCATCCAGGGTCCCTGGGTCTCCCTTGCCCTGTCTGTGCATCCTCTTCCTGTTGCAATGGGCATGTGCTTACAGACACCCCGCCTTGGAGTCTGTTCTTGGGCAGATGATGCTTTGTGGCAGGAGCTGCTCTGCTCACTGTGTCTGTGAGTGTAGCTTTCCCCTCTTGCCCCCACGGAGACTCTTAGCTCCTGATGGACAGATGCAGGATATGAAAGTCCTGCCCTCTTGCCTTCAGTGGAGACAACCTCGGAGGTGTAACCCCACTCCAGAGTGCCCCTGCAGAGTCCAGCTGAGGGCACCCTCTGCAGGGCTCTCCCTGAGGCCAGTCCTCCCCAGCCACCCTCCTCTTCTCTGTCCTTGCTGGTCTCCCTGCAGCCGTTTTCTTAGTCAGTCACTTGCACAAGAATCTCAGCCTTGAGTCTGCTTTTCACAAACCTGATCTAAGTTGCCCTGCTTTCATTTGTCCCTGACAAAACCCTTGTGAAGGACATAGTATTATCTTCATTTTACAGATGAGATGGCCAGAGCTAGTGATTCAAATCCAGCTCTGTCCAACACCATGAATTCAGTGCCCCGGAAGACAATCAGCATTTAGATGAAGCTAAGACAGTGGTCTCCTCATAAATGCAGTTGCTTTCTGAAGGTCACAGAGAAGATTAAGTCTCCCCCATTGCATCGGGAGTTGTCTGAGGTCTCAGGCCTATGTGGGTGCTTTCACTGACTGTCTTCTCCTTTAGCCTGTGTGGTACTTACCCATCTATGTCATCTATCAGCACTCTGCATTGAGGGTCTGCTTTCACCTATGGCTCTTAATAAACCAGTAAGCTGGTTGAGGACCAAAACCCTTGCTATTTATTGTGTGAAAGCCCCAGAACCTAGCATGCCCTTGGCACATAAGAGGTACTTAAATGAATATACCTTCAGTTAAAGGATCCCACCACAGGGCAGTTTACTCCATGAAAAGTCTGCTCTGGAGAAATGAATTAAGTCAAAATGAAGGGATTTCTCTGAGTTCTTGAAAAGAACTGGGTTCCTTAAACTAATTTCTTGCTCTCTAGTGCCTACAATGTGGTTTAGTGCAGAGACCTCACTCCAGCGCTGTCTGCTGAGTGTCCCTCCTTTGAGGTCTCCTTTCCAGCAACAGTAGCTAATTCTGTCCAAAGGCTTTTAACCTTGATACATTTTCAGATGATATATATACATATTTTGAGGGATCAATGACTTTGACATTAATTCTGGGGAATTATGAATCCCTTCTTAATTTACTATGCAGAAATCAAAAAGCCAGGACAGCTATATTAATACCAGAAAATTTCAAGGCAGAAATTGTTTCCAGAGTCCAGAGATAAAGAGAAATATTTTACAGTACTAAAAGGACCAATTCACAGCAGACAAAATAGTCCTAAAATGTCTGCACCCAATTAATGTACTTAAAAGTACGTAAAGCAAAAATTAAGAGGTAAAACAGACAAATTCACTGTCATAGTCAGGTTAACAACTCACACAGAGAAAGGAGACATAAACAGTTACATCAGTGTTGAGAGACAAACACATTAGAGGAGTTGCCTGTTGGTGGGAGTGGAGGGGAATAAGCAAGTGTAAGAAATAGGAACCTCTGTTCATAGTTCATCAGGCACTCTATCTATCAGATCTAGTCCCTTAAATCTGATAGAGTGCCTGATGAACTATGGACGGAGGTTCGTGACATTGTACAGGAGACAGGGACCAAGACCATCCCCATGGAAAAGAAATGCAAAAAAGCAAACTGGCTGTCTGAGGAGGCCTTACAAATAGCTGTGAAAAGAAGAGACGCGAAAAGCAAAGGAGAAAAGGAAAGATATAAGCATCTGAATGCAGAGTTCCAAAGAATAGCTAGGAGAGATAAGAAAGCTGTCCTTAGCGATCAATGCAAAGAAATAGAGGAAAACAACAGACTAGGAAAAGCAAGAGATCTTTTCAAGAAAATTAGAGATATCAAGGGAACATTTCATGCAAAGATGGGCTCGATAAAGGACAGAAATGGGAATGGACCTAACAGAAGCAGAAGATATTAAGAAGAGGTACCAAGAATACACAGAAGAACTGTACAAAAAAGATCTTCATGACCCAAATAATCACAATGGCGTGATCACTCACCTGGAACCAGACATCTTGGAATGTGAAGTCAAGTGGGCCTTAGAGAGCATCACTATAAACAAAGCTAGTGGAGGTGATGGAATTCCAATTGAGCTATTTCAAATCCTGAAAGATGATGCTGTGAAAGTGCTGCACTCAATATGCCAGCAAATTTGGAAAACTCAGCAGTGGCCACAGGACTGGAAAAGGTCAGTTTTCATTCCAATCCCAAAGAAAGGCAATGCCAAAGAATGCTCAAACTACCGCACAATTGCACTCATCTTCACGCGAGTAAAGTCATGCCCAAAAATTCTCCAAGCCAGGCTTCAGCAGTACATGAACTGTGAAATTCCAGATGTTCAAGCAGGTTTTAGGAAAGGCAGAGGCACCAGAGATCAAAATGCCAACATCCGCTGGATCATGGAAAAAGCAAGAGAGTTCCAGAAAAACATCTATTTCTGCTTCATTGACTATGCCAAAGCCTTTGACTGTGTGGATCACAACAAACTGTGGAACATTCTGAAAGAGATGGGAATACCAGACCACCTGACCTGCCTCATGAGAAACCTGTATGCAGGTCAGGAAGCAACAGTTAGAACTGGACATGGAACAACAGACTGGTTCCAAATAGGAAAAGGAGTACGTCAAGGTTGTATATTGTCTCCCTGCTTATTTAACTTCTATGCAGAGTACATCATGAGGAACGCTGGGCTGGAAGAAGCACCAGCTGGAATCAAGATTGCTGGGAAAAATATCAATAACCTCAGATATGCAGATGACACCACCCTTATGGCAGAAAGTGAAGAGGAACTCAAAAGCCTCTTGATGAAAGTCAAAGAGGAGAGTGAAAAGGTTGGCTTGAAGCTCAACATTCAGAAAACAAAGATCATGGCATCTGGTCCCATCACTTCATGGGAAATAGACGGGGAAACAGTGGAAACAGTGTCAGACTTTATTTTTTGGCGCTCCAAAATCAATGCAGATGCTGATTGCAGCCATGAAATTAAAAGACGCTTGCTCCTTGGAAGGAAAGTTATGACCAACCTAGAAAGCATATTAAAAAGCAGAGACGTTACTTTGCCAACCAAGGTCCGTCTAGTCAAGGCTATGGTTTTCCCCGTGGTCATGTATGGATGTGAGAGTTGGACTGTGAAGAAAGCTGATCACCGAAGAATTGATGCTTTTGAACTGTGGTGTTGGAGAAGACTCTTGAGAGTCCCTTGGACTGCAAGAGATCCAACCACTCCGTTCTAAAGGAGATCATTCCTGGGTGTTCATTGGAAGGACTGATGCTAAAGCTGAAACTCCAATACTTTGTCCACCTCATGCGACAGGTAACTCACTGGAAAAGACTCTGATGCTGGGAGGGATTGGGGGCAGGAGGAGAAGGGGATGACAGAGAATGACATGGCTGGATGGCATCACCGACTTGATGGACATGAGTTTGAGTAAATTCCCGGAGTTGGTGATGGACAGGCAGGCCTGGTGTGCTGTGATTTATGGGGTCACAAAGAGTCGGACACGAGTGAGAGACTGAACTGAAGAAATAGGAAAAAAGGCAAAAATTAAAATCAAATTAAACAGTACGAAGCCTGACATAAACTGATGATAGGATTCCACATATTAAAGGTATGTGTACCTCAATTCTCTAGACAACAGGGGTAAAGTGAAAATTAAGAATGAAATTTATTGGTAAATCCTAGTATTGAAGATTTTTTTTTTTACCAGCATCACGTTTCAATTCATAATTCTTCCAATGTTATCAATGGAGTAGACACTGTCTTGATACCATGAATCACAGTGTAGGTAATTATGCATTCCAAAAGCATGCATATGTTCCAGTGTCTATTGATCATCTTGAAGTTTTATTTCTGCCACTGCTGAAATAGAGGGAAAATAAACATAAATATGAAGGAAAAAGAAATATTCTTCTAAAATCAAGCCTGATCATTATATTGAATATCAGACATGAGTAATGCATAGGGTATGACTTAACCAATTTTGAATGGTCAAATAATGGCATTATTATCTTTTAAATTGTGAATCAATATTAGAAGCCCTTGTATTTTTCTGCTGATGCTGCTAGCAGATTTTCCTCACCAGGCTTTTATACACCCTCCCCTCAGTGTACCAATCCAGATAATAATTCAGATGGATATTATGGCCCATGGTTCCTGGGATTTTTCTTTTGAAAGGTGCGTGGGTGGATTTTGTGATTATGTAAGCACAGAGATAATAGGATTGGCGGGCGCCCCAGCTGAGAACAGGCAGGTGTCGACAGTCTCCTCCCGGCCTTGCTCTCCCTGGGTGTGGGCTGGTGCCTGGCTGCCTCTGTTACAGAGCAACTCCAGCATCACTGCCTGCTGTGCCCTGCCCCGCTGCAGCTCCTAGCTAGAACCAAGAAATACGGACACTGACTCTTACACTCCAGCAGCCTTTAAAGTCACCACTATAGAAGGAGCTTGGATCTAGAATCAGAGCTTGTAGGTTGCATTGGGAGGAATCCATGGTAGTAACTGGGCTGAACTGGGTGCTTACGTTAACTGATAAAATTTCTGGAGAATAATGTTTTGGCCTGTGTTTCAGGTACCTGTCACTGCATAACAAACTAGATGAAAAGCTTAGTAGTAGAAAGTATTATGACTTTCTATCATGACATAACTCAGTTCAGTTCAGTCGCTCAGTCGTGTCCGACTCTCCGCGACCCCATGAACCACAGCACACCAGGCCTCCCTGTCCATCACCAACTCCCGGAGTTCACTCAAACTCATGTCCACAGAGTCGGTGATGCCATCCAGCCATCTCATTCTCCGTCGTCCCCTTCTCCTCCCGCCCCCAACCTTTCCCAGCATCAGAGTCTTTTCCAGTGAGTCAACTCGTCACATGAGGTGGCCAAAGTATTGCAGTTTCAGCTTGAGCATCAGTCCTTCCAATGAACACCCAGGATTGATCTCCTTTAGAATGGACTGGTTGGATCTCCTTGCAGTCCAAGGGACTCTCAAGAGTCTTCTCCAACACCACAGTTCAAAAGCATCAATTCTTCAGCGATCAGCTTTCTTCACAGTCCAACTCTCACATCCATACATGACCATGGGAAAAACCACAACCTTGACTAGACGGACCTTTGTTGGCAAAGTAATGTCTCTGCTTTTTAATATACCATCAAGGTTGGTCATAACGTTCCTTCCAAGGAGTAAGCATCTTTTAATTTCATGGCTGCAATCAGCATCTGCATTGATTTTGGAGCCCCCCAAAATAAAGTCTGACACTGTTTCCACTGTTTCCCCATCTATTTCCCATGAAGTGATGGGACCAGATGCCATGATCTTCGCTTTCTGAATGTTGAGCTTCAAGCCAACCTTTTCACTCTCCTCTTTGACTTTCATCAAGAGGCTTTTGAGTTCCTCTTCACTTTCTGCCATAAGGGTGGTGTCATCTGCATATCTGAGGTTATTGATATTTCTCCCAGCAATCTTGATTCCAGCTGGTGCTTCTTCCAGCCCAGCGTTCCTCATGATGTACTCTACATAGAAGTTAAATAAGCAAGGTGACAATATACAGCCTTGATGTACTCCTTTTCCTATTTGGAACCAGTCTGTTGTTCCATGTACAGTTTTGACTGTTGCTTCCTGACTTGCATACAGGTTTCTCAAGAGGCAGGTCAGGTGGTCTGGTATTCCCATCTCTTTCAGAATGTTCCACAGTTTATTATAACCCACACAGTCAAAGGCTTTGGCATAGTCAATGAAGGAGAAATAGATGTTTTTCTGGAACTCTTCTTGCTTTCTCCATGATCCAGCAGATGTTGGCAATTTGATCTCTGGTGCCTCTGCCTTTTCTAAAACCTGCTTGAACATCTGAAAGTTCACGGTTCACATATTGCTGAGGCCTGGCTTGGAGAATTTTGAGCATGACTTGACTAGCGTGTGAGACGAGTGCAATTGTGCGGTAGTTTGAGCATTCTTTGGCATTGCCTTTCTTTGGGATTGGAATGAAGACTGACCTTTTCCATGACATAACTAGGAGGGTCTATAATTTGGACAGAGCAGTAGGGATCAAATGTCTCTGTTTCACTTGTTTCTGCTGGGCTGGAGTATGTAAGATGGTTTCTTCACTGACATGTCCGACACTTGGTTAAGGATAGTTTGAAGGGCTGGGGCTTGGCTGGGATAGTTTGACTAGGTAGATGTTTCTATCTGAGGCTTGCTCTTGGCTGCTTCCCTTGGTTTCCCTTTGTGTAGTTTCAGGGTCTCTCTCTCTCTCTTCATAAGGCCTCTCCTTGTAGTCTCTCCAGCAGGGTTGTGAGAATTCTGACAAGATCACTTAGAGCTTCCAAGAGTGCAAAGGTAGAAAGTCAAGGGCTTTGGAAGTCTTAGGCTGAGGGCAGGCAGAGACTCGGTTGTATTATACTCTTGCTAATGTCTATATTTTGGCTCAGATCCAAGAAGGGGGAACTTCTCAAGGATGTAAGGACTAATGATATGATTTTCCCCCAGATTCACTGATGTAAGACTTCTGCAGCATGGTCTGGGTTATAGAATAGACAGAGGCTTGGGCTTCCCTGGTGGCTCAGAGGTTAAAGCGTCTGCCTCCAATGTGGGAGACCCGGGTTTGATCCCTGGGTCGGGAACATCCCCTGGAGAAGGAAATGGTAACCCACTCCAGTATTCTTGCCTGGAGAATCCTATGGACGGAGAAGCCTGGTAGGCTACAGTCCACGGGGTCGCAAAGAGTTGGACACGATTGAGTGACCGAACGGAATGGACGGAACGGAACTGAGATTTAAGGGAGAAGCTCTATACAGTTAGCAAAAACAAGACCAGGAGCTGACTGTGGCTCAGATCATGATCTCCTTATTGCCAAATTCAGACTTATATTGAAGAAAGTAGGGCAAACCACTAGACCATTCAGATATGACCTAAATCATATCCCTTATGATTATACAGTGGAAGTAAGAAATAGATTTAAGGGACTAGATCTGATAGATAGAGTGCCTGATGAACTCTGGACGGAGGTTCGTGACATTGTACAGGAGACAGGGACCAAGACCATCCCCGTGGAAATAAAATGCAAAAAAGCAAACTGGCTGTCTGAGGAGGCCTTACAAATAGCTGTGAAAAGAAGAGACGTGAAAGGCAAAGGAGAAAAGGAAAGATATAAGCATCTGAATGCAGAGTTCCAAAGAATAGCTAGGAGAGATAAGAAAGCCTTCCTCAGCGAGAAATGCAAAGAAATAGAGGAAAACAACAGACTAGGAAAAACAAGAGATCTTTTCAAGAAAATTAGAGATATCAAGGGAACATTTCATGCAAAGATGGGCTCGATAAAGGACAGAAATGGGAATGGACCTAACAGAAGCAGAAGATATTAAGAAGAGGTACCAAGAATACACAGAAGAACTGTACAAAAAAGATCTTCATGACCCAAATAATCACAATGGCGTGATCACTCACCTGGAACCAGACATCTTGGAATGTGAAGTCAAGTGGGCCTTAGAGAGCATCACTACGAACAAAGCTAGTGGAGGTGATGGAATTCCAATAGAGCTATTTCAAATCCTGAAAGATGATGCTGTGAAAGTGCTGCACTCAATATGCCAGCAAATTTGGAAAACTCAGCAGTGGCCACAGGACTGGAAAAGGTCAGTTTTCATTCCAATCCCAAAGAAAGGCAATGCCAAAGAATGCTCAAACTACTGCACAATTGCACTCATCTCACACGCTAGTCAAGTCATGCTCAATATTCTCCAAGCCAGGCTTCAGCAATATGTGAACCGTGAACTTCCAGATGTTCAAGCAGGTTTTAGAAAAGGCAGAGGCACCAGAGATCAAAATGCCAACATCTGCTGGATCATGGAGAAAGCAAGAAGAGTTCCAGAAAAACATCTATTTCTCCTTCATTGACTATGCCAAAGCCTTTGACTGTGTGGGTTATAATAAACTGTGGAACATTCTGAAAGAGATGGGAATCCCAGACCACCTGACCTGCCTCTTGAGAAACCTGTATGCAGGTCAGGAAGTAACAGTTAGAACTGGACATGGAACAACAGACTGGTTCCAAATAGGAAAAGGAGTACGTCAAGGCTGTATATTGTCTCCCTGCTTATTTAACTTCTATGTAGAGTACATCATGAGGAACGCTGGGCTGGAAGAAGCACCAGCTGGAATCAAGATTGCCGGGAGAAATATCAGTAACCTCAGATATGCAGATGACACCACTCTTATGGCAGAAAGTGAAGAGGAACTCAAAGGCCTCTTGATGAAAGTGAAAGAGGAGAGTGAAAAGGTTGGCTTGAAGCTCAACATTCAGAAAGCGAAGATCATGGCATCTGGTCCCATCACTTCATGGGAAATAGATGGGGAAACACTGGAAACAGTGTCAGACCTTATTTTTTAGGGCTCCAAAGTCATTGCAGATGCTGGTTGCAGCCATGAAATTAAAAGACGCTACTCCTTGGAAGGAACGTTATGACCAACCTAGATAGCATATTAAAAAGCAGAGACATTACTTTGCCAACCAAGGTCCGTCTAGTCAAGGGTATGTTTTTTCCTGTGGTCATGTATGGATGTGAGAGTTGGACTGTGAAGAAAGCTGATCACTGAAGAATTGTTGCTTTTGAACTGGAGTGCTGGAGAAGACTCTTGAGAGTCCCTTGGACTGTAGGGAGATACACCCAGTCCATTCTAAAGGAGATCAATCCTGGATGTTTATTGGAAGGACTGATGCTAAAGCTGAAACTCCAATACTTTGGCCACCTAATGCGACGAGTTGACTCACTGGAAAAGAGTCTGATGCTGGGAGGGATTGGGGGTTCGAGGAGACGGGGATGACAGAGAATGAAATGGCTGGATGGCATCTCCAACTCAATGGACATGAGTTTGGGTGAGCTCCGGGAGTTGGTGATGGACAGGGAGGCCTGGCGTGCTGTGATTCATGGGGTCGCAGAGAGTTGGACACGAATGAGCGACTGAACTGAACTGAACTGAGGTTTAAGATGTGCCTAGGACTGCCAGGTAACATACAGGCTACTCAGTTAAATTTGAACCTTAGATGAACAATAAATAATTTTTTAGAATAAATATGTCCAATGCAAGCAGCGTAGCATGAAATATTTGAGACATACTTACCCTAAATTGCCTTTTCTTTCCTGAAATTCAAACTTAATAGAACATTCTGAATTTTTCTTTGCTAGATTTGGCAACCCTAGATGAGAGCCCGGTGAGCAGAAACTAGTAGCTCTTTATTGGTCTAGTTGCAAGGTGGTTTCAGAGCATATGAGGACAAGACATAGAAGGCAGGTCTTTGAGGATAAAAGAGGACAGAGGCTGAGTGTTCAGGCACTGGACCAGAGTGGCTGAGGTCAGGACAGTGAAATCAGCAGACCAGAGAGGAAATCTCAACTCTGCTCTGAAAATCGTGTGTGTGTGTGGTGGTGGTGGTGGTGGTGGTGGGGTGTTTTAGGTTTTCAAATAAGGCACATAATGTAGTGCTACTCAGTAGGGTTGTGGTGAGGATTAAACATGGGTACCTGGAATGTACTTGGCACAGTGCCTGGTGTGTAGTAAGCGCCATGAATAGGTTAGTGTAGTCACCATCAGAGCAGCCATTGTGGCCGTGATCATAACCTTGTGGGTATTGAAGCTGATACACAGGGAGTGGGGCGGAGACATGAAGGAGGCTAATGCTTCCAGAACAGAGGCCAGGCTCTGCGCCTGGTGCTTACATTTCTCCCTCTCCCTTAATCATCATAGCCTTTGCAGGGACAATAAATCAGTTTTAGAGATTAGTGAATTGACGTGGAGGAATTATTTGTCTGAATGGCAAACTATTTGTCTGAATGGCAAAGTCAGGTCTGTCTGACTCCAGAATTTTTTTTGTATTAAAAAAAGACAATATAGTTCATTCAGGTGGACCTCAGTTTGGGTACTTCCTCTTAGTGTCCTAAGGCCAGTCTTTCCTTGACTGTGGCCTCTGTCGCTTCAGCTCTGAGCCTTCCCTACTTCATTGGATGATAGAAGAGGAGCACACACTTGCTTCTCCCAGAGCCTGTTGCAAGCATTCACTGTGGTGTGAAGACATGTGAAAGCTCTAAAGTGCCCTACAGATGTTGAAATTGTTTTATAAACCCTAGTTCATCAAGTGTCTGTGGAATTGAAATATTAATCATGTATTCTGCTAATTCTAGGCCTTGGCAGGATGGGAAGCTTTGCTTTCTAGAAGGCAGTTAAGAAGGGGATTGGGGAGGTAGGAAGAAAAAGAGAGGTGAGTCTTAGGCTGTGGTGTGTTTCCCCTGGAAGACTTTGGCAGGATTTTGAGGATGTAGGATTTAAGGGCAAATAGTTGAGCAGGACATGAGCCATCCCTGTGTGGTCTGTTTATCTCTCCTTCTGGCTTATTGCTTTTCGGAAGCCTTGCAAATAGCTCCTTGCCTGAGGCACAGGGAGGTGTAATCAAGAGATTGATGAAATGCCAATTTCATGTTTCTTTCATTGTCTGCTGTAGATTTGGAACTTATTTACAAGGCCACTATGAACTTTCAGACTTCCCCAGAGAGGAGCAGCTTAGAAATATGTGGAAGTATTGTCATTATCTATTTTATGTGTGAGCATGATGTAAACAGTGACTGACAAAGCTTGAGTGAGCTGGGTCGTGCCTCTGGCTTGGGTTTTCTCTTTCTCTAATTCACTCTGGGTCTGAATTTCCATCCTCCCAGCACTCCGGACGTGCAGCTGCATTCATTATGCTCACGGACTCTGCCCAAATCTGCCACATAAGGCACACAGTGGTCTGCAACCACAGACTCATTTCCTGGGCAGTAAATTATGATAACGTGACAAGAGAAGGTTCTAGTTCTGACACATATTTTCCAAGTTTGCCAGAGGTAACAGCATAGCTGGTGAGGTGTGTGTGTCTGTGTGTGTTTGTATTTCTGTGTGATGGGGGAGGAGTGAATGTGTGGGCTTCTGAAAGGCATCTTGCGAATGCCACGGTAGAAGGAGAGGCGAGAGTGCTCTCTGCTTGGTAATGAGATTCAGTGTTATGGGGCTGTTATTTTTAGAGTTTAAACTATGAAAATCTCATTCGCTCCCCAGAGGCCTCCTCTCTGCCATTCTTTAGCACATCAGGTGAGAAATCAAGTGTCATCCTTGAAAAATGATAACAGATCCCAAGTTAGCTTGTAAAAAATACCCTTTTCCCCTAATTCTAAGTGTTTGGTATGGTGAGAATCGTCTTATAAATTGGAATTCTGATTTGAGATGAGCAGGGAGAGACAGGAGAAGGAAGACTAGAGACAGAGAATTAAAAATGGAACTTGACTTTATTCTTTATGAATAATTAAGCACAAATGCTCACTGCAAGTGTGTGTGCTTATTTGTGTACTTAACTTTTATATGTATGTGTATATACAGGTAACTTGCGACTCCCACACATGTGTGTATATGTATGTATTTCAGAAATGCTTTTTGATATATTCTATGAATAATTTTTGATGATCTTTGTCTAAATTCTCTTCTTTGGTTATCCTTGTATTTTATCCTCACGTTTGTTCCCATCAGATTTCTTTAGCGGAGCTAGTAAACTGGTTGCAATCTTAAAGGTACAAAGGCATGTCTACTTTGATCATATAAGCTTCAGAGACAGAAATTTCTATTGTTTTTGCATACATCCAGTCAACCAGTAAAATTCAGGAGACAAAACAAGAAGATGCTCATTGCTTCAAATACCAGCTATGTGGGTGATATCTTCCAAATGTGTATCTCCAGCATTAACTTTTCCCATGAGGCTGGGCATCTCAGAATTGATGCCTTAAAACTGTGGTGTTGGAGAAGACTCTTGAGAGTCCCTTGAACAGCACAGAGATCAAACCAGTCAATTCTAAAGGAAATCAACCCTAAATGTTCATTGGAAGGACTCATGCTGAAGCTGAAACTGCAGTATTTTGGTCATTTGATGCGAAAATCTGACTCATTGGAAAAGTCCCTGATGCTGGGAAAAATGGAGGGAAGAAGGAGAAGAGGGCCTCAGAGGATGAGATGGCTGGGTGGCATCACTGATGCAATGAATATGAACTTAGGCAAACTTTGGGAGGTAGTGAGGAAAGGAGATGCCTGGTGTGCTGCAGTCCATGGGGTCGCAAAGAGTTGGACATGACTAGGTGACTGAACAGCAACAGCAATGACAGATTTATTCCTAGTTTTTTAATGGAATCTCTGTACTGTTTTCCATAATGGCTGTATCAGTTACATTCCAACCAACAGTGCAAGAAGGTTCCCTTTTCTCCACATCATGTCTAGCATTTATTGTTTGTATATTTTAAAATGATGACTATTCACTGGTCATAGTGAACACCCTCTTCCAACAACACAAGAGGCGACTGTACCCCTGGATATCACCAGATGGTCAAGTCTGAAATCAGGTTGATTATTTTCTTTGCAGCCCAAGATGGAGAAGCTCTATACAGTCAGCAAAAATAAGACCTAGAGCTGACTGTGACTCAGATCATGAGCTCCTTATTGAAAAATGCAGGCTTAAATTGAGAAAGTAGGGAAAACCACTAGGTCATTCAGGTATGACCTAAATCCCTTATGATTATACAGTGGAGGTGGTGAATAGTTTCAAGGGATTGGATCTGATATACAGAGTGCCTGAAGAACTATGGAAAGAGGTTCGTAACACTGCACAGAAGGCAGTGACAAAAATCATCCCAAATCAAAAGAAATGCACTAAGGCAAAGTGGTTGTCGGAAGATGCCTTACAAATAGCTGAGAAAAGAAGGGAAAGGCAAAGGAGAAAAGAAAAGATATATCTATCTGAATGCAGACTTCAAAAGAATAGCAAGGAAAGATAAGAAAGCCTTCCTAAGTGATCAAAGCAAAGGAATAGGAAAACAACAGAATGGCAAAGACTAGAGATCTCGTCAAGAAAATTAGAACATTCCAAGGGAACATTTCATGCAAAGATGGGCACAATAAAGGACAGAAACAGTATGGACCTAGCAGAAGCAGAAGATATTAGAAAGAGAAGAATTATACACAGAAGAACTATACAAAAAAGATCTTAATGACCCAAATAACCACAATGGTGTGGTCACTCACATAGAGCCAGACATCCTGGAGTGTGAAGTCAAGTGGGCCTTAGGAAGCATTACTTTGAAGAAAGCTAGTGGAGGTGACGGAATTCCAGCTGAGCTATTTCAAATTCCCAAAGATGATGCTATTAAAGTGCTGTGCTCAAAATGTCAGCAAATTTAGAAAACTCAGCAGAGGCCACAGGACTGGAAAAGATCAGTTTCCATTCCAATCCCAAAGAAAGGGAATGCCAAAGAATGCTCAAACTACCGCACAATTGCACTCATCTGACAAGCTAGTAAAGTCATGCTCAAAATTCTCCAAGCCAGGCTTCAGCAGTACGTGAACAGTGAACTTTCAGGTGTTCAAGCTGGTTTTAGAAAAGGCAGAGGAACCAGAGATCAAATTGCCAACATCCGCTGGATCATGGAAAAAGCAAAAGAGTTCCAGAAAAACATCTATTTCTGCTTTATTGACTATGCCAAAGCCTTTGACTGTGTGGATCACAATAAACTGTGGAAAGTTCTGAAAGAGATGGGAATGCCAGACCACCTTACCTGCCTCCTGAGAAACCTGTGTGTGGGTCAGGAAGCAACAGTTAGAACTGGACATGGAACAACAGACTGGTTCTAAATAGGAAAAGGAGTACGTCAAGGCTGTATATTGTCACCTTGCTTATTTAACTTCTGTGCAGAGTACATCATGAGGAACGCTGGGCTGGATGAAGCACAGGCTGGAATCAAAATTGCTAGGAGAAATCTCAATAACCTCAGATATGTAGGTGACACCACCCTTATGGCAGAAAGCGAAGAGGAACTAAACAGCCTCTTGATGAAAGTGAAAGAGGAGAGTGAGAAAGTTGGCTTAAAGCTCAACATTCAGAAAACAATGATCATGGCATCCAGTCCCATCACTTCATGGGAAATAGATGGGGAAACAGTGGAAACAGTGTCAGACTTTATTTTTTTGGTCTCCAAAATCACTGCAGATGGTGACTGTAGCCATGAAATTAAAAGATGCTTACTCCTTGGAAGGAAAGTTATGACCAACCTAGATAGCATATTAAAAAGCAGAGACATTACTTTGCCGACAAAGGTCCGTCTAGTCAAGGCTATGGTTTTTCCAGTAGTCATGTATGGATGTGAGAGTTGGACTATAAAGAAAGCTGAGCACCAAAGAATTGATACTTTTGAACTGTGGTGTTGGAGAAGACTCTTGAGAGTCCCTTGGATGGCAAGGAGATCCAACCAGTCAATCCTAAAGGAAATCAGTCCTGAATATTCATTTTAAGGACTGATGCTGAAGCTGAAACTCCAATACTTTGCCCACCTGATGTGAAGAACTGACTCATTGGAAAAGACCCTGATGCTGGGAAAGATTGGGGGCAGGAGGAGAAGAGGATGACAGAAGATAGGAAGGTTGGATGGGATCACTGACTCAATGGACATGAGTTTGGGTAGACTCCCAGAGTTGGTGATGGACAGGGAGGCCTGGCGTGCTGCAGTCCATGGGGTCGCAAAGAGTTGGACATGACTGAGCGACTGAACTGAACTGATTTTATTCCTTTTGTTACAGTGGTAAATGGGATTGTTTCCTTAATTTATCTTTTTGATTTTTCATTGTTATTGTATAGGAATGCAAGGGATTACTGTGTATTAATTTTACATTCTGTGACTTTACTAAATGCCTTGATAGTGTTTTTTTTTGTGGAACACTTATGGTTTTCTATGAATAGTATCCACGTGCACGACCAGTGAAGTCCTACCTCCTTTTTTATTTATTTTTCTTTTTAATTGGAGGCTAATTACTTTAAAATATTGTTGTTTTTTGCCATACATTAACATGAATCAGCCATGGGTGTAGATGTGTTCCCCATCCTGAAACCTTCCACCTCCCTCCTCATCCCATCCCTCTGGGTCATCCCAGTGCACCAGCCCTGAGTGCCCTGTCTCATGCATTGAACCTGGACTGGAGATCTGTTTCACATATGGTAATATACATGCTTCAATGCTATTCTCTCAAATCATCCCACCCTCCCCTTCTCCCACAGAGTCCAACAGTCCGTTCTTTACATCTGTGTCTCTTTTGCTGTCTTGCATATAGGGTCATTGTTACCATCTTTCTAAATTCCATATGTATGTGTTAATATACTGTATTGGTGTTTTTTTTTCTGACTTACTTTGCTCTGTATAATAGGCTCCAGTTTCATCTACTTCATTAGAACTGATTCAAATGCATTATTTTTAATAGCTGACTAATATTCCATTGTTTATATGTACCACAACTTTCTTATCCATTTGTCTGCCAATGGACATCTACCTACCTCCTTTCTTGATGAGTCACCACAGACGTTATTTTGGAGAGCTGACTTTGGCAAGAATTCTTACCCTTTGCCTGCTTCTCAGCCAGTTTTTCCAGGATCCCATTTCCTGGCTCTAGAGTGAGTATAGGGTTCCAGCGGTTCCATCCTGGCCATAGGACACTGTGGAGGAGGAGAGATAACTTCTCCTCTGCCCTTTATGAGGAGTCCTTTCCTGAGATGCCGTTTTTCCTACAATACTTCATAAGTGGATAAGCTTACCTAGGTTAAAATTTTCCACAGTAGTCATTGTAATTCCAGATAATCTTTAGTAAGTTTAACCTGCTTTTTCAGCCTTGAATCAAATTTTATTCATCTGGGACCTTACACTAGACTCAGTTAGACTTATGTTGGCCCCAGTCCAACCCCAGACCTGATCTGGTTTCTAAGTTGGAACCATTCTGATGCTGGATCTGGTCTGGTTTCTAAGTTGGACCCATCTGACTCCAGACCCAGTCTGGTTTTTAAGTTGGAACCAGTCTGACATGGCTGATTTCCAGACCCAGTCCACAAAAATAAATGCTCATGTGAAGTCTGAAAGCTCATAATGCAACGACTATGGAGAGGAACTGATCCCCGCACCCCCCAACCCCCCGCCAACATCCAGGAGCAGTGAGCTCAGGAACTCAGTGGTACCTGCACCTGACTGCTCGGGGCTCCCGGGGCTCCTGGGGCACTCCTTTAATTCTGTCTTCTGACGCCACAACTGTTAAGAGATACTAAGGCACATTACAATTTTTAAGAGTTTATTTGAGCAGAAATCAATTTGAGTTGGGCAGCATCCAGTCTAGCAGATAGAAAGGAGTCCAAGGAGCTGTGCAAAATAAAAGGCACTTTGTACAGGAACAGGAATGAGGAAGTGAGACGAGGCTAAAACACGGGTTGACGGTCTGAAGGTTTCCTTCCTTAGTGGGGCTGGTGGGGACCCCTCAGACAGATTGTCCAAGTAATGCTGATCAAGTGACTCCTGAATGACTTAAAAAAAAATAGAGCATAGTTGCTTTGTGATGTTGCGTTAGTTTCTGCTGTACAACGAAATGAACCTGTCACACATCTATACATCTCCCTGCTTCCCTGGATTTCCCTCCCATATAGGTCACCACAGAGCACCAAGTAAACTTCCCTGTGCAGTACAGTAGGTTCTCTTTAGTTACACGTTGTTGTTTAGTTGCTAAGTCATGTCTTTGTAACTCCATGGACCGTAGCCCACCAGGCTCCTCTGTCCCTGGGATTTCCCAGGCAAGAATACTAGAGTAGGTTGCTATTTCCTTCTCAAGGAATCTTCTTGACCCAGGGACCGAACCTGAGTCTCCTGCATTGGCAGGTGGATTCTTTACAGCTCAGCCACTAAGGAAGCCCACTTTATACATAGTATTTTACACATAGTAGTGTATATTAAAAAGCAGAGACATTACTTTGCCAACAAAGGTCCGTCTAGTCAAGGCTATGGTTTTTCCAATGGTCATGTATGGATGTGAGAGTTGGACTGTGAAGAAAGCTGATTGCCGAAGAATTGATGCTTTTGAACTGTGGTGTTGGAGAAGACTCTTGAGAGTCCCTTGGACTGCAAGGAGATCCAACCAGTCCATTCTACAGGAGATCAATCCTGGGTGTTCATTGGCAGGACTGATGCTAAAGCTGAAACTGCAATACTTTGGCTACCTCATGCGATGAGTTGACTCACTGGAAAAGAGTCTGATGCTGGGAGAGACTGGGGGTGGGAGGAGACGGGGACGACAGAGAATGAGATGGCTGGATGGCATCACCGACTCGATGGACACGAGTTTGAGTGAACTCCGGGAGTTGGTGATGGACAGGGAGGCCTGGCGTGCTGTGGTTCATGGGGTCGCAGAGAGTCGGACACGACTGAGCGACAGAACTGAACTGAACTGACTGTTTATTTGTCAATCCTAGTTTCCCAATCTATCCCACCCCTTCCTTCCCTCTTTGGTATCCATACTTTTATTCTCTATGTCTGTGTCTGTTTCTGCTTTGCGGATAAGTTAATCTGTACCATTTTTCTAGATTCCACATGTGTGCAGCTTGTCTCTGGAAGATCCTGTTTCTGAAGGAGTTGATGCTGTACTAAGTTAAGTCCTGGTTTGGGGAGTGGAGCTTAGCCTAAGCAACTCCGTTTTGGGTCTCTTGTCTTTTTTTCCTTGTAATAAATTATTTATTTAGTTTTGGCTGTGTGGGTCCTCGTTGCTTTGCTTGCGCGCTCCAGTTGCAGTGAGTGGGAGCTGCTCTCCAGCTGCGGTGCACAGGCCCCTCCTGGAGACGGCTTCTCTTGCTGGGGGGCACAGGCTGTAGGCGAACGCAGCCTTCGGCGGTCGCAGCAGGCCGGCTCAGTAGTGGTAGTGCACAGACCTAGTTGCCCCGCCTCATGTGGGATCTTCCCAGACGAGGATCAAACCCATGTCACCTGCGCTCAGGCAGATTCTTACCCACTGTCCCACCAGGGAAGTCCTTTTTTCTCATTTTCTGAGTGCGTGTTCCAGTCACCTTTGGTTGGCTCTGCCAGGATTCTTTAATTCTACAATCATGCACACACATCTCCTGCTCCATTTTGTCTCTACGCAAATGCCGCCTCCTCAGAGTGATCATTTTTAAGCATTTAAAATAAAGTACTGCTCCTATACCCTATCCTCCTGACTCTGCCTCCTTTAACCTATTTTATCTTTCTTCATAACACTCATCACCGTCTGACATTATATGCTTATGCTTATGCGTTTGTTTCCTCTCACCCCTATGTAAGCTTCCTGAGGAAGTTTTTTTTTTTTTTTTTTTTTAATGCCATTTTTCCAGTGATTAGAACAGTATCTGTCATCTAGAAATTGCTCAATAATTATTTGTTAAATAAACAAGTGAATGAGTTCCCTGGAAAGCTTTCTACCAACATTCCGGTAAATTCTCTCTAGTGTTAGTGCAGTTATTTTATTTTGCTGCTCTGGCATGTGATATAGGGAAATGTACCATAATGATAGGTTGAAGGTGGAACTTGTCTATCACTTCTTTCTTGTCACCCACCAAAAACTCCTTATTCCAGGGAAGTTGCTGATTAGGGCTGCTGCTGCTGCTGCTAAGTCACTTCAGTCGTGTCCGACTCTGTGTGACCCCATAGACGGAAGCCCACCAGGCTCCCCTGTCCCTGGGATTCTCCAGGCAAGAACACTCGAGTGGGTTGCCATTTCCTTCTCCAATGTGTGAAAGTGAAAAGTGAAAGTGAAGTCGCTCAGTCGTGTCTGACCCATAGCGACCCCACGGACTGCAGCCTACCAGGCTCCTCCACCCATAGGATTTTCTAGGCAAGAGTACTGGAGTGGCTTGCCATTGCCTTCTCCGGCTGATTAGGGCAGTGGGTTTCAAATCCAGGAAAAGTGTGGAGTGCTGGCTTCCTTCTCTCTTTTTGTAAATATCCTGAGAGTTACTTCTTTGTAAAGTCATTTTCTGGGAAGAGTAAAGTGCTTTCTATTGGAGAAGGCAATGGCAAGCCACTCCAGTACTCTTGCCTAGAAAATCCCATGAGTGGAGGAGCCTGGTAGGCTGCAGTCCGTGGGGTCGCTATGGATCGGACACGACTGAGCGACTTCACTTTCACTTTTCACTTTCACACATTGGAGAAAGAAATGGCAACCCACTCCAGTGTTCTTGCCTGGAGAATCCCAGGGACGGGGGAGCCTGGTGGGCTTCCGTCTATGGGGTCACACAGAGTCGGACACGACTGAAGTGACTTAGCAACAGCAGCAGCCTGGGGAGCTGAGCCCTGACAGATCCCTGGTGACCTTTTGAGCCAACTTGTACTTTTTACAGCAACACAGAGGAAAATCTCCTAGTTTTGATGCTATTTTGCAAAACTGGAAATAAAAGTTGAAACCAAACTATTTTCTAAGTTTACCCTCTTGACTCGTACATTTACCTGAGTTCTCTGTTTCCCTAGTCAACTTCTGCAGCTCAGTTGACCAATATTTTGCTTTTATCTTACAAAATATTTCTCCTTAAAACCTGTTTCTGTAAAGAGAAGAATAGGTGGGATGTGGATTTCTTAAAATTATTATACCTGAAAAATATCCTGAACAGCAGAATGGTTGCAAACCTGTGTAAGATTCTGTGTTTTCAACAAGTCAGGAATGGTATGCAACCTGAATCCTTGTCATGCGCAAACTGACAGATGAAACCCTCTCACCCTGATTTTGTCCCCAGGGGCCAGGATATGGATTGTCTGTGTCTCTATATTCCAGGGGGCTCTCCAGGCCCTGAGTCACATCTGCATGGACTGTGTCCACACCTGTGAGGCCACTGGTATCTGACAGCAAAGCAAATTCTTTCAGAAAAAAACTGCCTCTTTTTCCGATTTTGATATTCTTTTCCATCATTGCCTGTAAAGCTAATCCAACTCTACATGATGACCTCTTATTTTTTAGTATTTCCCTTTCTGGTGTCTCCCTGTGTGGTGTCTGTGGGTTGGTGGTAGTGGTGCTGGTGCTGGGGGTCTCAGGCCCAGTGGGGAAGGAAACAGTGCCCCCTGGCTCCTCCCTATCAGTGGAGCATTTGGTTGACCTTGACTGCTGGGCTCACCTGGTGTTGCAGTGGACTCCTGAGGAATGAACCTACCTGGGCTGCCTCTGTTGCCAGGCTGGGCATCAGGAAACATCTGGCTGAGGTTACCCGCTTCTGTAGGTTGATAAGTCATGTGATCCCCAGCCGCTGTGCTGCTTTCCCAGTTCTGGGGTCTCAAACCAGATCCTCTTCCTCTGCTGCCTGTCAGAGTTCCCCTTTGATTGTCTCTTGAGTTATTTGCAGTGTTTATTATGGTGCTTGGTGGGGAGGAGTGGTCAGGGCCAAAGGATGTCATCTTGTTGAGGACAGAAGTTGTCAGGTTCTACTTTTAAAAATAAGTTTTAGTTGAATACTTTTGTCATCTGGAGAAGGCAAAAACTGCTGTATTTTTAAAATTTTTATTTATTTTAAAATATTTTTTATTTATTTGACTGTGCTGGGTCTTAGTTGAGGAATGCAGGAATGCCTTTATTTGCAGCTTGTGGAGTCTAGTTCCCTGACCAGGGATGGAACCTTGGACCTCTGAATTGAGGATGTGAAGTCTGGGCCACCAGGAAGCTTCAGAATTAGGTGGGCCTGAGTTTGAGCCACAGTTTCACCTGTTATTTGCCATGTGACTTCTGGCAAGTTCATTAATCATTGTTAAGTCTCAGCTTCCACATTGGTAGAGAATAACCCTATTAAGTTTCTTTCTTTTTTCTTTTTCATTATGGTTTTAAGTAATTCATTTATTTTTTATTGGAGGCAAATTATTTTACAATATTATATTGGTTGGTTTTGCCATACATTGACATGAATTCACCCCGGGTTTACATAAGTTCCCCCACCTGAACCCCCCTCCCACCTCCCTCCTCCCTTTATCCTCCCTCTGGGTCATCCCCACACACCAGCCTCGAGCATCCTATAACATGCATCAACCCTGAACTAGTGATTTGTTTCACATATGACAACATACGTGTTTCAATGCCATTCTCCCAAATCATCCCACCCTCACCCTCTCCCACAGAGTCCCAAAGACTGTTCTATACATCTGTGTCTCTTTTGTGGTCTTGTATACAGGGTTATCATTTGCATCTTTCTAAATTCCATATAAATGCGTTAGTATACTGTATTGGTGTTTTTCTTTCTGGCTTACTTCACTCTGTATAATAGGCTCCAGTTTATCACATGATACTAAATATAATTCCCTGTGCTATACAGTAGGACCTTGTTGTTTTATCTGTTTGTCCATTGGATTCTCCAGACAAGATTACTGGAGTGAGATGCCATTTCCTACTCCAGGGGATCTTCCCAATCCAGGGATCAAACCCACATCTCCTGCATTGGCAGGTGGATTCTGTACCACTGAGCTAACTGGGAAGTCCCCTATTAGGTTTCTTAAATTTAGTCAACAACGAGAGGCCTGGCTAGCTTGAGAAAAAGAATCAATGCAATTCCTTGAGAAAAAGGAATGCACTAGAAGGTGAGTCAGTTGGAAAAAGAGAAGCCATTCCAGTTATTTTAACAAAGAGGGTTTGACAAGGTATCTGGATTAATTGGGTATTGGACTGAAAAAGCAATTATAGAACATTAGGATTAATATAAAATTAATAATTGCAAGAATCAGTCCCACTGCTAGGGCTAAGGACACAGAAGGAGGAAATTGGGGTGATGAGAACACAGAGACTCGCAGGTGAGACCCTAATGGATCAGTACTTTGACCTCTGCAAAAAGGCTCTGTCTGATGCTGATAGTTTGGGGTGGAGAGGAGGGACAATGAGGCTAGTTCAGAGAGTGTGGAAATAAAAGCTGAGTAATAGAAACCATGCCACTGGAACCCACTGTTTGTGGAACCAATTAGTGCTACTGGGGTGGAGAGATACTGCCCAGGTGTCACTGAAAAACTCTGTGTTTGTTCAGGAGGAGCAAGTTCTTCCTCCTGTCTTCCAGTCTCCCTCCCCACCATTTGTGGCAGAGTTGACTTGACTCAAACTGACAGAAAAGAACAGTGATTCGCACAGGCCTCACCCTAGCAAAGTAAAGCAGGGTGTGGTTTGATCTGAGAACCAATCACTTAATAACTAGCAAAGAAGGATACTAGGTAGTCCATAGAATCAAAGATCTTAGAAAGGGCAAGAGCCAGGCCTGATCAGAGAAGCTTGAAGTAGAAATTCACTAAACTGTTAGTGTGCAGACACTGCAGAGGAATTCTTTACGGTGTTGCTCAAACCATTTTCGACCCTTTTGTGTCCTCAGACGGGAGTAAAATATCTGAAATAGAGACAGAACTTGGCCAGGCTTGTTATACGTCCATTCTAATGGTCAAAAGGATCAAAAGGATGGGATCCCATAAGTGGCAACCCACTAGGATCATGTGGCAGAGGGAAAGGACCATATCCAAAGGAAATAATGCTGAAGGAAAAGAGATAAAAAGTTATATACTGCATTAATTGACTTTCCATAAGCATCTGGCTGGTCACAGGATGTGTCATATCAGGAGCTCACAGTGGGTGATGTGTTTCTATTTTTACCCTACAGACTTTTTAGATTTTTTATAGTGCTTCTTTTCATCTCTTGCCATAATTTAAGGTAACTTTTCTGTATCTTTTAAAACATTATTTTTGTTTGAAAATAATTAGGAAGTGGTTTTAATGTAATTGCCTTAGCCATTCCTCTATTGTTGCTTTTTTTTTTAAACCTTGGTAATATAAATAATTGTGTGATAAATGTCTTCATATACAAATCTTGGGCTGTGCATTAACTGTCTTGACTAGAGAACCCTTAAGAATTCTGGAGTGTCCGTCTGGGTTCATATTGCTGGTGTGGAAGGTTGAGCAGGTTGTTTATCAGCTGATGCAAATGCTTCTTCCTATTGGAGTGCAGTGTACAACCTGCACATCCATAAATAGCAGCCCTGAATCCTACTTCTGCCACACACTTACTATGTGAACTTGTGCAAGTTTTTTTTTTTTTTGCAAGTTTGTTGCCTCCATTTTGTAGAGAAAGTAATACTTACCTTCTAGAGTTATTGTGAGAATTAAATGAGTTAATATATCTAAAACCCTTAGAACAGGTCTGGAACATACTAAGTACTATGCATATTTATTATGATGATGTAATGCTGTTATTATTATCAGTGGGTATGAACATTTTAAGATGTTAGCTACAGACTGCCAAATGGAAACTCATCTTAAAATGACTGAAGACCTAATATAATCCTCTGAATCTGGAAGCCTGGCAACTGAAAACCTAATATAATCCTCTGAATCTAGAAGCCTGACAACTCAAGTTGATGTCACGATTGGATTCAAGACTCTTCAAGAACTGTAGACTACTCTCGGAGTCCTGCTGAGAAGAAGCTGAAACATGAAGCCACATTTTCCAGAGATGAGATGAGGCACAGAAATGGAAGGTTAATTGGCCCAAGAGGAAGCGTATGATGATGGAATCATGATTACAGAAAAGGAAAAACCAGTGAAGAAAGCCAGTAGTGGGGAGTTTACTGGAAGAGAAGCCAATTATCCCTCTGTGGGGAGGAGAGGTGACTGCAAGCTCTTCATGGACAGGTGGGACATAAATCAGTCCCACCAGAGGGGATGCTCAGAAGCTGTCACCATTAATTCTCAGTTGGGATGTCCTGCTTATGTTTGGCTTCATATGACACTGCAGTCCCGATGAGAGTCACATGCTTGGATCTCTTCTCCCTGTCTGAAAATTTTCCTCTAGAATAATGGTCACCTTGTTCACCACCACCAACAGTTTTCAAAAGAGTACTTTCAGAAAGATGCAAAGAGGAGCAGAATGCTTGACAAAACCCATCTTGTTTCAGAAGCTCATCTCTTCTCAGACATGTCACTTTCATTAAAACAAACCATGAAGATTCCCATGCCTGTGGACAGTGGCAGAAAAGCTCTACTGCAGGCAGTTTCAAAGACATCTCCATGCAGAATAAGCGAAGTGAAGGTTGGGCTGGTCTCTCACTGCACTGAGTGTGCTGTGAAAGGTTTTCTGTTCTCTGACCTCACACTTTTACCTTATTTGTCAGGGAAGGAGAAGCCAGTCAGTCTGTGTGGAGGACAAGATATTCTTTGGGGCCACATTTAACCAACAAGCAGGGGGAAGCAGACCCCAAAACAGGATTTTGAATATAGTTTATTCTCAAGGTGTGAAAAGAACTCAGGAAGTGGGTGAAGAAGTGCGACAGGGAAGGAAAGTCAGCTTATAAATGGTGTGTTTAGCCAGTTACCACCATGGGCAACTGGAGCTTTATCCCATATGGACACTCTTGGGAAAGAAAGGAACACAGGACTCAGACATATCCTGCTGTGGGGCAAAGGAGCTGAGGTATTTATACAACTTCCATCAATTATCAGTTGAGGACTGCTCAGGGAAATGTTAATTTCTTGGCATTTCCAAGACTCAAAGGCCTGCTAGAAGTGTTGGAAAAAGTCCTTGAAGAGATGCAGATACAGGTAAGTTGGAGTCTGCCTCACACAGAAAGAAGTATGGCCAGGTCTGAGGATTGTGGGTGGGGGCACTTCCAGTGCCTGTTACATGTAGCTTAAAGGTCAACACCAAAGCTGAGGTCTTCCTCTGGTCCTGTCTGCTGTGGTAAATCTTGGCAGATCAGTGTGTCCTATGTGGGGAATGCTGATTAAAAGTCTAATTAATCACATTAAAACAGGAAAATTGTTAACCAATATTTATGGAAAATATACTTCTGTATGTGATCATGCATCTGGGATTATTTTGGATGATATATTTTGTTGGTAGAAATAGAATATAGTGGATAAGTTGGTTGAAAAGTAGAACAGGTCTTGGGAAATAAGACATTTGTAGTCAGGGTCCTGTTTCAGAGGAAGAGACTGCCGAGTTTTGATATTTTTGTAACTGTGCAGTAGGTCTCAGTAGAGAAAATATCTTGAGATTCTATTGAGAAGAGTTGAGTTGGGGTGAAGAAGGATACATTGATCTCATGAGCTTCAGAACATCCTGGTAATGGCAAGAAGCCTTGCCCTCTTCCCACGAGTGTGGTCACTGCCATGGCACACCTGCCAAGTCTGTAGGAAGCCCTGCTGCTTTGTGGTTCCTTCCAGTCAGTCAACTGTATGGAGAAAACTCTGGGTCGAAGTTTGTGGAATCCATTTTCTGATGGATTTTGTGAGTTGGTTTGGGTTCCTTTTATCACTGTAATGGAGTATAAATTGGAATCATTCTTTCCTCACAAATATTTTTGTAAAAAAATTAATCCTTACTTCTTGGCTGATGTTGTAGGGAGATTTCATTGCTTTTCCAGTCATTTTGAGGAATCAGATCAGTTTCATTTGCAGGAGTAAAAAGTCCAAGAAGGACTGATGCTGAAGCTGAAACTCCAATACTTTGGCCACCTCATGCGACGAGTTGACTCACTGGAAAAGACTCTGATGCTGGGAAAGGTTGGGGGCGGGAGGAGAAGGGGACGACAGAGAATGAGATGGCTGGATGGCATCACCAACTCGATGGACATGAGTTTGAGTGAGCTCCGGGAGTTGGTGATGGACAGGGAGGCCTGGCGTGCTGTGATTCATGGGGTCGTGGAGAGTTGGACACGACTGAGCGACTGAACTGAACTGAACTGAATCTAATGTCAAAACTTCAGACCCTCGAAAACCCTTTTCCTCCAAAATCAGACGTAACTTGTGACTTGAGGCTAGGCAGAAGTGAAGGTCGTGGTCCATTCTTTCCGTCTTCTTGTCCCACCTCTTTCCCAGTTAACTCTGCTGAATTTGGCTTCTTCAGAGCTGGGGAATATGGAGTGCAGGCTTTATAAAAGGCAGCGGCAATGTTTTTAATGGTTATTGTCTTTTAATGGTATCGCTGTCAGAAGCCCTCTGTTAAGGATAGGCATCCAGTGGGTGGTCCTTTGGGGTATTCTCAGAGACCTCCAGTGGGGACCTCTGTACCTCACTCTATCTTGGGCAATAGACCCACTTTCTGCTGACTTCCTACAGCTCCTCCCCTATCCTGCCAGCCAAGGCACATCACTGGGAATGCTTTGCCTCAATGGGCAGTCCTTTTCAATGAGGTCCTTTTAAACAGCTTAAGCATGGATTAAATTTCACAGGGTCCACATGGGAACTTAGCTTCCTTGACCCACTGAAGTTAATTTCTATTCTGTGCTGAGGTGATGCTCCAGCTAGGCCCTTGCTGTCATATCTCCCAGAGAACCCATATCAGTTTCTGCAGACAACTCTCTTACATTCCAACCTCATCACAAGTTTATTGGGCTCTATGTATACCTTCAGCCAGGGAAGGAAATTTTTTTCTACTTGTGTTTCCTGTCAGACAGTCTAAAAATTAGTTTTTGGGATACCCCTTCTTGTTTGGGGGTCGAAGAAGGGGTGATAATCCTAATGGCTCTACTTTTAATTAACCCATCTCATTTTATGTACTTGTTGTTCAGTCATTAAGTTGTATCCTGCTCTGCAACCCCATGGGCTGCAGCACGCCAGGCTTCCCCGTCCTTCATTATCTCCCAGAGTTTGCTCAGACTCATGTCCATTGAGTTGGTGATAACCATCCAACTGCCTCATCCTCTGTCATCCTCTTCTCTTCCTGCCTTCAATCTTTCCCTGCATCAGGGTCTTTTCTAATGACTTTGCTGTTTGTATCAGGTGGCCACAATATTGGAGCTTCAGCTTCAACATCAGTCCTTCCAGTGAATATTCAGGGTTGATTTCCTTTAGGATTGACTGATTTGATCTCCTTGCTGTCCAAGGAACTCTCAAGAGTCTTCCAGTACCACAGTTCAAAAGCATCAATTCTTCAGCACTCAGCCTTCTTTATGGTCCCAGTTCTTACATCTGGATATCAAAGACAGGCTGAATGATTTTGGTAACTAGTGGTCTAAACTTCACAGAAGTGCTCTAACCACAAACCCAAATCTCAGTGGCTTCAAACAAAGGAATTTTATTTCTTGGTCATGATATTGGCCAAAGTAGTTTGGTGTTTGTTGGAAGGAGCTCTGCTCTGTGTCATTGTTTGATATCCAGGTTTCTTTTCCTACTGTCTTTGCTGTCTTCTTTGTGGAGAGTCTAATTTTGCATGATGGCTTCCTTTGATAGTCTGGTGAAGCTTAGGGACCCTTTCTCAGGATAGTATTTTTAAGTGAATAGAATACAATAGTCAAAATGTTAATAAAATGTGTTGAAAGTAATAGATGTGCTTCTTTATTACATATTAAATAATAAGACTGAGGTGGCATGTCTAACAACTTACGTACTTTTGACATAATCATGAACAAAACAGTACCTTTAACAACTGTAATATATTAGGAAACATCTGTGACTTCTATTGGTGACAGTGTCACTGGTATCATATAGTGTTTCTCACATTAATATATTGAAGGAAATGGTAACATCAGTTAGAAATTAATTTATATAACTGCATTTTTTTCTCTCATAAACTTCATGGAGTTCCTGAAATGAATCCCTTGAATATCTGTAGACTGTGGTTTAAGAATCTTTATAGAGCCTCTACAACACTTTTTATGGTATGTTCTGTAAGATTTGACCACTATTATGAAAAAAGGCCTGGGGAAACTGGTAGGTACCCTTCCTTGTATCCACAGTCTTGGCAATTTGGCTTTGTAGTTCTTCCATCAAAAGGTAGAGTCTGGATACTTGTTTATTCAGCCTGCACTGCCTTTATTTCTTGCTTTGGGCCAATAGAGTATGGTAGGAATGACACTGACTCAGTTCTGATCCTGGACCTCAGGAAACTTCTGTTTTATTTCTTTGAACCCTGCCATTCCCATATGAACCATCTGGATCTGTCTGCTAGACAATGAGAGACATGTGCTCAGCTATTCTGTCCCTTCAGCCAACTGCCAGCTAACTGCCAGGAGTATAGAGGCCAGCTGACCTACATCACATTGCAAACACAGAGGGCATCCACAGTGAGATGAGAAGTACCACCCTCTGTGTCCCGCCCAGTTACCTACTTGCCCGATTGTGCCTGAAATAAATGGTTGTTGTTTTAATCCACTGAGTTTGAGGTGGCACTCTGAGTAGGAATAACTCCTCATGCAAGGAAGATGGCATCGATAAGTACTGATGCTCAATAGCTACGGATGCGAGGAGGATGGCCCCACTTGCAACTGGCCCCACTTGCAACTGACTTGACTAGGTGGCGAGATTGTTTCTTTCCCTTACGTTTTGTTACTGAAATCTAATTATAGGGCCCTACCTACAAGCAAGAGATATTGTAAAATGTAGTCCAGTATTATGTCCAGGAGAGGGAGACAGAGATATTGGCGCATCTCTGTCAGAAGCACTTATTTCTCTCTGTTTTGGAGCCTCAGCTGAAACTGCTGCTTAGAGACAGACAAGTGTTAGTTGCTCTGTTGTGTCCGACTGTTTGCGATCCCATGGACTATAGTCTGACAGGTTCCTCTGTCCATGGGATTCTCCAGCAAAAATACTTGAGTGGGTTGCCATGCCTTTCTCCAGGGGATCTTTCTGAACCAGGAGTCAAACCTGGGACTGTTACTACCTTGCTCCCATCTGCCTCCAAAGAGGATAAAATTCTGATTTAGTAGATTCAGGTCCTGGTCGTATTCATTTGAGGGAGAGAAAGGAGAAAGCATGCAGGTTAAGCCATGATATTCAATTGCATTTTTAAAGCACCTATACCTTCTCAAGGAAATCAACCCTGAATACTCATTGGAAGGACTGATGCTGAATCTGAAGCTCCAGTGCTTTGGCCACCTAATGTGAACAGCTGACTTACTGGAAAAGACGCTGATACTGGGAAAGATTGAGGGCAGAAGGAGAAGGGGACAACAGAGAATGAGATGGTTGGATGGCATCCCCGACTCAATGGACATTAGTTTGAGCAAACTCTGGGAGATAGTACAGGGAAGCTGGTGTGTTGCGGTCCATGGGGTCACAAAGAGTTGGACACAATGAGCAACTGAACAACAACAAAAACATACCTTCTTGTGTATAGTTCCTTTGGGACCCCACGGGGAGGAGGCTTCTTGGCAAGATTTATATATTCTTATTTTGTGTGTTATAGTTGATTCTATCACAGCAACATCGGCATCTCTGTTCATTGCTCTTAGAGTGTATATAGGGTCTAGTAATGTGATTTATGATCCACAAGTTTGAATGAGCCCTAAGACCACATGAACATGAGTTTGGGTGGACTCCGGGAGTTGGTGATGGACAAGGAGGCCTGGTGTGCTGCAGTTCATGGGGTCGCAAAGAGTCGGACACGACTGAGCAGCTGAACTGAACTGAAGACCACATAGTTAAGGTGAAGTGTGCTGGAGCAATTGTAATGTATTCCACACACCTAGGTTTCAACCTCTTCTTTCTAACTTACTAATTATGCAACCTTGGGAAAATTCCTTAAGTGTAGGCACTGTTTCCTTTTTGCACAATGTAGACAATCATAGCAAACATCCATGTTTCTTGTGAGCATACCTGAAAGAATGTGAAAGTATTAAATACTTCATACTTGTAGATGTTCTGCAAATACAAACCGACTCTAACGGATGAGCAGGCTAGTGCTTTGAATAATAATTTGAAAGGTAAATATAGGACAGAAAGTTTTGTTAATCAGCACAGTGGAACCATAAGCCCATGGTAGGCCCCTGTCTAGTATGTACTCAATTATTTAATTTCCTCTTTATTTTTTCCCCATGGTTTCATTCATCTTTTTCTATAGATATCCATTCTCATGTACTTTATGTATATTATTATTATTATTTTTGGATGCACTGCGAGGCATGTGGGATCTTAGTTCCCCAACCAATGATTGAACCCTTGCCCCCTGTGTTGGAAACATGGTGTCTTAACCACTGTTCCCCCAGGAAAGTACAACATATTATTAAATTCATTTATATTTGGAAAATGTAGTATTGTTTTGTGTGTATTTGTGTTTTTAAATTTATGCAAATAGTATTGTGTTCAAAACTTTTTTTAGCCTTTTGCCCAGTGCCTTGTTTGAGATGACTGCCCATGGTGCTGAAAGTGATCTCACTTATATTACTTTAAGGATAAGTAGTATTAATATTATGTTATAAGTATTCTCTACCTTTAACGTGCTCATTCTCATTTGTTGGACACTTGGGTTGTTTACAATATCAAAATCATGCATTAAAACCGTCTTTTAAAATGGCCACTGTACTAACCTGATGGAAGGCTTCTCTGGGATGACGCTTAAGAGAGGACTAACAGTACCAGAGTGTGTGCACGCTGGCTTTTACCATGGACAGCTAACATGACTCGCCAGAAGTATTTCCAGCCCCAGTACATATACCCCCAGCACTGCGCAAGGGGCCTCTTATTTTCACATCTTCACAGTTTTTCTAAATTTTGTACTTTAACAGATGTGAAGCATTTAATTGTCATATGAATTTTTACTTCTCTCCTTTCTTGTGAGAATATCTTTATGTGTATGGTGGCCTTTCAGGAATTCCTCCCCTGCATCATTTCTTCATGTCCTAGAGTATCCATTTTCTCAATACTGCATACCAAGCAAACCTCCTTTCCCTGTAGCTTTGAGGAGTCACCTTTCAGTTCAGTTCAGTCGCTCAGTCATGTCCGACTCTTTGTGACCCCATGAACTGCAGCACATCATGCTTCCCTGTCCATCACCAATTCCCGGAGCTTGCTCAAACTCATGTCCGGTCGAGTCGGTGATGCCATCCAACCATCTCATCCTCTGTTGTTCCCTTCTCCTCTTGCTTTCAACCTTTCTCAACATCAGGGTCTTTTCCAATGAGTCAGTTCTTTGCATCGGATTGCCAAAGTATTGCAGTTTCAGCTTCAGCATCAGTCCTACCAATGAATATTCAGGACTGATTTCCTTTAGGATGGACTGGTTGGGTCTCCTTGCAGTCCAAGGGACTCTCAAGAGTCTTCTCCAACACTGCAGTTCAAAAGCATCAATTCTTTGGTGCTCAGCTTTCTTTATAGTCCAACTCTCACATCCATACATGATTACTGGAAAAACCATAGCTTTGACTAGATGGACATTTGTTGGCAAAGTAATGTCTCTGCTTTTTAATATGCTGTCTAGGTTGGTCATAAATTTTCTTCTAAGGAGCAAGCATCTTTTAATTTTATGGCTGCAGTCACCATCTGCAGTGATTTTGGAGCCCTCCAAAATAAAGTCTCTCACTGTTTCCACTATTTCCCCATCTGTTTGCCTTGAAGTGATGGGACCAGATGCTGTGATCTTAGTCTTCTGAATGTTGAGTTTTAAGCCAACTTTTTCACTCACTTCTTTCACTTTCATCAAAAGGCTGTTTAGTTCTTCTTTCTGGCATAAGGGTGGTGTCATCTGCATATCTGAGGTTATTGATATTTCTCCTGGCAGTCTTGATTCCAGCTTGTGCTTCATCCAACCGGGCATTTCACATGATGTACTCTGCATATAAGTTAAATAAGCAAGGTGACAATATACAGCCTTGACGAGTCACCTTTAATGTTTGTCTAAGTCACATACAAAATGGGATCTATTTCTTTGTTTTTTTGAAGATTGTTTTTTGATGTAGACCATTTTCAACTTTATTGGATTAGCTACAATATTGCTTCCTTTTATGTTTGAGTTTCAGTTCAGTTCAGTTCAGTCGCTCAGTCGTGTCCGACTCTCCGCGACCCCATGAATCACAGCACGCCAGGCCTCCCTGTCCATCACCAACTCCCGGAGTTCACTCAAACTCATGTCCACAGAATCGGTGATGCCATCCAGCCATCTCATTCTCCGTCGTCCCCTTCTCCTCCCGCCCCCAACCCTTCCCAGCATCACAGTCTTTTCCAGTGAGTCAACTCGTCTCATGAGGTGGCCAAAGTATTGGAGTTTCAGCTTTAGCATCAGTCCCTCCAATGAACATCCAGGATTGATCTCCTTTAGAATGGACTGGTTGGATCTCCTTGCAGTATAAGGGACTCTCAAGAGTCTTCTCCAACACCACAGTTCAAAAGCATCGATTCTTCGGCGATCAGCTTTCTTCACAGTCCAACTCTCACATCCATACATGACCACGGGAAAAACCATTGCCTTGACTAGACGGACCTTGGTCGGCAAAGTAATGTCTCTGCTTTTTAATATACTATCAAGGTTGGTCATAACTTTCCTTCCAAGGAGCAAGCGTCTTTTAATTTCATGGCTGCAATCAGCATCTGCAGTGATTTTGGAGCCCAAAAAAACAAAGTCTGACACTGTTTCCACTGTTTTTCCATCTATTTCCCATGAAGTGATGGGACCAGATGCCATGATCTTTGTTTTCTGAATGTTCAGCTTCAAGCCAACCTTTTCACTCTCCTCTTTCACTTTCATCAAGAGGCTTTTGAGTTCCTCTTCACTTTCTGCCATAAGGGTAGTGTCATCTGCATATCTGAGGTTATTGATATTTCTCCCAGCAATCTTGATTCCAGCTTGTGCTTCTTCCAGCCCAGCGTTCCTCATGATGTACTCTGCATATAAGTTAAATAAGCAAGGTGACAATATACAACCTTGACGTACACCTTTTCCTATTTGGAACCAGTCTGTTGTTCCATGACTGGTTCTAACAGTTGCTTCCTGACCTGCATACAGGTTTCTCAAGAGGCAGGTCAGGTGGTCTGGGATTCCCATCTTATATATATATATATTGGTTTTTTGGTTGTGAGGCATATTGGATCTTAATTCTCTGATCAGGGATTGGACCCATACCCCATGCATTGAAAGGCAAAGTCTTATCCACTGGACCACCAGGGAAATCCCAAGTGGGATGTATTTCTAAGGTCTCTATTCTGCTCTACATTTGTTCTATGTATCTCTTTGTATACCAGTCCATACTGTTTGTATTACAGTGGCCTTTTCCTGTATCTCCATATTACTTGTAGTAAACTTCTTTCTGCTCCCATCTTTCATCTTCTGTTTTAAAACTGACTTAGAGCTTCATGGCCTTTGTTCTTCCTTTTTATCCTCTGTGACAATTAATTAGTCTATTCTCTGAATACAGTTTATTAAAGGGCTAGCTTTTTGCTGTTTAGCACAGGGGAAGCTCAGCTCAGTGCCCTGGATGACCTGGAAGGGTGGGATTGGGGTGGTGAGAGGGAGTCTCAAGAGGGAAGGGGTATATGTATACATATAGTTGATTCACATTGTTATACAGCAGAAACTAGCACAACATTGTGAAGCAATTATACTTAAAAACAAACAAACAGGAAGAGATAGAGAGCTTTTAATATCAAATTCATAAGTGAACTTAATCATGAATCTCCACTTCTAAGAAACGGTATGTATATTCTTATTTTTGTTCCTTTGTTTTTGAGTGGTCACTTTCATTTTTCCTTCAGCCAAAGAGCTTTTTGGAGAGTGATTTTTTTTTAAACATTTTCAAGTGGCCTTATTTTAGGATTAATATGCTCTTATTAATTTTTAGTTTTACTGCATTTTGATTAGAGGATGTGGCTGGAGAATACTTTTTAGAACTCTGGATTGTCTTTATGATCCATTGTATGATAGATTTATGTGAATGGCCCATGGGTACTAGAAAGCTATTTTCCATAGAGTTAAAGTTGGTAATTATTAAACCAATCTTTCTGAATTATTTATTTCAAATCCTTTAATCTAGTTTTGTTAACCCATAGGGGGGCCCAGAGAAGTTTACTTCTCTGAAGATGGGCTTCAGGGGATTCCTAAACCTCCTGACATGTAGGGAATATGCACATGTTTCTGAGTAAGAAGAGAGCTTTCATGAGACTCTTGTAGGGATTTGAGAGTCTAAAAAGATAAACAGCCTTAAGATCTTGAGCTTTGTTTCATGGTTGTTTGTATCTATGATCTGTCAATAGCTGTAACAGTCTTTTACAATTTTGTCTTGTTTTTCTGCTAGATTTCATATATTGACACAATGTTGACTGATGCATAAAGATTCATGGAAATTTATGACTTTGCTGTGGATTCTGTTAGTTATCAATATAAAATGATAATTACAAAATCATTAAAAATCCCTTTTTCATGTTTGCTTTGAATTCAGCTTTATCTGATTTTATTATCCCCATTGTAGTTTTCTGTTTGTATTTGCTGACTTTGTTCTTTGTCAGAAAATTTCAGTTTTGTGCTTCTTGCTTAATTGGATTCTTTTTGTATCAAGTATGTTTAATATGATATTTTATCCCTTTTATGCTTATTGAAACGACTGATATATTTGCTTCTACCTAATGTCATTTGCTTTTATTTTGTTGTTGATATTCATGGTTTTCTTTGTTATTGTTCTTTTTTTTTTTTTTTTTTGGTTTGGTTTCTTTCTTTCTTTTTTTATTTGGAGGCTAATTATTTTACAATATTATATTCGTTGGCTTTGCCATACATTGACATGAATCCGCCCTGGGTGTACATGAGTTCCCCTTCCTGAACCCCCCTCCCACCTCCCTCCTCCCCTTATTCGCCCTCTGGGTCATCACCATGTACCAGCCCCGAGCATCCTGTATCATATGTTGAACCTGGACTGGTGATTTGTTTCACATATGGTAATATACATGTTTCAATGCCATTCTCCCAAATCATGCCACCCTCGCCCTCTCCCACAGAGTCCAAAAGACTGTTCTATACACCTGTGTCTCTTTTGCCGTCTCGTATACAGGGTTATCATTATTATCTTTCTAAATTACATATATATGAGTTAGTATATTGCATTGGTGTTTTTCTTTCTGGCTTACTTCACTCTGTATAATAGGCTCCAGTTTCATCCATCTCATTAGAACTGATTCAAATGCATTCTTTTAAATGCCTGATTGTATATATGTATCAAAGCTTTCTTATCCATTCGTCTGCAGATGGACATCTAGGTTGCTTCCATGTCCTCACTATTATAAACATATATGGATTTGTACTCATTGGTTTGCTCTTCTTCAATGGCTTGTGAATCTTGGTTGCAGTCTATTTTGAAACCACATTTTTAATTCTTCAGACGTTTTTCCAAATATATTCTTATAGATATCTATTTAATATTACAGTTGGTGTCTTTCATGCCCATTTATAGTGTAATAAGAATTAGAACTTATTCTCTTTTCCTCTTCCATTATTTATACAAATTTAGTTTTTAATTCAGTTTTTTCTATTCCACAATTATTTTTATATTTTAGATCATCATGAGTGTATTGTCATTTTTATATTCTTTTTAGTCAAATAAGAATTAAGCCAATTTATATTAATTGCTTTCAGGAGTCTAATTTTGTTGTGACTTCTTTCTTGGCCTCTTAATTTTGCTTTACCTTTTTCGTTATTTAATGTTTTAAATATTTTTTATTAAAAAAATTGTTTTAAAGAGTATATTTTCAGATCCCTCCTATCCCCAAGATTGTCTTTATTTGCTCTCCCACATGTGACAGTGAATATGAATGCATCAGCTGGCAACTTCTACCTAAAAAAAGCACATCAAAAATTAGTGACTTGAAAAATAATCATTTATGTAGCTCACAATACTACAGTTTGCCAATTTGAGCCAAGTTCTACTGAGAAGTTCTCCTCATCTAGAATGGTCTCACTCATGACTTCATGGTCAGCTGTTAGGTGGGCTAGGGGTTGGCCTCGTTTGAAGTGGTTTGGTCTTCATGTGGACCCTCATCTGAGGGCTGTGGGCATGGCAGCTGGGTGGGATTCCAAGAGAGAACACAGAAGCATGCATGCAAAGCTCCTTAAGGCTTAGGTTTTGTATTGGCACAGCATGATTTCTAACACATTCTGTTTTCCAAAGGAAGTGACTGACACTGCCAGCCACTCTTGGTGGGGTGGAGAGATAGACTCTCTTCTTGATGGGAGATGCTGCTGTCACATCACAAAGAGGAATCCATCAACAAAAGGATGCTTATTGACATTTAGCAAGTCAATCTGCTATAGTATATAGAACTTCCGACACAAGTCTGTGAAAGATCCTTCTCACTTCATCAGTTAAAATATTTTAAAGAGTGTGTGTGTATGTATATATATATATGTATGCATGCATACTACTCCGCTTAGTCACTCAGTTATGTCCAACTCTTGGCAACCCTATGAACTGTAGCTCACCAGGCTCTTCTGTCCATGGGGGTTCTCCAGGCAAGAATTTAGATCAAACCCAGGTCTTCTACATTGCAGGCAGATTCTTTACCATCTGAGCCACCAGGGAAGCTCATACATTATATATATGTATGGGCTCAGTGGGTAAAGAACCTGCCTGCCAATGCAGGAGAATCAGGAGATGTGGGTTTGATCCCTGGATCAGGAAGATCCCCTGGAGAAGGGCAGGGCAACCCACTCCAGTATTTTTATCTGGAGAATCTTGTGGACAGAGAAGCTCGTGGGGGCTACAGTTCATAGAATCACAAAGAGTTGGACATGACTGAAGTGACTAAGCATGCACACATGTCTGTATATGCACACACATACACACAACCTCTTTCCAGGAAACTTTATTCTGGACTGTCTAATAGGTTATTTCCAGGGACATTGTGCAATCTCTGAGTGTTCTTTTTTTTTTCCCCTTTGTTTTATAGATTTTGAATAATTTGTTATTTATTTTTCTTAATCAGTAAACCAAGGTTTATCTAGAATCATTTTTTTTAAAGGTAAATCTTAAAACTGTATTATTAAAGTGATATATTCATAGGTTAAAACATCAAGCAGCAAAGAATGGTGTAAATAAAAAGTTAAGTCTCTTCCCCCACAACCTAACCCCTTGCTGGTGGTAATCATGATCAACAGTTTGATGGCATCCACCAGCAGTATCTTTTGCATATATATGGAACACACACATATTTCACTCAAATAAGATAATGTTTTCACATTGTTCAGCACTTTTTTAGTTTTCCACTTAATGTATTTTGAAGCTTTTCCTATGTCAGTACATATAGAACTTTTATACTTGTTTTTAACAGCTCAAAATCTGTTGATGTAACTTTTAAATTCTAGATTTATTTATTTATTTATTTTTCGAAGTTCTAAGTGAAGTCGCTCAGTCGTGTCCGACTCTGCGACCCTGTGGACTGTGGCCCAGCAGGCTCCTCTGTCCATGGGATTCTTCAGGCAAGAATATTGGAGTGGGTTGCCATTTACTTCTCCAGGGGATCTTCCCGACCCAGGGATCGAACCTAAGTCTCCCACATTGCAGGCAGACGCTTTAACCTCTGAGCCACCAGGGAAGCCCCTCTATTTATTTTAAAATTTATTTATTTTAATTGGAGCCTAATTACTTTACATTATTGTATTGGTTTTGCCATACATTGACACAAATCTGCCCCATGTGTACATGTGTTCCCCATCTTGAACACCCCTCCCACCTCCCTCCCCATCCCATCCCTCTGGTTCATCCCAGTACACCAGCCCCAAGCATCCTGTATCATGCATCAAACCTGGACTGGCGATTTGTTTCACATAAGATAATATACATGTTTCAATGCCATTCTCCCAAATCATCCCACCCTTTCCCTCTCCCACAGAGTCCAAAAGACTGTTCTATACATCTGTGTCTCTTTTGCTGTCTCGTATACAGCGTTGTCGTTATCATCTTTCTAAATTCCATATATATGCTATTGGTGTTTTTCTTTCTGGCTTACTTCACTTTGTATAATAGGCTCCAGTTTCATCCATCTCATTAGAACTGATTCAAATGTATTCTTTTTATTTGCTGAGTAATACTCCATTGTGTATATGTACCACAGCTTTCTTATCCATTCGTCTGCAGATGGACATCTAGGTTGCTTCCATGTCCTGGCTATTATAAACAGTGCTGCAATGAACATTGGAGTACATGTGTCTCTTTCATTTCTGGTTTCCTTGGTGTGTATGCCCAGCAGTGGGATTGCTGGGTCGTATGGCAGTTCTATTTCCAGTTTTTTAAGGAATTTCCACACTGTTCTCCATAGTGGTTGTACTAGTTTGCATTCCCACTAACACTGTAGATGGGTTCCCTTTTCTCCAAACCCTCTCCAGCATTTATTGCTTCTAGACTTTTGGATGGCAGCCATTCTGACTGGCGTGAAATGGTACCTCATTGTGGTTTTGGTTTGCATTTCTCTGATTATGAGTGATGTTGAGCATCTTTTCATGTGTTTGTTAGCCATCTGTATGTCTTCTTTGGAGAAATGTCTGTTTAGTTCTTTGGCCCATTTTTTGATTGGGTCATTTATTTTTCTGGAATTGAGCTGCAGGAGCTGCTTGTATATTTTTGAGATTAATCCATTATCAGTTGCTTCAATTGCTATTATTTTCTCCCATTCTGAAGGCTGTCTTTTCACCTTGCTTATAGTTTCCTTTGCTGTGCAGAAGCTTTTAATTTTAATTAGGTCTCATTTGTTTATTTTTGCTTTTATTTCCAATATTCTGGGAGGTGGGTCATGGAGGATCATGCTGTGATTTTATCGGAGAGTGTCTTGCCTATGTTCTCCTCTAGGAGTTTTATAGTTTCTGGTCTTACATTTAGATCTTTAATCCATTTTGAGTTTATTTTTGTGTATGGTGTTAGGGAGCATTCTAGTTTCATTCTTTTACAAGCGGTTGACCAATTTTCCTAGCACTTGTTGAAGAGATTGTCTTTTCTCCATTGAATATTCTTGCCTCCTTTGTCAAAGATAAGGTGTCCATAGGTGCATGAATTTATCTCTGGGCTTTCTATTTTGTTCCATTGATCTATATTTCTGTCTTTATGCCAGTACCATACTGTCTTGATGACTGTGGCTTTGTGGTAGAGCCTGAAGTCCAGCAGGTTGATTTCCCCAGTTCCATTCTTCTTTCTCAAGATTGCTTTGTCTATTCGAGGTTTTTTGTATTTCCATACAAATTGTGAGATTATTTGTTCTAGCTCTGTGAAAAACATCATTGGTAGCTTGATAGGGATTGCATTGGCCTATAAATTATTTTGGGTAATATACTAATTTTCACAATATTTATTCTTCCAATCCATGAACACAGTATATTTCTCCATCTATTAGTGTCCTCTCTGATTTCTTTCACCAGTGTTTTATAGTTTTCTATATATAGGTATTTTGTTTCTTTAGGTAGATATATTCCTAAGTATTTTATTCTTTTCATTGCAACGGTTAATTGAATTGTTTCGGAAATTTCTCTATTTTCTCATTATTAGTGTATAGGAATGCAAGGGATTTCTGTGTGTTGATTTTATATCCTGCAACTTTATTATATTCATTGATTAGCTCTAATAATTTTCTGGTAGAGTCTTTAGGGTTTTCTGTGTAGAGGATCATGTTGTCTGCAAAGAGTGAAAGTTTTACTTCTTTTCCAGTTTGTATTCCTTTTATGTCTTTTTCTACTCTTATTGCTGTGGCCAAAACTTCCTGAACTATGTTGAATAGTAGTGGTGAGAGTGGGCATCCTTGTCTTGTTCCTGACTTTAGGGGAAATGCTTTCAGTTTTTCACTGTTGAGGATAATGTTTGCTGTGGGTTTGTCATATATAGCTTTTATTATGTTGAGGAATGTTCCTTCTATTCCCGCTTTATGGAGGGTTTTTATCATAAATGGATGTTGAATTTTGTCAAAGGCTTTCTCTGAATCTATTGCGGTAATCCTATGGTTTTTATTTTTCTTTTTGTTAATGTGGTGTATTATGTTGATTGATTTGCAGATATTGAAGAACCCTTGCATTCCTGGGATAAAGCCCACTTGGTCATGATGTATGATCTTTTTAATGTGTTGTTGGATTCTGATTGCTAGAATTTTATTAAGTATTTTTGCATCTATGTTCATCAGCGACATTGGCCTGTAGTTCTCTTTTATTGTGGCATCTTTGTCAGGTTTTGGTGTTAGGGTGATGCTGGCCTCATAGAATGAGTTTGGAAGTTTAACTTCCTCTGCAATTTTCTGGAAGAGTTTGAGTAGGAGAGGTGTTAGCTCTTCTCTAAATTTTGGTAGAATTCTGCTGTAAAGCCATCTGGACCTGGGCTTTCGTTTGCTGGAAGATTTCTGATTACAGGTTCAATTTCCATGCTTGTGATGGGTCTGTTAAGAGTTTCTATTTCTTCCTGGTTCATTTTTGAAAAGTTGTACTTTTCTAAGAATTTGTCCATTTCTTCCAAGGTGTCCGTTTTATTGGCATATAATTGCTGATAGTAGTCTCTTATGATCCTTTGTATTTCTGTGTTGTCTGTTGTGATCTCTCCATTTTCATTTCTAATTTTATTGATTTGGTTTTTCTCCCTTTGTTTCTTGATGAGTCTGGCTAGTGGTTTGTCAATTTTATTTACCCTCTCAAAGAACCAGCTTTTGGCTTTGTTGATTTTTGCTATGGTCTCTTTTGTTTCTTTTGCAATTATTTCTGCCCTAATTTTTAAGATTTCTTTCCTTCTACTAACCCTGGGGTTCTTCATTTCTTCCTTTTCTAGTTGCTTTAGGTGTTTGGTTCAGTTCAGTTCAGTTGCTAAGTCGTGTCTGACTCTTTGTGACCCATGAATCACAGAACACCAGGCCTCCCTGTCCATCACCAACTCCTGGAGTTCACTCAAACTCATGTCCATCGAGTCGGTGATGCCATCCATCCATCTCATTCTCTGTCGTCCCCTTCTCCTCCCGCCCCCAATCCCTGCCAGCATCAGTGTCTTTTCCAGTGAGTCAACTGGTCGCATGAGGTGGCTAAATTATTGGAGCTTCAGCTTTAGCATTAGTCCTTCCCTTCATTTCATTTCAGTTCAGTTCAGTCACTCAGTCGTGTCCGACTCTTTGCGACCCCATGAATCACAGCACGCCAGGCCTCCCTGTCCACCACCAACTCCCGGAATTCATTTAAACTCATGTCCATCGAGTCGGTGATGCCATCCATCCATCTCATTCTCTGTCATCCCCATCTCCTCCAACTTTCAGTTCAGTTCAGTCGCTCAGTCATGTCCGACTCTTTGCGACCCCATGAATCACAGCACTCCAGGCCTCTCTGTCTATCACCAAATCCCGGAGTTCACTCAAACTCATGTCCATCAAGTCGGAGATGCCATCCAGCCATCTCATTCTCTGTCGTCCCCTTCTCCTCCTGCCCCCAATCCCTCCCAGCATTAGACTCTTTTCCAGTGAGTCAACTCGTCGCATGAGGTGGCCAAAGTATTGGAGTTTCAGCTTTAGTATCAGTCCTTCCAATGAACACCCAGGATTGATCTCCTTTAGAATGGACTGGTTGGATCTCCTTGCAGTCCAAGGGACTCTCAAGAGTCTTCTCCAGCACCACAGTTCAAACGCATAAATTCTTCGGCAATCAGCCTTCTTCACAGTCCAACTCTCACATCCATACATAACCACTGGAAAAACCATAGCCTTGACTAGACGGACCTTGGTTGGCAAAGTAATGTCTCTGCTTTTTAATATGCTATCTAGGTTGGTCATAACGTTCCTTCCAAGGAGTAGCGTCTTTTAATTTCATGGCTGCAACCAGCATCTGCAATGACTTTGGAGCCCTAAAAAATAAGGTCTGACACTGTTTCCAGTGTTTCCCCATCTATTTCCCATGAAGTGATGGGACCAGATACCATGATCTTTGTTATCTGAATGTTGAGCTTCAAACCAACCTTTTGCCTCTCCTCTTTCACTTTCATCAAGAGGCTTTTGAGTTCCTCTTAACTTTCTGCCATAAGGGTGGTGTCATCTGCATATCTGAGGTTATTGATATTTCTCCCAGCAATCTTGATTCCAGCTGGTGCTTCTTCCAGCTCAGTATTCCTCATGATGTACTCTGCATATAAGTTAAATAAGCAGGGTGACAATATACAACCTTGACATATTCTTTTTTCTATTTGGAACCAGTCTGTTGTTCCATGTCCAGTTCTAACTGTTGCTTCCTGACCTGCATACAGGTTTCTCAAGAGTCAGGTCAGGTGGTCTGGTATTCCCATCTCTTTCAGAACTTTCCACAGTAGAGTTAGGTTATTTAGTTGACTTTTTTCTTCTTTCTTGAGGTATACCTGTATTACTATGAATCTTCCCCTTAGCACTGCTTTTACAGTGTCCCACAGGTTTTGGGTTGTTGTGTTTTCATTTTCATTCATTTCTATGCATATTTTGATTTCTTTTTTGATTTATTCTATGATTTGTTGGGTACTCAGCAGCGTGTTGTTCAACCTCCATATGTTGGAATTTTTAACAGTTTTTCTCCTGTAATTGAGATCTAGTCTTACTGTATTGTGGTCAGTAAAGATGCTTGGAATGATTTCAATTTTTTTTAACTTACCAAGGCTAGATTTATGGCCCAGGATGTGATGTATCCTGGAGAAGGTTCCGTGTGCGCTTGAGAAGAAGGTGAAATTCATTATTTTGGGGTTAATGTCCTATAGATATCAATTAGGTCTGACCGGTCTATTTTATCATTTAACATTTGTGTTTCCTTGTTAATTTTCTGTTTAGTTGATCTATCCATAGGTTTGAGTGGGGTATTAAAGTCTCCCACTATTATTGCGTTATTGTTAATTTCCCCTTTCATACTTGTTAGCATTTGTCTTACATATTGCAGTGCTCCTATGTTGGGTGCATATATATTTATAATTGTTTTATCTTCTTCTTGGATTGATCTTTTGATCATTATGTAGTGTCCTTCTTTGTCTCTTTTCACAGCCTTTGTTTTGAAGTCTATTTTATCTGATATGAGTATTGCTACTCCTGCTTTCTTTTGGTCTCTATTTGCATGGAATATCTTTTTCCAGCCCTTCACTTTCAGTCTGTATGTGTCCCTCGTTTTGAGGTGTGTCTCTTGTAGACAACATATATGGGGGTCTTGTTTTTGTATCCATTCAGCCAGTATTTGTCTTTTGGTTGGGGCATTCAACCCATTGATATTTAAGGTAATTATTGATAAGTATGATCCTGTTGCCATTTACTTTATTGTTTTGGGTTCGAGTTTATACAGTCTTTCTGTGTTTCCTGTCTAGAGAAGATCCTTTAGGATTTGTTGGAGGGCTGGTTTGGTGATGCTGAATTCTCTCAGCTTTTGCTTGTCTGTAAAGCTTTTTATTTCTCCTTCATATTTGAATGAAATCCTTGCTGGGTACAGTAATCTGGGCTGTAGGTTATTTTCTTTCAACACTTTAAGTATGCCCTGCCATTCCCTCCTGGCCTGAAGAGTTTCTGTTGAAAGATCAGCTGTTATCCTTATGGGGATCCCCTCGTGTGTTATTTGTTGCTTTTCCCTTGCTGCTTTTAATATTTGTTCTTTGTGTTTGATCTTTGTTAATTTGGTTATTACGTGTCTTGGGGTATTTCGCCTTGGGTTTATCCTGTTTGGGACTCTCTGGGATTCTTGGACTTGGGTGATTATTTCCTTCCCCCTTTTAGGGAAATTTTCAACTACTGTCTCCTCAAGTATTCTCTCATGGTCTTTCTTTTTGTCTTCTTCTTCTGGGACTCTTATGATTCGGATGTTGGGTCGTTTAACATTGTCCCAGAGGTCTCTGAGATTGTCCTCATTTCTTTTAATTTGTTTTTCTTTTTTCCTCTCTGTTTCATTTATTTCTACCATTCTATCTTCTAACTCACTTATTCTATCTTCTGCCTCCGTTATTCTACTGTTGATTCCATCCAGGGTGTTTTTGATCTCATCTATTGCATTATTATTTGTATATTGACTCTTTTTTATTTCTTCTAGATCCTTATTAAACCTTTCTTGCATCTTCTCGATCTTTGTCTCTGGGTTATTTATCTGTAACTCCAATTTGTTTTCAAGATTTTGGATCATTTTCACAATCATTATTTGGAATTCTTTATCAGGTAGGTTCCCTATCTCTTCCTCTTTTGTTTGGGTTGGTGGGCATTTATCCTGTTCCTTTATTTGCTTGGTATTTCTCTGCCCCTTTATCTTGCTTATATTGCTGTGTTTGGGCTGGCCTTTCTGTCTTCTGGCAGTTTGTGGAGTTCCCTTTATTGTGGAGTTTCCTTGCTGTGGTTGAGGTTGGATGGGTGGCTTGTCAAGGTTCCCTGGTTAGGGAAGCTTGTGTCGGTGTTCTGGTGGGTGGAGCTAGATTTCTTCTCTCTGGAGTGCAATGCTAAGCTGCTGCTGCTGCTAAGTCACTACAGTCATGTCCAACTCTGTGCGATCCCACAGACGGCAGCTGACCAGGCTCCGCTGTCCCTGGGATTCTCCAGGCAAGAACACTGGAGTGGGTTGCCATTTCCTTCTCTGGAGTGCAATGAAGTGTCCAGTAATGAGTCATAAGATGTCAATGGATTTGGAGTGACTTTGGGCAGCCTGTATATTGAAGCTCAGGGCTATTTTCCTGTGTTCTGGAGAATTTGCGTGGTATGTCTTGCTCTGGAACTTGTTGACCCTTGGGTGGTGCTTGGTTTCAGTGTAGGTATGGAGGCATTTGATGAGCTCCTATCGATTAATGTTCCCTGGAGTCAGGAGTTCTCTGGTGTTCTCAGGATTTGGACTTAAGTCTCCTGCCTCTGGTTTTCAGTCTTATTGTTGGAGTAGCCTCAAGACTTCTCCATTTGTCACTTCCAAGGTCATTCCCTCTGTTTTAGCTTCTTCTGTTTGCTGGTTTTTTCAGTGTCTAATTTCTGCCCTGACACTATGGGGCGGTGGTGGACACTTTTTAAGTCTCACTTGTTCATCCGTGCTGTGGGGAGGGAGGAACACTGCAGACAAGTATCACTGGCGTCTGTGGGGAGTGCTCACAGTGTCTCGGCCACACTGGGTTTGCTCCCCCTCCTGGCATGTGTGCTGTCCCAGTGTACACTGCACAGGCTCTAGGTTGCTCTGCTGGGAACTGTCTGAGGCTGGCGCTGGGTTGCATGCACATGCCGCTTGGTATTCTAGATGTATAACTGGCGCACCTTCTCAGGCGGATGCCCACCGGCCAGAAACCCTAGAAGTCTTGTTTAGCAATGAAGCCTGCTTGCAGTTTGGTATCGGATGCCTCTCAGGGGCTGCGATTGCCCCCTTCCAGCTCTGGCTGCCCTCCCCTACCTGTCTTGGCGGGGGATGGGCCGACCACAGCCAGCTAGCTCTGCTCAGTCCTCTGTTCTGTGACCGGGTCTGGTAGAGTCTTAGGTTAGGGCTTTTTGCCTTTTCGTGGGGTAGCTACCCCACAGTCTGCTCTGCTATCTCCAGTTAGCTCTCTCAGATTGCCTTCACGGCATTCAGGCCCGGTCCTTACTCTAAGCAATGCAGCCAATGCCTCCCTGCCCAGCCCCTGCTTGCTAGTGGGGGATGTGGGCGTCTGCTCTGCTTCTCCGCTGGGAGTTACTGTTGGGCGCATAATCTGTGGGTTTTAATTATTTATTTCTTTTTCCTCCTGGTTATGTGTCCCTTTGAGGTTCCAAGGCTTGCCACAGACTCACCAGTGAGAGTGTTTCCTGGTGTTTGGAAACTTCTCTCTTTTTTAAGTTTCCCTTCCTGAGATGGAGCTCCGTTCCTACCTCTTTTGTCTCTCTTTTTATCTTTTATGTTTTTTCCTACCTCCTTTTGAAGACAATAGGCTGCTTTTCTGGGTGCCTGATGTCCTCTGCCAGCATTCAGAGTTGTTTTGTGGACTTTACTTAGTGTTCAAATGTTCTTTTGATGAATTTGTGGGGGAGAAAGTGGTCTCCCCATCCTATTCCTCTGCCATCTTCTTCCGCCTCCCTAGATGTTCTTATACATACACGAATGTACTTGGATTAATAAGTGAATCTACATGTACCCACTTCCTAGTTCTAGCAGTTATCAGTATTTGGCCAGTCTCAGTTGCAGTATTCATCTCTCTTTACACTCCAAACATTGTTTTATTCCTTATTGATAGCTTCAGAGTAATTCCCAGATATCATATCAATTCATCCTTAAACTATTCATTATGTGTCTTAACTGATAAGAACTTTCCTGGTGTAACCACCATGCCATTACCACATTTAAGGAAAATAACAAGTCCTTAGTCTTGTCTCATTTCCACTCCACAGTAACGTTTACCTGATTGTCTCAACTCTTCTTCTGAAGTTGGGTTGCCTGAATCAGGATCTTCACAAAGACTCACACATTTCATTTTGTTTTTATATGATTCTTCAAGATGCACAATCTGAAAACTGATTTCAGATGTCAGTTGAAATATTTATTTTCTCTATTTTCAAATTTAGAGTTTGCTTTTTTCCTTTAGGATTGAACCGTGTGTGTATGTTTTGAATGTGTGAAGCATTTCTGTTGTTTAGGAGTTTAAAGGATGTAAGAGTGAGTACTCAGAAAATCCTTGCTTCTGTGCCCCTCCCCTTCATTCTATTACTCTTCCCATTACCCCTGACTTCTACAGGTAACCATCCATTCTACTTGTTAGTCAGTTATCCTTCTATTATTTCTGTCTCTTTTAAAAAATTATTTCTTTATTTGGCTGTGCTGGGTCTTGGTTGCAGCATGCAGGGATGGAACCTGGGCCCCCTGCATTGGGAGAATGGAGTTTTAGCCACTGGACCACCAGGGAAGTCCCCTGGTATTTCTTTTGACAAAAATATCGTATGTGTGTGTGTGTGTATATGTGTATTTCCTGGTGTTTCTTATGCAGAAGGTATCATATTCTATACACTGTTTGAACCTTTATCTGTCACTTAGTTTATCTTGGAGCTCACTCTATATTGGTCCAAACAACAATTCCTTGTGCATTTTGTGTGGTAGCAGAGTACTCCACTGGGTGGAGATGCCCTGGCTTGTCTAACCAGCCCTCTGAATAATCTTGAGCACATATTGTCTGGTATTTGTGCAAATGTATTTTCAGGGTAGACTTCTGAGATGTGAAACTGGTGGGTCAAAGGGAAAGTGCTTATGTAATTTTGTTAGATATTGCTATCATAACATAGGATCTATTTTTATACTGTATTTTCTTTCAGACCAGATTTCAGCATCTTTCAACAGCCAGGCTTTGGTTATATTCTCTGTCCACTTGTGCTATGGTTGAATTTATCACAGACATTCAGTTAACTGGCAAATCAATCTGCATAGTAATGGTTCCAGTTCTCATTTCATTTTCTTTATTGGGGTAGTGTCTTTTCCTCACACCCAAACCATTGGACTCTGAATATTGCGTGTGAAAATCTACATTCCTGGAATGTAGTGCTACAGGGGTCTCTGCCTCTGCCCCTGCCTGTGGCACTTTTCTTTGAAACTCCTCTTGCCCCAGATGTACTCAGACACATATTGCTTTAGCTGCTATTCAGGTCATTTTTTGGTGTTGTAATCTTATCCTAGATATAGAAAAATGGCGCTTGGTTATTTGTGGAGTGGGTAGAAGAGAGGATTACTATTTTGTTTTCATTATGGAAGAATTGGGAGCAGACGGAGGCAGTAGAGGGGTTGATCTTCAATTTTCAGTTCTGTTGTTACTAATTTTTAGGTGGATTTTTCTTCTTTTCAGATTCTTGGGTTGCCTTTCAGTCTAAGTTAGTGGGATAGTACAGTTTTTCACCTTTTGCTGTATTTTCATTGGTATTTCAGTGAGATTATAGATAGGAAATTGAATTGGAGCTGCTTGTCAAAAATATTTTTACATCAGAAAACTCATTTGTTTTTTGAGTATTGTATCTGTCTGTTCTTGCTGTGTAACCAACCATCTTCAAACTCTGGCTAATACTAATACTACTAATGATACAGTCTTGCCCATTTGTGGTTTGGCAGAACATCAGGTAGTCTAGGCTGGGTTTGGCTGGGAAGTCTGCTTTAGCTGTTGGTCTTACTGGATTTAGTTCCTCACTGCAGACTGGGCTCAGGTCTGCTTTATATATGTATTCAGCACAGGCTGAAGTGTCTGGAAAAGCTTACCCCATGCTGAAGAAAGAAGTTGAAGAGAGATACTTGAAACATGTATTTCCTTTTAAAGCCTTGGTTGGGAACCACCACATTGTCACTGGGACCCAGTTTCATTGGCCAGAGCATGTCAGGTGACAGAGCCCACATACAAGGAACAAAGAAATTATGCCGTATCTTGTGGAAAGGACAGCAAAACCAATAGCCAATAGCATGGGGAGGGAGCCCAGAGTATTTATTGTTTGCGGGTACTATGCCAGATCTTCCACAATTGTTTGTATCTCCACCTTCCCCCAACATGTTGAATAAAAATAGATTTCCTTCTGTTTCAAAATGAGGAAGCTGAGGTTGAGGAATCTTTAGGAACTTCCTCACCATCAAACACCTTTTCCAGGATTGAGTTGGGATTTCAAACTAGGTCTCTATCCCTTTTCTGACTCTGCTCCTCCAAACTGAATTTCTTTCCCCTACCCCTCAATTGTTCAAACACATAGTGCTCAGTGAAGAAAATCAGACAGAGAACCAGTTATAAGCCATCTGACATTTGTAAAGCTGCTGCTGCTGCTGCTGAGTCGCTTCAGTCATGTCCGACTCTGTGCAACCCCATAGACAGCAGCCCACCAGACTCCTCTGTCCCTGGGATTCTCCAGGCAAGAATACTGGAGTGGGCTGCCATTTCCTTCTCCAATGCATGAAAGTGAAAAGTGAAAGTGAAGTCGCTCAGTCATGTCCAGTTCTTAACGATCCCATGGACTGCAGCCTACCAGGCTCCTCCGTCCATGGGATTCTCCAGGCAAGAGTACTGGAGTGGGTTGCCATTGTCTTCTCTGTGTGAAAAGCTACCACCAACCAAAAGTTCCCTTATATAGGAGGAGGTAAAGAAGGCACCCTTGGGAAGAACCTTGATTTAGTTTATGGGAGGGAACTTGATACCAGGGATCAATTAAAGTCTCTGGTTAACCTTGCTACTTGGTGCTGGCTGTATCATAGGCTTGGAAGAGTGGTGCAGAGAAGACCTCGAGAATAACAACTGCAGCCACACCTGCCATCCCATGATTAACATTTTGAAATCTACTGTACAGAACGGGTGAGCACAAAACCTCAGCCTTGGAGGCATATATATAATAATGACTCACACAGTCATTAGTGTGTGAACCCCAGGCAGGGAGCTCACATTTCCTATGAGAGAAGAGTTTTGTTCAGTCATAAGCGCTCTCCTACTGGGTCTGGAATTGCTCTCTGCACCAAGAATGCCTGACTTCATTTTCTTTGAATTTAAAAGGACCTTCACAAACATTTTGGCTTAAATATAAAGAAAAACTTTTTTTTTTTTTGTTTTTTTTTTGAACAGAGGAAAATTTATGCGTCGAACCTGGACTGGTCACTTATGATAATATACATGCTACAATTCCATTCTCTCCAATCATTCCACCTTCACCCTCTCCCACAGAGTCCCAAAGACTGTTCTAAATGCCTATGTCTCTTTTGCAGTCTCTTATACAGGGTTCAGGTTGCCATTTTTCTAAATTCCATATATATGCATTAATATACGGTATTGATGTTCTTCTTTCTGGCTTACTTCACTCTGTATAATTGGCTCCAATTTCATCCACCTCATTAAAACTGATTCAAATGCATTCTTTTTGATGGCTGAGAAATACTCCATTGTGTATATGTACCAAAGCTTTCTTATCCATTCATCTGCAGATGGACATCTAGGTTGCTTCCATGTCCTGGCTATTATAAACAGTGCTGCAATGAACATTGGAGTACATGTGTCTCTTTCAATTCTGGTTTTCTCGGTGTGTATGCCCAGGAGTGCGATCGCTGGATCATATGGCAGTTCTATTTCCAGTTTTCTGAGGAATCTCCACACTGTTCTCCATAGTGGCTGTACTAGTTTGCATTCCCCCCAACAGTGTAAGAGGGTTCCCTTCTCTCCACACCCTCTCCAGCACTTATTGCATGTAGACTTTTGGATAGCAGCCATTCTGACTGGTGTGAAATGGTATCTCATTGTGGTTTTGATTTGCATTTCTCTGATGATGAGGGATGTTGAGCATTTTTTCATGTGTTTATTAGCCATCTTTATGTCTTCTTTGGAGAAATGTCTGTTTAGTTCTTTGGCCCATTTTTTTGATTGGGTCACTTAGTTTTCTGGAATTAAGCTGCAGGAGCTGCTTGTATAATTTGGAGATTAATCCTTTATCAGTTGCTTCATTTGCTATTATTGTCTCCCATTCTGAAGGTTGTCTTCTCACCTTGCTTAGAGTTTCCTTTGCTGTGCAGAAGCTTTTGATTTTAATTAGGTCCCATTTGTTTATTTTTGCTTTTATTTCCAATATTCTGGGAGGTGGGTCTTGGAGGATCCTGCTGTGATTTATGTCGGAGAGTGTTTTGCCTACGTTCTCCTCTAGGAGTTTTATAGTTTCTGGTCTTACATTTAGATCTTTAATCCATTTTGAGTTTATTTTGGTGTATGGTGTTAGGAAGTGTTCTAGTTTCATTCTTTTACAAGTGGCTGACCAGTTTTCCCAGCACCACTTGTTAAAGAGACTGTCTTTTCTCCATTTTATATTCTTGCCTCCTTTGTCGAAGATAAGGTGTCCATAGGAGCGTGAGTTTATCTCTGGGCTTTCTATTTTGTTCCATTGATCTATATTTCTGAAAACTTTTTATAAAGGAAAAGAAATTAGGAGAAAAAAATTAGTAGACTGTTATGGAAAATAGTTTCGTTGAAAATGCCTCCAACGAAAGTGAAAGTCAAAGTCGCTCAGTTGTGTCCAGCTCTTTGCAACCGTATGGGCTGTAGACCGCCAGGCTTCTCTGTCCATGGGATTCTCCAGGCAAGAATACTGGAGTGGGTTGCCATTCCCTTCTCCAGGGGATCTTCCCAATCCAGGGATCAAACCCAAATCTTCTGCATTGCTGATAGATTCTTTACCATCTGAGCCAATAGGGAAGCCCAAATACAGTTAAAAATATTAAGAATATGCCCCCATCAGTACCATCTTTATAGATTCTCTATATATATGTGTTAATATGTGATATTTGTCTTTCTCTTTGTGACTTACTTCACTTTGTATAATAGGCTGTAGGTTCATCCACCTCATTGGAACTGACTCAAAAGATACAATATTGTTTCCACGAATGAGAAAAAAGGAAAAGAAACCTGATAAATATAAATTAATTTTATTTTGCATTGAAAGTGAAAATAGAAGTATCTTTTAAAATCATGTTGCTAAAATAAACATTACAAACTTTGTTTTTCAATAGCATAAAAAGGTATAAGCAGCCCTGCAAAGGAAAAATTCAGAGTTTGGGCCTCAAATATCAGCCCTGATGGTACATTATGTATTCATCTGTCTCCTCTGGTCTTTTCTCAGTCTCACTTGAACTTCACATTAGTTATAACTGGCCACATTGATACCTAGAGTTTGTCTCCTTGTGCTTATAAAAAGATCAGATTTGGCACATTTTCTTACTGGCTACAAGAAGAAAGAAGTAGGAGCTAGTTTGCCCATGTGGACACCTGAGATTTTCTTGCTATTCCAACCAGAAGACATTGCAAAAGCATTAAAAGTTGGAAAGTCAACTCCATAATTAACAACACATCCTTTCTTTCCTGCCTGGGGGAATGCAACTCTAGACCTTTCACTGGGGAGGGTAATCTTACTGGATTATGACCTGGGGAAAGTAAGTTCCTAAATAAAGTCATCTTGAAAGAAGGCAAAACCATCACAGGGACTCTGTCACTCCTTTCTCATCTCATTTCCAGCTGTGTTCCCCAGCCCTTGAACCTTCAAGGACACTTCAGCCAGGGACTATTCGTTTTTGCCATGCTTTTGGTAACATGATAGGGCGAAGAAGTCTTAGGCAGGGAAGACCTTCAGTCTTAACATTATTTGCTTCCTGCTAAACCTCAGGATCTGTATGTATTTACTGTTGTGTCCATGAAAGCTTTTCTCTTAGAGAATTTTTTGTAATGGGAAATGGCTCAGATTTGTAGATTTGATTATGATTCCTTCTTGGCTAAGAATAAGTAACTCTCTGTAGCAATACCTGAAACTCTTCACTAAGTTCTTCTCAGAACCAGTCATGGGCAAAACTGAAATCTGAAAAGTTCAGTTTTACTGGGATTATACTGCTAGTTCTTTGTTTCTCCAGCATGAGGCCTCTGAAGTTATTACCTGCTCCTAACCTCAGATGCGGAGAAGGCAATGGCAAGCCACTCCAGTACTCTTGCCTAGAGGGTCCCATGGATGGAGGAGCCTGGTGGGCTGCGGTCCGTGGGGTCGCTGGGGCTCGGGCACAGCTGAGCGACTTCACTTTCACTTTCACACATTGGAGAAGGAAATGGCAACCCACTCCAGTGTTCTTGCCTGGAGAATCCCAGGGATGGGGGAGCCTGGTGGGCTTCCATCTATGGGGTCACACAGAGTCGGACACGACTGAAGTGACTTAGCAGCAGCAGCAGCAGCAACCTCAGATGATCTCAGTTGCACCACTAGTGTTTGCTCTCCGGCAAGAATCATAAACTGAATCACAACAAGATGTAGGCAACTCTTAGGAGAAAGTGATGTTTCTTACAGGAATGAATGACCATTACCAAGATGTTGGTGGCTTCCAACCTGGGATACCTGAACCCCAAGATTCTGTGTAGATAGGGAGAGACATATCTTTGAACTATTTTAAACATTTAAAAGATATTTACCCATGAGAGAGTCATCTAGCAGATAAATCAAATTTCCTTCTTTGAACTTTAATTTTATCAACTCAGTGTGGTAATTTGAGTTAACATGTGCTGAAGAATAATTTATAAATACCAAATATCTGTTATTCAAAAATCCATCAGAGATGTGATTCATGGAAGAGATTAAAATCAGTTTGAATAGTAAAAAATCTGAATTTCTGAATTAGAGAAAGATTTACTAGCAATGTTTCCAACATCAGCTTGAAACTGTTGATAAAGTAGAGAAGGATATAGAGAAAGTATGGAATGAGCATCTGCTCAGGGTCTGGCTGGACACTTTTACACACAGTCATTCATTGGGTGGTGGGTATCTTGTGTAGAAGCTGTGGTTTATCCCAGTCTTTCTCTAGGGCTGAGCACAACAGTTACTTTTTCTGTGGAAGGTATTTCTTATGCATTTATGAAATGGGATGGAAGATGAGAGAATTCCCCCGAGAACACACATATGAGCTAGTATTAGAATCCACGTGTGTCTCAATAGCTTCCACTGTTTTCAGCCTCACCTTGAATTTGTATCAGTGAGCTGAAGAAGAGTCATCCTAGATGTCCCGAAGTCATCTGCTTAGAAAAATACATACTGTTTTCTATAGATTCACCACCTGTACATCTGCCCATCTTGGAGCTATTGTTCTTTGTGATGTGGCTATCTTTCTTGAATTGGAAACCTTTCTGCTTTGCACAGTACTGACTATTTCTCCATATCACTCCAAATAGAGTAGTGTCAGAAAGGAATGGCTTAGGTAGTTTGCCAGCCCTGTGCCCTTTTGGACACAGAAGGCTTGTGTGCAGGCTGTGCTGAGGCTCACGGAGTCTGGCTTTGAGCTGCCCATCTGGCTGGGTGGGGGCTTCTCTCTTGGATCTCCCCTGTGCTGCCCTCCAGGGCCTGCCTACCAAACTTGGTCTGCTCTCATTTGAAAGCTGAAGCCTGGGTGCAACAAGTCCAGGTGCAAAAAAGATGAAAAACTAAACAAATAAAAACTGAAGCCCACCGACAGTGTGAACCTGCAGAAAAAGACTCCCTTTCACAGTCATTGTCTGGTTCTGTCAGTCAAGCCCAGGACTCCTCTGCAGGCCCAGGAAGACATAGGTAAGAAAAAAGGATGTGGCTGACGATGGAACACACACACACATGCATGCCTGTGGTCAGTCACACAGTGGCATGCAGAAAAGGAGGGAGAGAGGTATGGTGATCATACCTTGTGTGTCAAGGATGAGAGATCTGTCCGTTCACAGTTGCATTCTTTTATTTTCAACAAACATTCGTGGAGAAGCCAGTCCCAAGGAGCCCTGTAGCAGCACTCTGCAGGCTCTGAGTGGGAAACAAAGCCACTTAACACAAGTCTCCACCCTCACAATCTAGATGGAGAAGCATAAAACCAAAATGAACAGAAACCAAATAAAAACACCCCCCTCCCCCAAGCCACTAACCCAGGAACCAACTTGAAAATTTCTGAGCACTTTCACAAACATCTCGTTTAGCCCTGCATGCAAGGCAGGTGAGGCAAGTGTTATCTGTGTTTTATAGGTGAGAACAAGGGCCTTGTTGAAGATTGCAGAGCTAGCAAGCAGCAGCCTCAGAATCCAGGTCATCTAGCTCCTGATTCAAAGCTTTCCCACAATGCGATGCTGCCTCTGTGTAAACACTTGGTCACAATACAGCACTCTGTTAGGAGAGTACAAAGGAAAAAAAAAAAACAGATAAATTTTTCCCGGACTAAGGGAGATGGAGGATCAGGCTTCTCAAAAGAAGTAATTTGGCACAGGTAGAGGAAATACAGATTGTTGTTTGCAGAAAAACACAATGGGATGGGGAGGTAACCAGTGTTCCCATGCAGAGCAGTGGTGAAGAGGTTGATGTTTTTAATCCAGACTTTACTAAATGATCAGGTCTAAGTCCAAGAGAAAACAGTCAGACACATGAACGCATCTGCCTGCAGCTTGCCTCCTGGATTTTCAGTTCCTGTATGAGGATCATCAGTTTCTCAGGAAATGGTCATGAGGCATAAGGAACCCTCCTCATTAGCCCTAATCCTCCTCCAATCCACTGACTTGGTACACTTCAGGGTGGAGATCCTGTCAGTAAACTATGGAATACCTTCTTGTTGGTCTACTCCAAGGATGTGAGATTAGGATTCAAGGTATTGTTTTGCTCCACAGGAATGCTTCATACTTCTTGTGTGACTTGGAGCGTATCATTTGGTGCCTGCAATCCTATTTCTTTATCTGCAAAATGAGGGTAATTGTATCAACCATGAAGGGTGGCTGTGGGAATCAAGTGAACTGATTTTTATGAAGCCCATAGCACAGTTCCTGAGTCACAGATACCTGGTTATAAATATGAGACATTTCTGCTACTATTTGACATGAGGGAAAGGAATTGGTGAAGGTCTGTTACGTGCTGACCCTGTTTCTCCTCCATTCCAGGTTCCTGCAGGGCCAGCGTGACCAGAGGCTGAATGGCCTCCATTGTCATAATCAAGTGAGGTCCTTCAAAATGGGGTGCTTTGCTGAGACTTGTGTTTCATAGGTTCATGGAGAAGAAGAAGGACAAAGCCAAGTTTAGTTTCTGATCTGGCCGAAGTAGTGCATCTCAGTGTGTTTTCAAAGCAGTGGCTTTGGTTTAGGTGGTTCAGTTTGCCAACGAGATACCATAACAAGCAGATGATATTTAATATGTGGTGAGGGAATAAAATATGGTTCTGCTAACCCACCCATTATGAGTGACCCCAGACAGCACCTGGAGATGGGCAGGGACTGGGGCCAAACCAAAAGAGCTGGGACTCGAGCAGGAGTGGCAGAGTGGGATGATGTCTGTGTCTTCAGGGCAAAGGTGGCATTTTCAGGGGAAGAGACAGCTCTGTGATAACTTGGACCTCCATGGCTCATTTCTAGTTCATCAATTCCTGGGTCTTTGGCAGCACAATAAAATCCAGATCCCCACTGAATGGCATGGCTGAGGCTGTCTTGCACCTTGTAGCCTTATCCAGATCGACTCAGGATTTAGGCATGATGGGGTGGGGAGATCTGGGACTGAGCAGGACTGGAGAAGAATGGAGCTGAAGCCCCCATGAAGCTCCAGTAGCTGGTAGTTCATTGTCAGCACACGAACCCTTTACTACCTCTGGATTTTGCTGGTGCCACAGGGTCATTTGTCACCAGTTGAAACAAACATCTGATACTCTGTCCATACTCCACTTGTATGTCACCATCCTATCAGGTACATATTCCACACTTACAGCAGTTAGTTCCACATTTGCAGGAATTAATATCTTCAGCTAGGAATGCATTTGCAACTCTGGAGACTCTTCAGTGTAGAGGAACTATAATAGGTAATGGGAAAAAGCTTGAGTAAGAAAAGCATATCCTTGGTTTATAAGTGGGTGATATTTTTTTCTCAACGGTAGAAGTCAGGGAACAGTGCTTGGGAATTTTAATTTCACTCAGTGGTCACTCAAGACTGTGGCTGACTTTGCTGAAAGTCAATTCTATCTCCTGTGGAAGAAATGGAGTTTGGACTTTATTTGATCTGATTCTATGCAGGTAATAGGGATAGAAAAACTCATGATTAAAGTAGAGTTTAGTTCAAAAGATGTGAATTTCTCAGTGTAGTGAATGCACCATTTGTAGCTGATAATATAGTTAGTGTGGCTTACTCAGCACCCTTTTCACCCTCCTTGCTATAGAGAATGAATGAAATGCTAAGAACTACATTTCCCAGACTCCCTTGCAGCTAAGATTTTCCTGTGACTCAGATTATAAGGCAAGTGTCCTTGCAATAAGCCTGGGGGCAGATGAGAATACTGTCAAGCACCAGTCATGCAGAGATATGTACAATTTTCTGGAAAATGCTGTGGCAGCATATTCTTTCTTTGGGTTCATGTTCCTGTTTCATAGAAGCTGTCTTATTTCTCTCAAGGTAACCAACAATCTACATTTTTATGAAAGTTAGTTCTCTCTGCAGAGATTTTATTTTTTCTGAGTTGCCTCTTTATTTGTTGTTTGTTTTGATCATTACATTTTATGTTAGAGGTTTACCTAGAAAGCTAGTGATTCTTGATTGTGTGTATATATATATATATATATACACACACAAGAGGAGGCGGGGGGCTAAACCCTTGGAAACCCTGAGCAGATGAGTTGGTTTGAAGACTGTGAGCGTCACAGTAGGTTGTCTTACTGGGGAACCTCTGATGTCAGTATCTTCTGGTCCTTCCTCTGGGGCTAGGCAGAGGGTGGAGGTCTGGCTGTCAGTGTTCTAAGAGCCTAGAGAGGGAAGAGGACTGACCTCTGCATTCAGTTCACATGGCCTTACTTGACTCCAGTGCTTTGGGCTGCATTGCCCACTGTCATCTGGGCTAGCATGGGAGCTTTCTGTTTACCCTCACCTTCTCAGAGGGAGACTTCCAGATTTCCCCATGTGGGAAGTCTCAAGTCTCGTGCAGTTTGGGGTAAGCACGGGGCCTGGAGCACTATCTGACCCTTCATCCCTCCTTTACGATTTGACTTCTCTCTCTTTCACCCCATTGCCGGAAATACCTAATGCTCACAGTACCTGAGCTTTTTGACGATTCTGTTGTGTTATTCAGGCTGGCCTTGGATTCCCTGCTGCCTTTTTAAAATTCAGTTTTTGAGCAACATTGAAACATATACATTACCATATGTAAAGTAGATAGCCAGTGGCAATTTGCTGTATGAGGCAGGGAGCTCAGACGAAGTGCTCTGTGACAACCTAGAGGGGTGGGGTGGGGTGGAGTGGGGGGTGGGAGGGAGGCTCAAGAGGGAGGGGACATATGTATACCCATGGCTGATTCCTGTTGATGTATGGCAGAAACCAACACAATATTGTAAAGTAATTATCTTGCAATTAAAAATAATTAAAAATTTCTGTTTTCAGCAGTTTACTAAGTCAGTTACCCCTTGTCCATCTTTCATTCACTTTGCAATTTTCAGCTTTTTCTTGCTATCTCCTCCCCTGTTCTTTCCATCTTTTTGAAATTATACCTTTAAGAAAAAAACCCCTTTACTATAGCTCTAGGGAAGTTTTAGAAAATGAGGAAAATCAGATATTTTCAATCTTCCATCTTTATGTACAGCTGTCCACATATTTCTTGATATCCAGTTTCTACCATTTATCCAATATTCACAACACTAGTAGAAATGATCTTCTACTTAAATTTATTACTATACTATAAGCACAATTCATACTATTCTACTTTTACAAACACTTTCATTGGCTATATATATTAGAGAGCAGGTGTACTTTAATTTCCATACCTGAGTGGGAGAATTTTTAGATACACAGGTCTCAGTGATTCCTTCCCAAGTAGATTAAAGTGAAAATCCAAAGTATCAGGCTTTTACTTTGTTTCAGTCATTTCACTGTTATGATGAATATCTTTGTACATAAAGTTCTTCATGCATTAGTGTTATTTCTTCAGGCTTGATTCCCAGTAGTGAAATTACTAGATTCCAAGCTATAAACATTTTTAAAGCTTTAGATTCTCACTGTCAAATTTCCTTCCAAAAGTTATGGCATATTTGCTCAACAGAGAGGAACAATAGGTCAAAATCTGTTTGGTACACCCTTGAGAGGCCATGTACACAGCTCATCTCAGGAGTCAGGCACACATATAAACACCAAAAAATCTTGGCACTTCCTCCTTTGCCCACAAGTGAGGCCAGTTTCTTGGTCATTATGACAGCCAATCCCAGACTTTACCTGCTACATAGGATCCTGCCATTTGCGATTCAGGAAGCACTGGCCGCATGCTTAGGTTGCCCCCAAACACACAGTAACGATTCTGTGTGGCAGCTCCCAGTTTTAGTGAAACTCTGAGAAACTCAAAACAGGAGACGGATGGCAGTCCCTGAGCCTTGTCACTCTCAGAGCCCCTCCCGCAGGGTCCCTGTCTTTGCTGAGCTCCACGAGTGGGGCCAGACCCATGGAAATGGTGTTTTGGGGACAAGAAGAGAAGGATATTCATTGGGCCTGGAAGGTCTCTGTAGCTGTCTCCCCTTCACCAGGGAAGTGTGTACTATGTATCTGTCATTTTACTAAATGGTGTATCTCCTTTCATACACGTATTTTCCTTTAAGCAAACATGTAAAGCAGAACAGGCTTGAATCAGCTTGAAGGGAAAAATGGGTCCTCATTCCCAAATGAGGACCATGTCCTTTAACATCCCGCAGCGGTCAGGCCAGGGGTTGCTTGACTAGAAATCCCCCAGGGCCCACAAATGGACAGAAAGGAGCTGTGTCACAAACTAAAGCCCAGTTCATGGCTTTATTATGTGAAGGGTGTGTGTGTGTGTGTGTGTGTGTGTGTGCATGCACATGCACTAGTTTAGTGTTTGGGAAATAAGAGCTGCTGCTTGTTACTTACCACTTTTCAGGGATGGTACATCCTATAGGGCTTCCCTGGTGGTTCAGTGGTAAAGAATACACTTACCAATGTAAGAGACGTGGGTTCAATCCCTGGGTCGGGAAGATCCCCTGGAGGAGGAAGAAGCAACCCACTCTAGCATTCTTGCCTGGAAATCCCATGGACAGAGAAGCCTGGTGGGCTACAGTCCATGGGATCCCAAAGAGTTGGGCACAATTTAGCAATTTAACAACAACAACAACACACCCTATAGTGGTTTTGGGGGAGTGATGGTGAAGGTGGTTGTGTAGGGTCGTCATAAGGGAACTGAAGATTTGTGAGCATCTTCATCCATAGGTTCTTAGGACCATAAGGGAACCCTTTGAGGGAATCCCAGAAGCCTGCTCAAGGACTGATGCTTTAAACTAATCTTTGGAGAAAGCAAGTCTATCTCTCTGACTGGCCCCTGTTCACTGACTACTGCAGCAGTCTGGTAATTTTCCTTTGTATTTTTTTGATACATCTGCATGAAATGTCACAAGAGACAGCACCTAAAAGCTACACATATTGTAAGAAAGAGCTTCTTTTCTCATGTCTGAGACAGCTGAATTCTTGGTGCATCTATCTGGCTGTCAGAGTTTTCTGCGTTTGGAATGGGGACGTGCTTCTTAGCTCAGAAGACTGCTGTGAGATAGCCCTTACTGGTGTGCTGGGCGCAGTGCCTGCTCACAGTGTGTGTGTTCTGTATGCTAGTTCTCATCCTTGGGCTCAGGAGAGATGTGCCTTTGGTGGTGGGTCGCAGTTAGAGATCCTTCTGGACAGCTCAGCAAGGACAGAGTTCCTGAATCTTTGCTGCCATCTGCTTCCGTGTGGTTCAAGTAATTGACTTAACTTTGGAAATCTCCGTTTACGCTGCCACCTCCTCTCAGTTCGTTAGCAGCGGTTCTCAAAGTGTGGTCCCTGGACCAAGAACATCAGCATCACCTGGGAAGTTAGAGATGCAACTTCTTGGGCCTCAGCCTGAGCTACTGAATCAGACACTCCAGGGATGGGGCCCAGCGCATGTGTTTGAACAAGCCTTAGAGGTGATGCTAGGGTAGACTCAAGTTGGAAGCCACTGGTCTAAAGACACTGAATTCTCATTAATGTTATCTGCCTTCACATTTGGTCTGCTGACTGGGCACAGTCCGCCTGCCGTATGATGCTGAAATCAGCTGAGTCTCTCCTTGTGTCTCCAGCAGAGGCAGGCCTGTAGTGGAGTCTCTGTCTTGTCGCAGTGACGGTGTTCCTTCACACCTGTCAGTGCCCGGGCCCACCTGTGGTCCTGGAGCTTGGCAGGGCCTCAGCCTGTGGCGGAGGAGCCTGTGCTCTTAGCTCTCCTGCAGCCCTGCATCTGGATTATGGGGCATAAACTTCACTGTAGTTTTACTTTTACTTTGTATTTTACATTCTATCAGTTCTTGAAACTATTGCATTTCGCCAAGTGGAGAGGAAAAAACAACCTTCAAATGTTACCGAACACTTTAATAGTCTGTTTTCCCTGATCAGAGGTTCAGAGCATGTGCCAACATTTTCTTCATTTTCCACTTCCAAAATTCTGTCATCTCTTTAGTACTTTGGGGGAAATTCTCACTATGTCAAGCAGGGCACTCAGAATCTCTATAACTGTAATCTTTGGAGTCAGGATCCTGAATATTACTGTCAAATGCTCAGCACAGGTTGAGGGTTTTATCCGTTGAATGGACAAGCTCAGTGCACATCTGTCCTCCTCTGCAGAGCCTACAGGTCTGGCTTGATCAACTGCTGGCCTATTTTGAATGTTATTGAATTAAGACTTCCTTGAATAGGCTTGTGTTTATCCTGCAAGGAGCTCTGCCAAGATGAAATTAGATTTTATAAGGTCCCGGATGGTTGCAGGAGCCACAGCAAGGCTTTAATATTTCAGAGAGCAATTATGTTGGGCTTGATCTCAAGTTCAAGTTAAAATTTGCAACATCTTCTTTGTGCAATACGTGGTTGCAGGTTATCAGGCATAATGGTGAGAGGCCTCAGACAGTACCCTGATCTTCACAGTTATTTTGAGTCTGGCTGGAAGTGTAAGTAACTCCGTGGTCCAAACAGAGATTGCTGTGGGAAGGATGTCTGCTTTCCAAGCATAGGGGCTTGGTGCTTGCTGTACCCTCTGTCCTGGAGTGCATGCCAAGATCTTCTCAGGTCATAGTTCTTTATAGCATTTGCTCAGAGGCTGTATAAGGCAGGAGATAAGGGCACAGACTCCAGAGCCAGACTCTGTGGGTTAGCATGCTACCTTCCCCTCTGCTAGCTGTGCAACCCTCAGCACGTAATCAAACCCTTTGTTGCTGTGGTGTCTTCAGCAGTGAATGGAGATAATAGTACTGAGTTCATGGAGTTGTTGAGAGGGTTAAAATAATTTATACATAGCAAGTGCTTTGAATATCTCTGGGCACCAAGAAAACCCTCAATCATTGTTAGCTAATACTATTATCATTCAGGTTCAGTTCCAAAATGGCCTGTCCTGAGAGGCCTTTCCTGACCACTTAATCCAAAACGGTTCTCCCCACGTCACTTTAATCATCATCCCGCCACCATGCTACAGTCCTTGTGACGTTGGCACAACCTGATATGAGAGTTTTCTGTTTCTTTCAAGTCCTGCCAAGCCCAGAACATAAGTCCCACGACATCAGGGCTTGTGTCTCGGTCACTGCTGAGTCCCCAGACCTAGAGTGCTGCTGAATCACCACTGGTGCTCAGTCAGAATATACTGAGTGCATTATGGGTTCCGGAGCTCGCCTACTTCTGACCAGCTCAGAGAGGTGGCCCTCCTGCAGTGTGGGGGGGAGGTGTGATCTGGGGCCCACACACCCCTTGGAGGCCAGCTCACCACCTGCAGTTTTTGAGACTGTGGGCTCTGCTTTGGGGGAGTTCAGAGTCTGATTCATTCCAACATCTTCTCAGGCCCAAGAGATGTGCACTGCTCCGTAGGAGCACAGTGAAATGGGGTATCTCCAAAGACTAAAATGACTTGGTCTTTGTAGCCCTCTAAAGGACCGAAAATAAAATGAGGAGTTTATGTTTATATGGAGGAGTCTTGGCTGGCCTCACTCAGACTCAAGGAGATGTATGCAAACTGGCCACACTGCTCATCCTGCCTCCTCCAGTAGACGCCTGCTCACTTGCCATGAGGTGTTGCTACTCCAGGATCTGGTACACTTCACAGGCAGCCTTGATGTGAGAAAAATCTTAGTTCTTCTTTTCCAGACTTGGCCAAGGGTGCATAACATTTGGGTGCCCAAATGTAACTCTCAGTGTTGTGCTTCTCTATTTATTATTATTAGTTTTTAAAATTTTATTATTATTATTATTTGGCCATACCACATGACCTATAGGATCTTAGTTTCCCAACCAGGTATCAAACCCATAACCCCTGCAGTGAAAGTGCAGAGTCTTAACCACTGGACCCCCAGGGAAGTCCCATGCTTCTCTATTTTATAAGCAGATTTATTTGTAAGCATGCAGCCAATCTGGGAGTGCTTGATCAGACCCTGTGGGGATCAGGCTCTCGATGACTCAAAGCTAGGCTTGTCCAACTGGTTCCCAAGGTTGTTTTCCATTCCTTCCATAGTAATCAGGACAGAATAGGCTATGCTGCAGAAACAAACAAACAATCCCATTGTCTCAGTGATTTAATGCAAGGGAAGCTTACTGCTCTTGCTGTGTCTGGGGAGTCTCTCAGATTCTCATCCAGAGAGTGACTCAGTGAACCAGGCTGCTGTCGTTATGAGGCCACCCCCAGGGTTCCTGCAGAAGGAGAGGAGAAACCCTGAAATTGTACACAGATTCCCTCACTTCTGCTCTGAGGTGATGCAATTCCCCTCTGCTTCTCTTTCATTGGTTAGAGCTGGTCACATGGCCCAGCTACCTGTGAAAGTCTGCAAGTGTGATCTTCCATGTACTCAGTTATTTCCTGAGAGAAAATAACTGTTATACAGAAAGACTGAGGCTACTCACCTTGCACCTACTATTTTTATTCCTTCTTTCTTTTGGTGGTCACATTGCATAGCATGTGGGATCTTAGTTCCCTGACCAGGGATCAAACCTGTACCTCCGGCATTGGAAGCATGGAGTCTCAACCACTGGACCTCTAGGGAAGTCCCTGCACCTACTGTTTGAAAGGACATTACCCCAGAAATTAAAAATATATTTGTTTTCTGTGCCATGATAGTAGCACAACTTGAATCTTCACTGTCTAGAGGAGAAAAATAAACTCAAATATTTAATATTTAGTGGGGGTACCCTCATGGTAGCAGAACTGTTAGACTGTGACCCAATAATGCATAGGATTTGCATAGAAGAGAAAAGCAATATTTCAAGGACTTGGGACATGTAAGCAGTGACTCAGAGACAGGAATGATTATGAATAGTACCATTAGCATGAAATTAGAAAACTGCTCAGACGTGAGAGTCTTTGAGAGAGAGGCTAACGATCCAGAAGACTTATTCTCTAACTTCTCAGGATTGGTAATAATATACAGGGAAGAAATATTCAGGACCTTGGATAGAGCTGCCCAGGCATTTATCAATTATTTCAAGAAGGTGTATGGATGCCTTCTATAAGCTAGACACTGAACTAGAAAGGGACATGTGTATAAGTAAGACATGGTTCAAGCCTTTAGAAAACTCATGGTCTGATGAGGGATACTGATTAACAAAATAATAACGTCTTACAACATGGCAATTGTAATACAGAGGTGTGTTCAAGGTGAAATGGTGGCTTGTGAGGTCAGAAAAAACTTCAGGCAGGAGGCAGTATTTAAATTCTTTCTGGAAGAATGGATAAACAATAGTCAAGTAGATAAGGGAGTGAGAGCATTCAGAACACTGTGTAAAGACAAGGAGGTGTGGAACAGTAAGACATACTGTGGATTAGAGAATACACACAAAAGTAAATAAAGTATGATTGGAAAATGAGGTGTGGATGGCAGCGCATGCGATGTGGCTGGAGTGGTCATCTGGGCCAGATCACAGGGAGTCTTTGTCAAGTTAAGGAGTCTGGGTCTTATCTTGAGGATAATAGGATGCCTTTGAAGAGTTGTAAGGCAGGAGCACAAGGTACTAATGACCCGGTTTTCTTTGGCAGTGGGCAGGAGGATGGCTTAGAGATGATGAGACTGGGAGCAGCAGACTGGTGGGGAGACTGATGAACTGGTGCAGGTGAGAGGCGGTGGGAGCCGCACGAGCACAGGAGCCCTGGAGATGAAGGCGAGACCTGGGGAGTCTGGCGTTGCTGCAGCAGAGATGAAGCAATGGCACCTTACACTGTGAATGCTCCTCAGATTAGCTACGACAAGCGCAAGAGAGCGCACGATGAAGGTGGGATCCATCGAGACCTGTGTGACATCTCTAACTGTGGTCCTGCCAGATGGGACAGATGCTGTTGGTGCCTGGTCCAGATCCCATTTATCACACTGGGATGCCCACCCTCTAACTGCTGGGGTGAGGGCTGCTGAAAGCTCACTGATGTACCTCTTCCCCAGAGGATTGTCTTCCTTTGATGGGTCATGCACGTGGCAAGCCTGTAGTCCGCGATGGATGCATGTGGGAGCACAACAAAAGTTGGACCTAAAGAGGGCATAACTTTGCATTGAAGTTTCTCTCCAGAGCCCCAATGCTCAAATCACAGCTGGATTTTACCCGAGACCTCCATCCCTGCTTAGTTCCTTCCTCTGCTTTATCCCACTTCCATCCCTCCCTGGTTTCTGACGGCACCTCCTTAACATGTCACGTGCCCCAGAATCCTTGTCACAAGCTCTTCATCAAGAAAAACCCGTCTGAGATAACAGGAAATGTTGGAGATGGATGTTAATAAAAGACTGGAAAATAAAACCCCCAAACGGCTAGCCATTTGAGGACAGTGAATTAGAAAACATAGTCTGAGAATAAACGATGCAGTGGCACTGAGGGCAGACACCCTAATCCTCTTGCTGAGTTTATAAAAGAGAACCTGGATTCTTCAACGTGGGCCTGTATGTGCTGCCCTTAGGGATCAGGGCCACAGCTGCCGAGTTCCAAGCCCCATTTGATGCTCATCTGCCTACAGAGCAGACGTGGGAGGTGGTGGAAAGCAGAGTGAGGGTCTGAAGAAGCATTCTTTTGTTTCAGTATGGGGAAACCTTGGCAGTGAACCTGTGGGGGCTGGGCTCCAGTGGCCTCATCTGGAAAGAGAAAGGAGGGACCAAATAACCTCAGCTTCCCCCAGACCTTGCTTCAGCACTGTCTTTTGAGATGGAATTGCAAATGCCAATAACATCTATCTCCTTTTTTTTTCCCCCTTGCCTGGATGGCTCTGAAGGCTGAGGGCTGCAGAAATAGATAAACTGTGTCCCTGGCTCACTCCCCTCCTTTTTAAGCCACCGTTACAAAGCCCATGGCTCCCTCCTGTTCTCTTTGTGCTGAGAAACACTACTCATGTGGGCAGATGTCGTTTTTAGCCTGTACGTCTGGGTCGAGGGCTCCGAGCCCAGTTTTCCCATTGTTCTGCTATCTCCTGTTCACAGCGGCCCCCGTCTCACCGGGCAGCAGGTGGGCCAGGAGGAGGCCAGGCCAGTGCCGCGGGTGGCCTTGCCGTTACCCTTCTTCCAGTGAACATGCATCAGGTCGCTGGCACGCAGAACAATACTAAGAGGGGCTGGCTGGGATTTTTATTTTTGACTTCCCCTTCCAAAAATCTCCTCTTTGTTTTGGCATGGGGACAAAATGCAACTACCCTCTTCTGCAAATACTATAAAACCATCTCCAGACCAAACCTCCCTGGGTGCTTCAATCAGGCAGCTGTAAGGTACCAAGTCCAGTTGGATGCTGAGGGTTTGTGTGCAAGGATAAAGTGCTCCAGGTTATTTGAGACCCTGTGGGTGGTTGTGACTTGTTGTTTTAGCTCCTGTTCTTATGGATGGACTGAGGGAGGCAGTAAGAGAGGAAGTCAGGAGAGAGTGGTCAAAAAAACAGAGAGAGAGTAGGGGAAAGAGAGATAAGTGGGAGGAGATGAGAAGAAAGCCACTGAGGGCTGGGGAGAGAGGGAGAGAGAGATTAAAGAGAGGGAATCAAAAAGAATGCATTTGAATCAGTTCTAATGAGGTGGATGAAATTGGAGCCTATTATGCAGAGTGAAGTGAGCCAGAAAGAAAAACACCAATACAGTATACTAACGCATATATATGGAATTTAGAAAGATGGTAACCTTAACCCTGTAGACAAGACAGCAAAAGAGACACAGGTGTATAGAACAGTCTTTTGGACTCTGTGGGAGAGGGCGAGGGTGGGATGATTTGGAAGAATGGCATTGTAGCATGTATATTATCATATGTGAAATGAATCACCAGTTCAGGTTTGACTCATGATACAGGATGCTCGGGGTTGGTGCACAGGGATGACCTGGAGGGAGGATATGGGGAGGAGGGAGGTGGGAGGGGGGTTCAAGAAGGGGAACTCATGTACACTCGGGGCGGATTCATGTCAGTGTATGGCAAAACCAACCAATATAATATTGTAAAGAAATTAGCCTCCAATAAAAAAATAAAAAAAAAGAGAACTAGAGACAAAGAGACAGAGAAGAAAAAGGGACAGGAGAGGAGAAAAGTGAGGGGAAGAAGAGTAAAGACAGGAGAATCAGAAGAAGAGAAAGGTAGAGAAGTGGATGAATTAAAGAGAGTGGGGGATTCTTACTCATTGCAAAGAAATTTGGAAAAGGGGGTGGGTCATGGGCTGAGGCATACTTGTGTTGAGGAAGGGTAGTTATGAGTGAGGAAAACTGATGAAAAATTCTGAAAAACCATCTTGACAGGTCCAGGATTGGGAGGAATGAGGGATACATTAGACGAGGCCACACTGCTTTAGGTCTAGGGCACGCTGGCTCTTCCTAGGACTCTGGTCTTCCCAGCACATCCCCATCTGCCCAGGCAGGGGCTGGTATTCCTGCAGCTGCCCTTCTCTAAGAGGAGCGTGGCTAAGGATCATGACCTTCTTCCTGACTGTCTGCTGAGTGGGATAGGAAAACAGATGATTCAGGGCAATGGACAGAAACTTAGGGCACAGGGTTCTGCCTATGTTCCTGGCCAGTGTGCAGCCTTTGGTAAAGCCTGACCTTTCCGAGCCTCCATTCTCTCATGTGTAAAATGGTGATGACAATGGTCCTGATGGAATTGTTTCTGTCCAGTGTAGGTGGTTCCTCGTACATGGCTTTCTCCCCTTCCCTGTGACATTTCTTAGTGGACTTCTCTGAGTGATGAGAGCTTTGGGTTTCTTCCTGACACAGCTTGAGCCCCCTGGGCTCCCAGGAGCAAGGTCCCAGGAATAAGAAAAAAGCCCTGGGTTGTAGCCTCTGGCCAGGCACAGAGGCACCACTCTGGCAGCTGTGAAGACTTAGTCAGTTTGGTTTGGCCTTTGCAAAGGGGCGGGGTTGTGGCAGTGTTTTATGCCCAGAAGACAGTGCCAGAGCTCCTCCAGCCCACTTTTGGACCCTGGAAACCTTGCACACTTAGATGTTTCGGGGTACTGGGCATGCTAATGAGCTTCGTGGTCGGGACGAAGCTGTGGAATTGCATTCACCAGGTTCTGCTCAGCCAGGGTGAGAGGACATGCAGCCCTGCACTCTAATCTACCAGGAGTGAAATAAAGTCAGTGAAACGACTACCTTTCCCAGGCCGCAATTAGAGATGGGTTTTTCTCTCCAACTTGTTTCATTGTCTTTTTGGCTTTCTGACATATCATCCCCCAGTTCCAGTTCTGCCCTGAGCCAGGCTTCTTGTGCTCATGAGGCTGTCTCCCTTTCAGTGTATGTCAGGCAGAGACCAGAGACTTGGCATTGCCAGAGAACACTATGCATGGTCCCATTTAACCTGTTGAAATTGATCAAAGGAACGGCTCCAAAACCAACCCTGTGAGTTGCTTTCCTAATACCATCATTCACCAGACCCAGGGGCCAGGCTCCACTGCAGACATCTCCTCCTTCTCCTCACCATCTCCCCTGGTGGCAGGAATACAGCACTCCATGTTTTGGTGCAGATGTGACAAAGCTCAGAGACTTGAAGACCTCCAGACTCATGGACCCCAAGCTCCCTGGAGGATCATGGATGGGGTTGCTGGGTAGAAGACTCTCATAGGTGAGGGAGGGGCAGCCTGAGTCAATGTGGATGGACAGGAAGAAGCTCCCCTTGCCTTTGGCAGGAGTCAGAGTGGTGGCAGAAGTTTCCCTCTACTGAGGTTAGAAGAGGTAAGGATCCTGACTTGGTCATCACCGCCCTGCTAGTGTTGAGCATTTAATTGGAAATACACCCCAAAAGGAAGTGGAGGGAAACTTCACACTGAGATGACTTTAGTCATAGAACTCTAGATATTTAGTTTCAGTTGTTGTGTCTTAGTAATTAAGGGTTTGAAAGGAAAAGACAGGCTTTCCCTTGGTTTGCAAATGTGTGCACCACCATACACACGCACACACACACACTCACACACACATGTGCATGTGTGCATGCCACTGCCTTCAGATTGAGAGAGAGCCAGCTTGCACTGCTGGGACAGCTGGGGAAACCTCCTTGCCTCCGTTGCCTAATGGCTTTCAGGGGCCCTGGCAGGAGGATCCTACCTGGCATCCTCGCTATCGCCTCACGAGGAAGGAGTGGGGACCGTATCCTGCGGTAAGATGCTTTGTTTCTGTGCCTTTTCCCTGCCTGGACTGTTGGGTTCTCTTCTGAGGCTGGAGAGATTAAGGGACGATTGTGTCCCTGTGTTCCCTTAGGCTCAATGATGTCCCCAGGCGTTTGACTCAGGCTGCTCTAGAGCTCTGATCAGTTTGCAGTGAGAGGGTCTGTTTCCAAGGCTGCCTTTCCCACTGCACCGTCAGCTCCCACTGAGCCCGGGGCCATGCCAGGTTCATTGTTCTCTCTGAGCATAGAATCTGCTGGTGGAGCAGCTGGAGAGAAGACTGTGAGGACAGAGTTAGAAACTCGCATTACCCTGGCAGCCTCACCACAACTCCAGGTCTGTCTGTCCTTCATCTGCACAAGCAGAAATCCAGACCTGCCCGTGAACCAGAATTTCAGGAATTCCTCAGAAACCGGGGAGCTGGGCTAGCAAGTAACGTGTTAGTTTTGCAGCAGGACGTAGACTAGGCCAGACCAGAGCCCCTACCTCCTTGAGAACAAATCTGCATTGGATACCCAAGGCATCCAACCAAGTTTGGTTCTCAAACTTGAAAAAGCATCAGAGAGGCCTTGTTAAAACACAAAGGGGCTGGGCCCCGCTCCTGCAGTTCTTCTGATTCAGTCAATCTGGGGTGGAGCCTGAGAAGTGCATTTCCATTATTTTCCCAGAGGATGCTGATATGGTGGTCCAGGGACCCCAACTGCGAAAACCATTGTGCTAGGTCAGTATGAATGACCTGGGAATCTGCAGGGCTGTCTGGGTCATTGTAAACCACACTTCTTCCACTCTTCTTTCACTTGTCTCCTCCTTGTGAAAACAACCAAACCAAAAGAAAAACTCTTTACAACAGCGAAAATGACCCTTAACAATAATAACAACTACCATGAAAAAATAAGGTAGAAAATGCATCCTGGCTGTTGTGAAATGTTTTTGCACAATGTCCTTAGTTGCAAACGCCCCCAGTGCAGGACAATAAGGAACTCTGACTTGGTCTCAGTGGGCTAGAGTTTGCCAGCAAGATTCTCAGCCCAAGGGCAGGAGGCAGGTCAGGTGATGGCACTGCTCGGAGGAAAGCGTGCCAGAAAGCTGGTGCGAGGATGAGCCGTCCTCCCCACCTGTTCTCGCCTAAGCACAGCTGTCTCCTAAGGCATGGACGCCTCACCATCTGTGCTTTTAACGTGTGAAACACATTTTAAAATATACTATTTAATTAAAAATGATATTTGTCAGCTTACTGCTGTGCCAGATCCCTTCCCAGAGTTGTGTTGCTGCCGGGGCTACAGTACAAGAGGAGAAGAGTAGACTTTCCAGGGAGCAGAGGTTGAGTGGCAGGGTGGCAGTTCAAGGCAGAGCCGCAAAGCTTTTTAGAGCCAGCAGTAAGACCCTTGCATGGTCCTCAGAGATCTGAAACCCTCCAGAGGTCAGGGTACTGTTGTTTCCGGAAGGGATGGGCACCTCTTAACCCTCCGTGAATTTTTCTCCTGTCATGCGTGTGTATGTTCCTCGGTTCTTTGTCTCGTCGCAACAAAAATTTGGAGTGACGGACATTAAAGCCCCGTCAGCGTGTCACACGGAGAAGGCAATGGCAAGCCACTCCAGTACTCTTGCCTAGAAAATCCCATGGATAGAGGAGCCTGGTGGGCTGAAGTCCATGGGGTCGCTAAGGGTCGGATGCGACTGAGCGACTTCACTTTCACTTTTCACTTTCACACACTGGAGAAGGAAATGGCAACCCACTCCAGTGTTCTTGCCTGGAGAATCTCAGGGATGGGAGAGCCTTGTGGGCTTCCGTCTATGGGGTCACACAGAGTCGGACACGACTGAAGTGACTTAGCAGCAGCAGCAGCAGCGTGTCACAGCTCTCAGGTCTTGGACAGACCGTGTTATAGCTCTTAGACAAGTCAGTGTTACAGCTCTATTTTATTTAGAAGATAGCAGGAAAATCCATCTTAGAGGCGTGAGGGCACGTCGGTCCAAAGACGCGAAGAGAAGAGCGGCCTAGCGAGTGGGAGAGAGAGCGAGCTAGATTTGGCTCCTCTTTTTATATGCTTTTTTCCCCCTGGGCTTGCCCTATGTAAATTGAGCCAGCCAGGAGTGTTGTTTGTTTTACCTGAGGTCCTCACTCTGGCCCTCGGACCTTCCTATGTTCTATTTTCACGGGCTTTCCTTGTCTTTTGGCCACTGCCATTTTGGACTCCTTTTCCCTATTCTACCTACCTAAGGCAATGGCCGGAGAAGGCAATGGCAAGCCACTCCAGTACTCTTGCCTAGAAAATCGCATGGACAGAGGAGCCTGGTGGGCTGCAGTCCATGGGGTTGCTACTAGTCGGACACGACTGAGTGACTTCACTTTCACACATTGGAGAAGGAAATGGCAACCCACTCCAGTGTTCTTGCCTGGAGAATCCCAGGGACGGGGGAGCCTGGTGGGCTTCCGTCTATGGGGTCACACAGAGTCGGACACTACTGAAGTGACTTAGCAGCAGCAGCAGCAGCAGCAACACTCCCATTTGAGGAACAGACCCTGTAAATATTAATCCATCAGTATGTCTATCGAAAAAAATTTCCAGTAATGTACAGGCTACACATCCCTGCGTAGACGCTGCCTGGGTGGCCTGGGTGTCACAGCTGGCGTGTATCGTCTTCCTCTTTCAAAGTCTAAATGATACCTCTGTTGAGCTGCTTTGCTTTGCTTCATCATGGAAATTCGGAAGATTTTTCATAGCATGAGTATGACAGACTGTTCCAGCTGTGCTATGAATTCATGCCTGCTCAGCTGGTACCGCTTTCTCCTGGTGAGGAGTCTAGGGGTGTTGTCCTCTGGGCTTTTGGCTGTGTTGTCAGCCTTGAAATAAATCATTCGGCAAAAGGGAAAGGGTGAGGAAGGAGGAAAAGAGAGATAGGATAGAGAGCCTAATTCTGGACGGATCTGTTTTCTGATCAATCTCTAGAAAAATCTTCCGTGTTCACTGTGTGCCCCAAACCTAGGAACAGTAAATGATTTCTTTTACAAAAGTTTTGCTTTTAGTCTCGCCTGTGGGATGCAGGCAGAAGGACCACCAGGTGGGGCTAGAGAGAGGCTTGTTTTGGATGAGGCAGTAGCCACCTTACTGACAGAAAACAATTAGTCTTGAAAGAGTTTACTTTTCCTGTCTTAAAATGAAAGTTAAGTCCTAATGAGTCTTTGCAGTTCACGGTTCTCCTGTAGAAAGCTCCGTGCTTTTAGCAGTGCCGAGCGTTGTCCCTTCAACCTCAAACCAGCCGGGCAACTTCTTTCCCTGCTCTCTCGCCTCCTCCCTCTCCCTGTTCTTCCCTTCCTCTTGCCTCTCCTCCTGCTTTCCGCTCTGACCATTCAAGTGTCTGTGTTGTAAAGCACTTTTCAGAGGCTCCGTGGACTCTAGCGAAAGGGCAGAGCGGCTCAGCCTCTCACATCAGATCTTACCGCTCTAGATGGATTAGCATTATTACTTTGGAGAAATTCCTTCAGCAAACTTCTACTGAGTATTTGTGTAATATCTTCCAGGGATTACTAATAGCTCTCAGAATACTCTGGCAGTCTCATCTCACTCATGATCTGCCCTTCTCATCGAGTTCTTTGGAACTCCTCCCCTGCACTCGAAAGCGTATAAGATAGTTTTAGCAGTCATCCTTTTAAAGATAAACATTTTCAAGTTCAGAGTGCAGAGATGATAAATACACAATGTTCTAAGTTTTTGGATTAATTGGTAATTAATTTTCGCAAAGAGCTTTGCAGATAAAAAGTTATATGCCATTATGTCAAATTAGTGTTGATTACAAAGATTTTTAAGTTTAACACCGTGTGGATGTAGGCTTTTTCAGACCTCTTATATGGTGTTTCTGGAACAAAAGGGCACTTCTTTGAAATTTTACATCAATTAGCGGATAAATGTGAGAGGATCAGTGAACTCGACAAAGCTACCATCAGTCTGGTAGCAAACACACACACACACATACGTGCAGGCCTGATAAGGACTTTGACTGCATTGGGAAAGACATTGTGTATCACATTATTATCATCCAGACTGGAATGAGGAAAAATGGCAATGACAAAATGGGTTATTGTGAAGCCTGAAGATGCACTTCTTCTTGATTTCTGTTTGAATGAGATGAAGAAGTGAATATGCGGATTATAGCTCATAAAGGCAAAAAAACAAACGCAAGCAGAAGACATGGGGAGACTGACAAGACCTCAGGAAATTGCCCCATAAAGGAGTGCTGCTGAGCACAAGTGCTGCCTTGTGGGAACAGCAAAGCCCAGGGAGTCACCTGCGTGTGGAGTCACTGCTCATCGAGCTGCCCCTTGGTTATTTAATCTGGGAGTAGGTCTTCTGAGTCTCAGTGTCCCCTCTGAAAGATGGGACGACCGTATCGACCTCAGAGTTGTTTCAAGTGGCAAATGAGGTCAATAGTGCCTTGCAGGTGATGTTTTCTATAAGTGTTATCCTAGGTACCATGATACCTAGGGATGCCCAGCTGGGGTCCCCCAAATTGTGCTGGTGATAAGGGCCCTATAGGGTAAGAGTGTTTGAGCCACATGGAGCAATAAAGATAGCTGACATTTGCATTCGGCTTTGGGGTTTATAATTCACCATCACTCTTGTTCTTTCATGGTGTCCCCACAGCCTCCTTGTGAGGAGGTCAAGTCAAGCAGCATTTCCCCAAAACAAGAAATGAGAAAGTTGAATGATTTGTCTACTCAGATCTTTTGATTCCAAGCCCAGAGCAATTCAGCTGCATCTCTGAAGGTACCAACAGTCACGGCAGGGAGTGAAAAGAAGTGGATCTTATAATAGTCTGGCATAAAGGAACCACTCCTCAGACAGAAGGAGGGGATCACCACCTCCTCATTCCTGTGGGTCAGTGAGTGTGAGCTTGTACATACACATGCACCCACACACTCACACACACACACACACTCTCTCTTTCTCACACACCCCTGAAGATAGCCAGACAGCCAGTTTAAAGCATCTGCCTGTAATTCTTTAAAAAAGGAAGATGCCATTTCTGGAGGCTAATCCCACATTTTTAAAGGAAAAAAAGGAGAAAGTCTGATTTGGAGACTCATAGGATGAGGGAGAGACTTGCTGGGGTAGCTGGAGAAGTGTGAACATGGCATGCTAGTCTCAGTATTAAGGTACTCCAAATTTAATTCTTCTCTGTAGCTTTACACGAATGTCTTTCTGATGTGTGCCTTCCTTCTCTTCTTATGAAACGATGCTGGCAAACGCGGAGGAGAGGACTTTTATTGTGTTAAAAGGAGCTTTATTTGCGACAAGTTTCCATAACGACAGACTTTTTATATATAGAAGCAACACTACCTGCTTTTTAAAAAAAATTCTTTTGGAATCACAGTCTGAGTAAAATCTGGTAAATTCTTAAGATATTCTAGGGGTTGACAGAAAGGGTTCACAGACACCTTCATATCCGTGGGTTCATGGGCAGTTGGGCTGCAAATTGCTTTGCCAGTCCTCTGTGGACCCACTGGCCTGACTCTGGGCTGCAACCTGTACCGAGAAGGCTGGAGAGGATGCTGGCAGCTTCCCCAGCCCTGTCCAGTACGATTCCATCTCCCATCTCTTCCTTATTCTCTCCTCTTCTCTCTTTCTATTTCCTCACTTATTTTCCTTCCTCTGACTTCGCAGGTTAATAACATGCTGGGATCTTGGCGATAAATAGATCCCAAGTTTTGCTTCGTGACCCAGTCACTTGGGTGGGCCAATTAAACTATAGATCCTGGGGGTCTCATCCCATATACCCTGAATTAGACCAGAGAACCTTCATTTCTGAGCTTCTCCCAGGTGACTCTAAGCCCACCACCTTGCCCTGAATCCTGCTGAGAGAATAAGGAGCAAGGTTAGGTCACACTGAGCATTGTTTATATGTGAATGCGTTGGACCCTTGTCATTGCCCCAAGACAGTTGCTGAAGCTGAGTCTTAGGGAGCTTGAGAAATATGCTTCAAGGTAACTTTATTCAGTCACTTCTTCTTTGAATCAGTGAGTGATTTCTTCTTTTGTCATGGTTTTTTGTGAAGGAGGGGGCAGACCCTAAAAAAATACATAGAGGAAGTGTATACATAAAGCACAGTGGCTCCTCTCAAAAGTGACTGTAATGAAGAGGATCACACTGCTCGTTGCTGCTAGAGCCAGAGTTCCAACCTTGTATTCTGACCCAGGATCTTGTGTTTTTAGAAAACCTTTTGTTTTGAAGTAATTACAGACTCACAAGAAGTTGTGAGTCACCCAGCTTCTTTGAAAGGTACCATCTTACAAAGCTATCATGCACTATGAAAACCAGGAAACTGACATTGGCACGATACAACTAGGCAAACTCCAAGTCTTACTCAGATTTCACCAGTTTTCAGCATGGACTTTTTAATGACACTCAAGGCCACAGACAGATCTGTAATCCTCCCTTAGCCTTGATGCTAGTTCGCAACCAAAGTGGCTTGTGTTTCTGAGATGACAGGAGCTGACCAGAACATGTGGAAGACACAAATCACACCCTGGGTGAGTTTGCCTTTCACAAAATAAAAACGCATGTGATATCCAGTGGACACTGTTGTTGCTGTGAACCATTACCGGGCTAGCATCTCCCAGCTGCTCTTAGTGTCTGCTGCCCCTGGCATATAGTTGATTCTTCTCTGGAAGGTGACCCTCAGCCAAGCAAGAGTGGCCTGGCATCCCAGCCCCTCCTCCTGCAGCTGATAATGGACTGCCATGGGGGCAAAGAAGCCAGTTCTTAGGATTATGGCAGGACCAGTTCTATGACACAAGTCACACTCCAGAGCTCCTAGAGGGTTGGGCTGAAGCACTTCCCTGCTTAGTTACTTCCCGTGCCCCATCCTGAGACCCCATACCCCCTTTCTCCTGAGGATGACCCCTCTGTAGATAATGTGCCTCTGAACCCCCATGTCAGACTCTGCTTCTAGGGAACTTGAGCAAAGCCACATTCTTGTTTTGTTTTCTTTTCTTCCTTTTTAATTTTGGAGAAGTGCCATTCTAGACTCACAATAGATATCCTTGTTGTGTTTTGGAGTGCCCCTATGCCCCCACAGACACGCCCAGATGCCCAGACACACACATACATATTCGTACAGCCTTATTGCCACCCGACTGTCCTTCATAAACACCATAATTAGGGCTGCATGGCAGAGGGTGATGGAGCAATCCTGAGCAGCCATTTTGGACCCTGCATTGTGCGTATAAACAAGTTGAAGCCCAAATCAAAGATTGTGCATTTCATGTCAAATTGAATTTCATTAGTTTCTGGACATTGCTTTGAGATAATCAATACAGTGTGATCAGAGTGCAGTTTTATATTCAGCATAATGTCTTAGCTGGAAATTCAAACTGCTGTCTTCTGCCTCCCTGTTTACACAAAGGCAACTTTAAATTAGACTGATTGGACTGAACTGATCATTTGTTTTCCCTTCAGTAGAGAGTAACATCAATAAGGCAGCTTCTTAGCCCACCTGTGTGCTCATGGCCAGCACATAGCCTTGGAGAAGTGTTGTAGTGTTTTAAGAGGTACCACTCAGATGATAAAGAATATGCCTGCATTGCAGGAGACCTCAGTTCAATCCCTGGATTGGGAAATTCCCCTGGAATTGACAACTCCAGTATTGTTGCCTGGAGAATTCCATGGACAAAGGAGCCTGGTGGACTACATTCCATGGGGGTCCCAAAGAGTTGGACACAACTGAGAGATAAACACTTTCATTTTCACTTTTTTCACCAAGCTCAAAAACTAAGATTCAGGAGTCTTGGGGTCTTCCATTACTTGCTAGCTGGAAATACTGGGCATGTTTCTTTTAAAATCTCTGGGTTATTTTCCAATAATATGGAACTAATATAACCTCCCTTGCCTGTCCCAGAAAACAAGGATAAAATTATTTGAGTGAAGGTGCTTTGTAAGCTAAAAAGTACTCAAGAGAGAAGTAGGTGTCAGTTTCCAGGGCCTTATCCCTGAACTTTTGAGTCCCTTCCTCCTCTGGTTAACTGTCCTGCCTCCTTCTTAACTTTATCCCACACCAACCCCCCCAACCCCCACCCAAAGCCTTTATGACTTCTTGGAGTGACCCTGAGTCTCTTAGAATTCTCTTTCCTTGTGAAATCTGACTAAGAAGATGTAATCTAAGAATGCCCTGATGTGGCTGGAATTTTGCAGGTGATTTCATCACTCTCGATGCCCCCAAATCTGGATTAAAACACAGAAAACAAAGTGTGTCCAGTCTTTTGACTTTGGCTTATTTTGCAACAGGATTTTGTAGTATTGCAACCAAGATATAGAACAGGTTCTGGTATTTCTCCACAAAATATCCCCAAAGGGTTCAGCATTTCTTTTGTGGGTTGTTTCCAATGGAAGAATCAGTCTGCTTCAAATCATCCTTCGGTCTGCTGTGATCATGTAGCCACTAAGGGCTTGGTGGGCGTGCAAGGAAGAGGGTCGGGGAGCATCTGGTGACGAGGCCAAGGCTTTGAGGTTTGGAGACTACCTCCTCTGAATTCAGTTTTTACTTTTTCTTGCTTCTGGAAATATACTCTTATTTCTCTCCTTCCCACTTGATATCAGATATTAGCATCCTCCCTGAAGACTGCCTCCTTATGGGGTGCAAATAGCATCAAAATATAACAGTTCAGGTTTTGTATGTTATAAAAATACAGCACTTATTGACGTGAAGTTAATTACATTGGAGTACACCAGAGGAAACAAAAAGATTAAACTTCTACCCAAGATGCTCCATTTCTCCAAATTCATGTCAGTTACCATAAAACTTGACTGTTTTCTGAGCCCGCCTAGGGGTCTCCAGAGAGCCCTGGTTGTATCTTATCGGTGCAGTTGACTCTGGAAATGCATTGACTGTTCTACTGGGTTTGGCCTGAGCATTTTGAGCTTTTCAGCTTATGGAATGGTTAAGCTACAGTCAGGAATGTTTAGATGCATTAGAGTGTCATCTCTTCATCATCATCATCATTATCATCAAACAGCAGGAACAAGTACTACATTCCTTGTTGAGTGCTGATACAGTGAAGGGCACCTCTGTCCACTGGTTACACCAGCCTCCAGAGATCACCTTGAACCTTTATTCTTAATTCCTGTGCCTAATCCTTCACCAAATGCTGTTGATTCCACTTCTATACTTCTTCTTTTTTTTTTTTTTTTTTAAATCTCCTGGAGTATAGTTACTTTCGGGCTTCCCTAGTGGCTGAGATGGTAAAGAATCTGCCTGCAATGCAGGGGGTCTGGGTTCGATCCCTGGGTTTGGAAGATCCCCTAGAGGAGGGCATGGAAACCCAATCCAGTGTTCTTGCCTGGGAAATCCCCATGGAAAGAGGAACCTGGTGGGCTGCAGTCCATGGGATTGCAAAGAGTTGGACATGACTGAGCGACTAAGCACAGCACATAATTGTTTTACAGTGTTGTCTCAGTTTCTGCTATACAGCGAAGTGAGTCAGTTATACGTATACATATATCCCCTCTTGTTTGGGGTTTCCTTTCCATTTAGGTCACCACAGAGCACTGAGTAGAGTTCACTGTGCTGTGAAGTAGGTTCTCATTAGTTAACTATTACATCTCACTTCCATACTTTTATTTATTTATTTTTGTTAGTCTGGTTGCTTTTATTTATCTATTTTTAACAATATTGTATTGGTTTTGCTATGCATTGACATGAATCTGCCCCGGGTGTACATGTGTTCCCCATCTTGAACCCCCCTCCCACCTGCCTCCCCATATCATCCCTCTGGGTCATCGCAGTGCACCAGCCCCGAGCATCCTGTATCATGCATCGAACCTGGACTGGCGATTTGTTTCGCATATGATAATATACATGTTTCAATGCCGTTCTCCCAAGTCATCACACTGTCTCTTTTGCTTTCTATTTTGTTCCATTGATCTATATTTCTGTCTTTATGCCAGTACCGTACTGTCTTGATGACTGTGGCTTTGTAGTAGAGCCTGAAGTCTGGAAGGTCGATCCCCCCAGTTCCATTCTTCTTTCTAAAGATTGCTTTGGCTATTCGAGGTTTTTTGTATTTCCATACAAATTGTGAAGTTATTTGTTCTAGTTCTGTGAAAAATACCATTGGTAGCTTGATAGTAATTTATAGGGTACCTATAAATTACTTTGGGTAATATACTCATTTTCACAATATTTATTCTTCCAATCCACGAACACGGTATATTTCTCCATCTATTAGTGTCCTCTCTGACTTCTTTCACCAGTACTTTATAGTTTTATATATATAGGTCTTTTGTTTCTTTAGGTAGATATATTCCTAAGTATTTTATTCTTTTTGTTGCAATGGTGAATGGAATTATTTCCTTAATTTCTCTTTCTATTTTCTCATTATTACTGTATAGGAATGCAAGGGATTTCTGTGTGTTGATTTTATATCCTGCAATGTTACTATATTCATTGATTAGCTCTAGTAATTTTCTGGTAATGTCTTTAGGGTTTTCTATATAGAGGATCATGTCATCTGCAAACAGTGAGAGTTTTACTTCTTTTCCAGTTTGGATTCCTTTTATGTCTTTTTCTGCTCTGATTGCTGTGGCCAAAACTTCCTTAACTATGTTGAATAGTAGTGGTGAGAGTGGGCATCCTTGTCTTGTTCCTGACTTTAGAGGAAATGCTTTCAATTTTTCACCATTGAGGATAATATTTGCTGTGGGTTTGTCATATATAGCTTTTATTATGTTGAGGAATGTTCATTCTATTCCCTCCTTCTGGAGGGTTTTTATCATAAATGGATATTTAAATTTCATACTTTAAAAAAATTAATTATTTAGATCCACTGGGTCTTCGTTGCTGTGCACTGGCTTTCTTTTTCTTTATTTTTTTATTGGAGGCTTTATGACCAACCTAGATAGTATATTAAAAAGCAGAGACATTACTTTGCCAACCAAGGTCTATCTAGTCAAGGCTATGGTTTTTCCCGTGGTCATGTATGGATGTGAGAGTTGGACTGGGAAGAAAGCTGATCGCCGAAGAATTGATGCCTTTGAACTGTGGTGCTAGAGAAGACTCTTGAGAGTCCCTTGGACTGCAAGGAGATCCAACCAGTCCATTCTAAAGGAGATCAATCCTGGGTGTTCATTGGAAGGACTGATGCTAAAGCTGAAACTGTAATACTTTGGCCAACTCATGTGACGAGTTGACTCACTGGAAAAGACTATGATGCTGGGAAAGGTTGGGGGTGGGAGGAGAAGGGGATGACAGAGAATGAGATGGCTGGATGGCATCACTGACTCAATGGACATGAGTTTGAGTGAACTCCGGGAGTTGGTGATGGACAGGGAGGCCTGGCGTGCTGTGATTCATGGGGTCGCAGAGAGTCGGACACGACTGAGTGACTGAAATGAACTGAATTATTTTACAATATTATATTGGTTGGTTTTGCCATACATTGACATGAATCCACCCCGGGTGTACATGAGTTCCCCTTCCTGAACCCCCCTCCCACCTCCCTCCTCCCCTTATCCTCCCTCTGGGTCATCCCCATGCACCAGTCCCGAGCATCCTGTATCATGTGTCGAACCTGGACTGGTGATTTGTTTCACATATGATAATATACACGTTTCTATGCCATTCTTCCAAATCATGCCACCCTTGCCCTCTCCCACAGAGTCCCAAAGACTGTTCTATACACCTGTGTCTCTTTTGCTGTCTTGTATACAGGGTTATCATTACCATCTTTCTAAATTCCATATATATATGCGTTAGTATACTGTATTGGTGTTTTTCTTTCTGGCTTACTTCACTCTGTATAATAGGCTCCAGTTTCATCCACCTCATTAGAACTTATTCAAATGCATTCTTTCAAATGGCTGAGAAATACTCCATTGTGTATATGCACCAAAGCTTTCTTATCCATTCGTCTGCAGATGGACATCTAGGTTGCTTCCATGTCCTGGCTATTATAAACAGTGCTGCAATGAACATTGGAGTACATGTGTCTCTTTCAATTCTGGTTTCCTCGGTGTGTATGCCCAGGAGTGCGATTGCTGGATCATATGGCAGTTCTATTTCCAGTTTTTTGAGGAGTCTCCACACTGTTCTCCATAGTGGCTGTATTAGTTGCATTCCCACCAACAGTGTAAGAGGGTTCCCTTCTCTCCACACCCTCTCCAGCATTTATTGCATGTAGACTTTTGGATAGCAGCCATTCTGACTGGTGTGAAATGGTATCTCATTGTGGTTTTGATTTGCATTTCTCTGATTATGAGGGATGTTGAGCATTTTTTCATGTGTTTGTTAGCCATTTTTATGTCTTCTTTGGGGAAATGTCTGTTTAGTTCTTTGGCCCATTTTTTGATTGGGTCGTTTATTTTTCTGGAATTGAGCTGAAGGGGTTGCTTGTATATATTTTGGAGATTAATTCTTTGTCAGTTGCTTCATTTGCTATTATTTTCTCCCATTCTGAAGGCTGTCTTTTCACCTTGCTTATAGTTTCCTTTGCTGTGCAGAAGCTTTTATTTTTAATTAGGTCCCATTTGTTGATTTTTGCTTTTATTTCCGATATTCTGGGAGGTGGGTCATGGAGGATCCTGCTGTAATTTATGTCAGAGAGTGTTTTGCCTATGTTCTCCTCTAGGAGTTTTATAGTTTCTGGTCTTACATTTAGATCTTCAATCCATTTTGAGTTTATTTTTATGTATGGTGTTAGGGAGTGTTCTAGTTTCATTCTTTTAGAAGCGGTTGACCAGTTTTCCCAGCACCACTTGTTAAAGAGACTGTCTTTTCTCCATTTTATATTCTTGCCTCCTTTGTCAAAGATAAGGTGTCCACAGGTGTGTGGATTTATCTCTGGGCTTTCTATTTTGTTCCATTGATCTATATTTCTGTCTTTATGCCAGTACCATACTGTCTTGATGACTGTGGCTTTGTAGTAGAGCCTGAGGTCTGGCAGGTTGATTCGACCAGTTCCATTCTTCTTCCTCAAGATTGCTTTGGCTATTCGAGGTTTTTTGTATTTCCATACAAATTGTGAGATTATTTGTTCTAGTTCTGTGAAAAATATCATTGGTAGCTTGTTAGGGATTGCGTTGAATGTATAAATTACTTAGTGTCAGTTCAGTTCAGTTCAGTCGCTCAGTCATGTCCGATCTCTGCAACCCCATGAATCACAGCACGCACTCATTTTGACAATATTTATTGTTCCAATCCACGAACACGGTATATTTCTCCATCTATTAGTGTCCTCTTTGATTACTTTCACCAGTGTTTTATAGTTTTCTATGTACAGGTCTTTTGTTTTTTTAGGTAGATATATTCCTAAGTATTTTATTCTTTTCGTTGCAACAGTGAATGGAATAGTTTCCTTAATTTCTCTATTTTCTCATTATTAGTATATAGGAATGCAAGGGATTTCTGTGTGTTGATTTTATATCCTGCAACTTTACTGTATTCATTGATTAGCTCTAGTAGTTTTCTGGTAGAGTCTTAAGGGTTTTCTGTGTAGAGGATCATGTCATCAGCGAACAGTGAAATTTTTACTTCTTTTCCAATTTGGATTCCTTTTATATCTTCTTTCTGCTCTGATTGCTGTGGTCAAAACTTCCAGAACTATGTTGAATAGTAGTGGTGACAGTGGGCACCCTTGTCTTGTTCCTGACTTTAGGGGAAATGCTTTCGGATTTTCACCATTGAGGATAATGTTTGCTGTGGGTTTGTCATATATAGCTTTTATTATGTTGAGGTATGTTCCTTCTATTCCCACCTTCTGGAGGGTTTTTATCATAAATGGATGTTGAATTTTGTTGAAGGCTTTCTCTGCATCTATTGAGATAATCACATGATTTTTATTTTTCAGTTTGTTAATGTGGTAGATTACATTGATTGATTTGCGGATATTGAAGAATCCTTGCATTCCTGGTATAAAGCCCAGTTGGTCATGATGTGTGATCTTCTTAATGTGTTGTTGGATCCTGATTGCTAGAATTTTGTAAAGGGCTTTTGCATCTATGTTCATCAGTGATATTGACCTGTAGTTTTCTTTTTTTTGTGGGATCTTTACCAGGTTTTGGGATTCGGGTGATGGTGGCCTCATAGAATGAGTTTGGAAGTTTCCCTTCCTCAGCAATTTTCTGGAAGAGATTGAGTAGAATAGGTGTTAGCTCTTCTCTAAATTTTTGGTAGAATTCAGCAGTGAAGCCGTCTGGACCTGGGCTTTTGTTTGCTGGAAGATTTCTGATTACAGCCTCTAAATCCGTGCTTGTGATGGGTCTATTAAGATTTTCTATTTCTTCCTGGTTCATTTTGGAAAGTTGTACTTTTCTAAGAATTTGTCCATTTCTTCTAAGTTGTCCATTTTATTGCCATATAATTGCTCATAGTATTCTCTAATTATCCTTTGTATTTCTGTGTTGTCAGTTGTGAGCTCTCCATTTTCATTTCTAATTTTATTGATTTGGTTCTTCTCCTTTTGTTTCTTGATGAGTTTGGCTAGTGGTTTGTCAATTTTATTTACCCTCTCAAATAACCAGCTTTTGGCTTTGTTGATTTTTGCTATGGTCTCTTTTGTTTCTTTTGCATTTATCTCTGCCCTAATTTTTAAGATTTCTTTCCTTCTACTAACCCTGGGGTTCTTCATTTCTTCCTTTTCTAGTTTCTTTAGGTGTTCAGTTCAGTTCAGTCACTCAGTCGTGTCCGACTCTCTGCGACCCCATGAATCACAGCACACCAGGCCTCCATGTTCATCACCAACTCCCAGAGTCCACTCAAACTCATGTCCACAGAGTCGGTGATGCCATCCAGCCATCTCATTCTCTGTCGGCCCCTTCTCCTCCTGCCTCCAACCTTTCCCAGCATCAGAGTCTTTTCCAGTGAGTCAACTCATCGCATGAGGTGGCCACAGTATTGGAGTTTCAGTTTTAGCATCAGTCCTTCCAATGAACACCCAGGATTGATCTCCTTTAGAATGGACTGGTTGGATCTCCTTGCAGTATAAGGGACTCTCAAGAGTCAGGTGTAGAGTTGGGTTATTTAGTTGGCTTTTTCTTGTTTCTTGAGGTGTGCCTGTATTGCTATGAATCTTCTTAGGACTGCTTTTACAGTGTCCCAGAGGTTTTGGGTTGTCGTGTTTTCATTTTCATTCATTTCTATGCATATTTTAATTTCTCTTTTGATTTCTTCTATGATTTGTTCATTATTCAGCAGCGTGTTGTTCAGCCTCCATATGTTGGCATGTTTAATAGTTTTTCTCCCATAATTGAGATCTAATCTTACTTCATTGTGGTCAGAAAAGATGCTTGGAATGATTTCAATTTTTTTGAATTTACTAAGGCTAGATTTATGGCCCAGAATGTGATCTATCCTGGAAAATGTTCCGTGTGCGCTTGAGAAAAAGGTGAAATTCATTGTTTTTGGGTGAAATGTCCTATAGAGATCTATTAGGTCTAATGGTCTATTGTATCGTTTAAAGTTTGTGTTTCCTTGTTAATTTTCTGTTTAGTTGATCTGTCCATAGGTGTAAGTGGGGTATTAAAGTCTCCCACTAGTATTGCACTGTTGTTAATTTCCCCTTTCATACTTGTTAGTAATTGTCTTACATATTGCAGTGCTCCTATGTTGGGTTCATAAATATTTATAATTGTTATATCTTCTTCTTGGATTGATCCTTTGATCATTATGTAGTTTCCTTCTTTGTCTCTTTTGACAGCCTTTGTTTTAAAGTCTATTTTATGTGATATGAGTATTACGACTCCTGCTTTCTTTTGGTCTCTATTTGCATGGAATACCTTTTTCCAGCCCTTCACTTTCAGTCCGTGTGTGTCCCTCGTTTTGAGGTGGGTCTCTTGTAGACAACGTATATGGGGTTCTTGTTTTTGTATCCAATCAGCCAGCCTTTGTCTTTTGGTTGGGGCATTCAACCCATTTACATTTAAGGTAATTATTGATAAGTATGATCCCGTTGCCATTTTCTTTATTGCTTTGGGTTTGAGTTTATACGGTGTTTCTGTGTTTCCTGTCTAGAGAAGATCCTTTAGCATCTGTTGGAGAGCTGGTTTGGTGATGCTGAATTCTCTCAGCTTTTGCTTGTCTGTAAAGCTTTTGATTTCTCCTTCATATTTGAATGAGATCCTTACTAGGTACAGTAATCTGGGCTGTAGGTTATTTTCTTTCATCACTTTAAGTATGTCTTGCCATTCCCTCCTGGTCTGAAGAGTTTCTGTTGAAAGTACAGCTCTTATCCTCATGGGAATCCCCTTGTGTGTTATTTGTTGTTTTTCCCTTGCTGCTTTTAATATTTGTTCTTTGTGTTTGATCTTTGTTAATTTGATTAATATGTGTTTTGGAGTATTTTGCCTTGGATTTATCCTGTTAGGGACTCTCTGGGTTTCTGGGACTTGGATGACTATTTCCTTCCCCATTGTAGGGAAGTTTTCAACTATTCCCTCCTCAAGTATTCTCTCATGGTCTTTCTTTTTGTCTTCTTCTTCTGGGACTTCTATGATTCGAATGTTGGGTCATTTAACATTGTCCTAGAGGTCTCTAATATTGTCCTCATTTCTTTTAATTCGTTTTTCTTTTTTCCTGTTTCATTTATTTCTACAATTCTATCTTCTAGCTCGCTTATCCTGTCTTCTGCCTCCGTTATTCTACTGTTTGTTCCCCAGAGTGTTTCTGATCTTGTCCATTGCATTATTCATTGTATATTGACTCTTTTTTATTTCCTCTAAATCCTTATTAAGCCTTTCTTGCATCTTCTCAATCCTTTTCTCCAGGTGTTTTATCTGTAACTCCATTTTGCTTTGAAGATTTTGAATCATTTTCACCATCAAAATTCAAAATTCTTTATCAGGTAGATTCCCTATATCTTCCTCTTTTGCTTGTGTTGGTGGGCATTTATCCTATTCCTTTACTTGCTGGGTATTTCTCTGCCTCTTCATCTTTCTTTTATTGCTGTGCTTGGGGTGGCCTTTCCGTCTTCTGGCAGTTTGTGGAGTTCTCTTTATTATGTAGTTTCCTTGGTGTGTGTGGGGTTGGACGGGTGACTTGTCAGGGTTTTCTGGTTAGGGAAGCTTGTGTCGGTGTTCTGGTGGGTGGATCTGGATTTCTTTTCTCTGGAGTGCAATGAAGTGTCCAGTAATGAGTTATGAGATGTCAGTGGGCTTGGAGTGACTTTGGGCAGCCTGTATATTGAACCTCAGGGCTATTTTCCTGTGTTGCTGGAGAATTTGCATGGTATGTCTTGCTCTGGAACTTGTTGAGTCTTAGGTTAGGGATTTTTGCCTTTTCGCTGGGTAGCTACCCCACAGTCTGCTCTGCTATCTCCAGTCAGCTCCCCCAGACTGCCCTCATGGCATTCAGGCCCGGTCCTCCCTCTAAGCAGTTCTGCCAGCTCCTCCCTGCCCATTTCCCACTTGCTAATGGTGGATGTGGGCGTCTGCACTGCTTCTCCGCTGGGAGTTACCCTTTGACAGGTAATCCGCTTTAATTATTTCTTTCTTTTTCCTCTTGGTTATGTGGCCCTCTGGGGTTCCAAGGCTCGCCACAGACTCGCCGGTGAGAGTGTTTCCTGGTGTTTGGAAACTTCTCTCTTTAAGCCTCCCTTCCTGGGATGGAGCTCCGTCCCTACCTCTTTTGTCTCTCTTTTTATCTTTTATGTTTTTTTCTACCTTCTTTTGAAGACAATGGGCTGCTTTTCTGGGTGCCTGATGTCCTCTGCCGGCATTCAGAAGTTGTTTTGTGGACTTTACTCAGCGTTTAAATGTTCTTGTGATGAATTTGTGGGGGAGAAAGTGGTCTCACTGTCCTATTCCTCCGCCATCTTGCTCCCTCTCCTGGGCACTGGCTTTCTGTAGTTGCAGTGAGCTCAACTACTCTCCAGTTGTGGTGCCTGGGCTTCTTATCTTAGTGGCTTCTTTTGTTGAGGAACATGGCTCTAGATTGCAGGCTCAGTGATGCATGGGTTTAGCTGCCTCACGGCATGTGAACTCTTTAGTGACCAGGGATCGAACCCATCCTCTGCATTGGCAGGCGGACTCTTAACCACTGCATCACCAGGAAAATCCCTTCCATACTTCTTAAGAAATCTTTCCACTCCTCTATTGCTGTGGCTTCATCTGAACCTAAGGACCTGTCTTATCACACCTGCATTATCACAAGCATGTCTTTTTGAAGCCATTCTTGCCTCCCTCCAACCCATTCTCCTGTAAACATGCACATCTGGTTTCAGATTTAGGATGGCAAACTTATATATCCAGCTTTCCTCTCTCCCAAAACTCCTCTGGAAGGACAAAGGGAGACTTCAAAGATCAATTCAAATACAGCAGTGCTGGAAGGTTAAGGACAAAAGCCAAAAGCCACCGAGAAGGTTAAATGAAATCCTGTATGAGAAGAGACAGGTGTGATCAGTTTGATAAAGACAACAGATCTGGAAAAACTGCAACCTGAAACACCCAGCATGAGAGCAACCTTCTCCAAGGAGCAGAAGGGAAATCTTCCAAAGTTGAGGATGATGACTGATGGCTATGGGGTGATTGCCAGGATTAGCAATAAAAAAAAAAAAATTTTTTTTTTTAACAGCTGAGTATTCTGGAAGTGTCCTCTTTCGTCCTCTTCCACTCATACACAGAGCATATGGCCATGGCACAAAACCCAAGAGCTAATCTTTAAAGAAAGTGTGTGATCTTTCTAGGTATCTTCCTGTGGTTTGGGGATCCAGAGAAAAACTGAGCTTATCAGAAATGAGCATTAGAAAGAGAGAAATAAAGGCATCAAGAACAAGGCAGCTCCACCCAAGAGGTCATTCTGGTGTGAAACCCACACGCCCTCTGTACATGGCAGTTGTGAGAGATGCTGCCTGCAGATAGCTCCCCAGCTCTGTCCCCACAGCAGAATCAGCAGGTCACCAGCCCTTGCTTCCTCATGAAGCCTGCCTTCCACTGTTTCACTTATGGAAAAGCTTGTTAGGGAAACAAATCTACCCCACTGCAGAGGAAATATTACCCTTTACTTGTGAACGTGTGTTCTCAACCAGAAACCAGATATTTAAGGAAAACCAGTAGCACAAAGGGAAAGACTAAGATTTTAAAAAAATTAACAACAACACAAACAAAACAGAGCAATCCTCTGTGGAAGAGACAGAAATAATTGAGAAATAAAAAAAGAACTTGAAAATTCTGAACTGTCTTTAAAAAGAGAGGCCAGTGAATACTATCCGTTTTCTCCTCTTTAAAAACAAAGAACAAGATAGTCCATATAAAAAAGAGCAAATAGAAAGAAAGGAATCTCTGGAAACTCAAAATATGTTCAATTGAAATGAAAAAAAGAGGTCAAAGGACTGACTAAATAAGACAAAGGAAAGCCAGGGTTAAAGACCAAAGCTAGGAGTTAAGTCAAAGAAATCTCCTGCAATAGCAAACAAAAGTCGAAGAGGTTATCCTGTCAACAATAGAACGACCAGAAATCAGAGTCTCTTCCCACGTGGAGAACAGTGCAGCCCTGCAACAGTATGGATGGCCATCAGGAACACTAGGTAAAGGAACCAGCCCCAATGAGCTTGTGCTGTATTATCCTGTGTGTGTAACGAGCTCAGAGACAGGCACGAACACTCCCAGGCACTGAAAGGAGAGTGGCGGCCCTTGGGGAGGTGGTCACGGGAGGCCACATGAGGTGGCTTCTGGATCCTGGTAACATTGTCTTTCTTGATTTGAGTGCTGGCTACATAGGTTGTTTGGTTTGTGCAAATTCATCAATTCGTACATTTGGGTGCATTTTTCTCTATGTATTCTATACTTTGATAAACATTATCAAAAAAGAGCCAAACAAGTATAAAACATCATGCATTTGAATTTATCATTGTATCCTTGATGGTTCTGGGTCTGGTATTTAATATCATGTTCAGAAAACTCTCCCCTGGTCTGAGATTACAACTTTGTTTTCCCTGATGCTCTCTTCCAGTATATTTATGGTTTAACTTTGTTTTGGTTGTTGTTTAAATTGCATGACCATCTAGATTTCTTTCTATAGATCATCATTAAAAAAAAAGACAACTCCATGTGTCACCAACAAATGTGTCATGATGCATTTAACGAGTCCTCTGTTGTCAGGAAATAGGTTGTATTCAGTTTTCACTATTTAGAAAATAATAAAATATAGACAGTTGGGTAATAAGGAGTTAAATATTCATCCATTGAAAGTTCCAGCAAGAGGATGTGATAACAAGGGGGAACAAACCAATGGAAAACAAGTTTCTCAGAGGTAAAGAAAGGAAGGTCTTTAGAGTGTCATGGCCTAATCCATGCTGAGCAGGATGCTGAGAAAAAAATTCACACTTAGATTCAATGAAATTAAAGTGGAAAACTCCAAGGATAAAAAGAATATTCTGAAAGTTTCTGTAAATAAGAAGCAGGTTACCTGAGATGCAGTCAGCTTGACATCAGATTTCTCACCGTCAAGAGTGAAGATATATTATTTAAAAGAAAAAGACATGTTTCAAATTCTGAATATGCCCCCAGCCAAGCTTTCAATTAAAGGTTATTTCTGAGAAATCAAGCATTCAAAGTATTTACCACCCAGGTAGCCAGTTTGAACATAATTACTTGACTTGAGGAGTTTTTCTGAAATACACAAAGGAATGTAAGAGAATGACTATGTCCTGGGTCTCCACCACCTCTGTTTGGACCCCAGACTCATTTGAGTCAGTGTTCACAGAACCTCCATGTCCCCTCTTCAGGACACACAGAGTCTTCTGGGTATCCTGCTCAGCACACACCAACCGCAAAGAATCAAAGCTGCCACCTCAGGTCGAATATTTAGATAACTCCCTCCACCCGTGTTGTAGCCATTTTGGACCTTGTGACTGGCTGAATGGAGGGCTTTTCTGAAAGCACTGTGGGCTCCCTCAGACTATGGTCTGGGAAGTGGTTTGCTGGCCCCCAGGGGTCTTATGAATCCTCTTGCTAACTGGAAGGTTACCACTGCACGCAAACTCTCTGGGATCTCAGCCCTGAGGGAGGCCAGGACATGTGTTTGCTTCTCCATCTCTTTCTCTTCTCCATGCTCAGCACAAAACCAGAAATACTGGGCTTTCCAATGTGGAAGGGGTCTTTTATATTCTGAATTCTCTCTTTCCCTTTAACTTGTAGCTCAACTCCCAACCCTTGAGAGCCCAAGAAATATAGAAAATTCCCTCCTCTCAATGTGGCAGCCTTGATAGGAACTTGAAGTCCTTTTCAAATCATTGACAACTATGACCTTTGTTCTTCCCTCATGTGATAAGTATTCAACTTCATCTATTCTAAGGACAACCAGCACTTCCTTGATTCCTCCCAGTGTAAACCTTGTCTGCCAGATCTTGCACAGGACTTAGGAGTTATCATAATTATTTGTGTCTATCTGGTTATCACATGGCTCCCTCCAGATCATGCACTCCTTGAGAGAAATGCCTCTAAACCAGCGGTCCTCAACCTTTTTGGCATGAGGGACCAGTTTCATGGGCTTCCCTGGTGGTTCAGATGGTAAAGAATCTGCCTGCAATGCAGGAGTCCTGGGTTCAATCCCTGGGTCAGGAAGATCCCCTGGAGAAGGAAATGGCAACCCACTCCAGTATTCTTGCCTGGAGAATTCTATGGACAGGGGAGCCTGCAGGCTACAGTCCATGGGGTTGCAAAGAATTGGACATGACTGAACAACTAATACTTTTTAAACACTGGTTTCCTGGAAGATAATTTTTCCACAGACTGGGGTGAGGGGATTGTTTTGGGTTGATTCAAGCATATTACATTTATTGTGTACTTTATTACTTTATTTCTCTTATTATTACATCAGCTCCACTTCTGGTCATCAGGCATTGGATCCCAGAGGTTGGTAACCCCTGCTCTACACAAGTCTATGAAGTTACTCTGATTTGGCCAGTTAAGGTGGATTTGTTTACACTCTCAGATCTGCTTCTTAATCAGGAATATCTTTAGAGTGAGTTTAAATGACTTCTTCTGGGTTAAAACCAATGGCCAGGGCTGATCCTTAAGGAGGACCCAAGGATAGAAGGAGGTGAGTCTCCTAATCATGAGTATCCGGGACCCTAGACTCCGAGACAATGCTTCTCTCTCTGTCTTCATCCCAACCTGCCAGTGCCCTGTTTGGGAGGGAAACAACTGGGCTGTCCTGTGGAAACTGCTTCTGGAGTGTCCTTTCTGGTTCAAGGTGCCCTTAATGTAAGTGTTTTTGTGGATGTTAACGAGGGGACAGTCAGATCCATACACATAAGCTGGCCCAACTCTCCGGCTCTAGATTCAGGACATGAGAAGAACCACCCTGTAGGGCATCTTCCAAAGACGAGGAGAGCTGACTCGGGCTGGACTTCCCAGGAGCAGTTGTGCTGGGAATTGGAGTCCTTGCCCTTTCTGCTTTCCTCTTTCTCTCCTTTCCTCCCTCTTAAGGATGTCTGAACAATGCTATTTGCAGGAATAGCTGACTCTTTCCCAGATTCTCTCTTATATTATGGTATATTATTTGCTTGCCTTTTAAAACACACACTGTGCATCATTTTTCATTGCTCCCTTAGTTTTGAAATATGTGTTTCCAGCATTTTCCTTGGGAGCCAGGAGGCTTGGTCTTAGACTTGCTGTCTGACTGTGGGAAAATTAATTGCCCTTGCTGGGCCTCTGGTTTATCCTATACAACAGGACTGAGAAGGATCAGGTAATGCCAGCACCTCTGTCAGTGATGGCATTCTAGGGCACTTGGCTTTGAAGCCGAGGCAGGACTGACATATGATGGCATCTGCATGTGATCGGTGGCTGTCAGCATTCCACTCGGAGAGGTTTCATGGGTACGTGGACTCCTGCTCAGAACACAACTGCCTAGAAGGAGCAGGGACAACTGTGCCGGCAGAAGTGACTGTCTATTAACACAGCCTGTTGTTGATTAATGAAGGGGAGAGAGCACAGAAAACTGAAATCCACAGATGATTCGAACCTTATCTTCAGCAATAATTTTATCCTCCTCTCTGATTTCATTGAAAACTTTTTTTCTTTTGCTTCCTCTTAAACCAGAGCTGCTAACAAGAAAAAAATGAACTGATTTAAATTTAATCTTCTTTTGTTTTCTCCGTGCAAGCTGAGGTGGAGTGCTAACGAGCAGTGGAAAGACCACAGGGTTCATCAGAGGGTGAGAAGAAAGGCTGGAGAGGCCAAAGCCCCTGCCCACAGGGTAGGGGTTTAGCGAGTGCAGGGCAGCACTGGAATGTTTGGCTTATCACAGTGTAGGTTTGTCCTCATGCATGCCGCAGCCCTGTCACAGTTGGTGGTGATGCTCTGATCCATGCAATCACTCAGGAACCCAGGATTCTTCCATCCCTTGAGGAGTCAGATGTCTACCAAATTCTCTGCATCCGGTGTGAAGACAGGGGAAGAGAGAGCATGGAAGATTGTGAAGGGGGTCTTATGAGTGGGGCCTGACCTCAGAGAACTCAATCATACGACCCTGTCTGACTCCAGGGGAAGCTGGGAAATGGAGCCTGGCTGAGTTCCCAAGAAGTGAAGGAACAGGATGAGTGAGCATGTTGCAATGTCTTTGCCATCAGGTCTTTGTCTATGCCGGCTGGTTGTAGCTCTGAAGTGGGGGGACATTTTTCTCATCAGTACCTGAGCTCATTCATGGTCTTACTCATGGCTTTTGTGTCATCCCATCTTTATTGGAATGCAGTCAATCCCCAGCACCCAGATCACAGCTTCTCCTGGTCAGGGAAACTCTCTCTGATGGAACCTGACTCTCTGAAGAAAGGAAGAGGAGATTATTTCCTTGTAATCTCATGGTTAGGGACCGGACTCTAAGCCCTTTGGATCTGATTGGAATCTTTGCTATGTTATTCTGGACCTGAGTTGTTCCAACTGTAAAATAAGAATTAAAAACTTTTGTCTCATAAGATTTTTGTGATGTTGAGAGTAGTGTTTGGCATATTTGCAGGTTTAATATATTAATCTAAAATACTCACTGGATTCAGAAGGGGAAGAAAATGTTCAAACTTTGCTTCTAACCCCAATAACTCTAGGGAAGTTGTTACTTTAAAAAAAGAATGAAGTTCTTTTGTGCTGTCTCTTTCTTGTTCATTAACCAACAAAGAATCTAGTTGTGGCTTCTCGTCATCAAGAGTGCAGGGTAATGGTAAAGAATATTCATTTCTCCCAATCTGTAACAAAAATTAGGTGTGGTACGGGGTCATCCAAGTGTCTGATCTGTCATCCTTACACCATCAAAGGATCATGGGATGACTGTGGATCTGTATTGGGGAAAAGTAGAGTTGATAGAAGTAATTAGGATTGATTTTGAAGTTTTGGAGCATAAAAGACCTTGTGAACATCTTTTCTTCTGTCTCCCATGGAAATAAAATTTAAAAAAAATCTCAATTCTTCCAGTCCAAAGTGTCTGTTCCCGTTTGTACTTCTGTAGCAGTTCAGGGACCTTGATCATAATCCTAATTACTGTAATAGTTAGTGCAACTGATTTAATGGCATTAAACAAATACCTGTACTTAGTAGTTACGATATGCTGGGCATATTCAAACTTGTTTGTTCCTTTTGTCTTGGCAGGCATAGGATTTGAATCCAGGACCAGTTGGCTGCAGAATCAAGTCTTTTCTACAATATGGTATTGTCTTTTAAATTGTGTAGACGTTGGTGGTAAAATTTGATCAAGTTCATAATTTGATCCATCTTGATCAACTTGATCAAGTTCATGAACTTGAAGAACTTGATAACACATTGGTGCCTTTATTACATTGCACAGAAATTATACTGCTTGATAATGGTAGTGGGGGAGTGTCTCCAACATTTTTTGTTAGGAATTTGCAGTATTTCAGTTTTAGTCTAATAGATAAAGTAGGCTGTATAGGTTCAACTCCCAAAGAGCTCCCAGTTTCTTGGGTCTGAGTGGAGCTGGGTGTCCACAGTTGTGTGTCTAGGAACAAGGTTCTCAAGGGAGTTCACAAAGGAAATTCAGAGTTCTAGCGAAGGTCTGTGTGGGACAGCAAGGATGACCCAGGAGAGCCAAGGGATAGATAGGGTCTGGACCTGTCAGATGGGTCCTAGCATCTTCTTGGGAGTTACTTGGTGTCCAGGGCATGTAGAGGGGTCTCAGAAAGACCTTGGGTTCATCACCCTGATGAGAAAACCTTTATCCGCTTGCATGTATGGGAAGGGGGTAACCCTGGTGGACAAGATGTGTCAGGGGTAGCCGTGGGCTGTGAGACAGAGGTTGGCTGATGCTGGGGCAGCCCTCCCTGTATGCCCTTCCCTGAGTGGAGGGAGTGAGGACCCCCACACAGATTTTGTTTTACAGATTCCCAGGAAGTGGGAGAAGAACAAAGGCTGACTCTGGTTTGACATTTCTGCTGCTGTCTCCTTTCCTTCCACCTTAGTCAGGAATTCAGAAGTATAGGAAATTACTTGGTTAACCAAATGGATAATTTAATGAACCCAATGATACTAAAAGAAAAACCTGCAGTATCTTTATCTGTGTAATTAATTATCCTCTGTCTGTGAAGTGTCCTGAGCATGTGATGTGCCATGGATCTCTTGTGTTATTAATTATCATCGTGCATGGGAAACATAACTGGATTTCTTGACCTCCATGCCCTTAACAGCCCCTGTTTAATGGTGCATTAATTGTAGCTTTGCTTTTTGATCAGCTTCGATTCTCTTTAGGTGGTGAAATACTTTTTCATGCCTTTCGAGAATTTTTCCTTAGAAAATCAAGTTTCAAAAGTATGTGTGCAAACGTGAGTATCAGTGAGGAGCTACTGAAAGTGTCTGGGGTGGGAGGAGCTTCAGGGAGGAGCCGGTGAAAGCACAGGCGGCAGGGTGAGAGAAGACGCGTCTCCTAGTGTCGTATGAAATGTGAAGGAGGAGAGACGGGGAGCAGGAAGAATCCTGCTCAGGCATGACGTAATGACAATTTAAGAATTAGGGATTGTATGGTGGAGAGAAAAACTTATTATTTTAGGAACTGTTGAAGACAGTGTCCTAATGGGCCCTCTGGCATGCTGGGGAAAGACCATGGGTGGCTTAATACCTTGTGTTAAAAATGAGAAGGAATTTGGGAGCTGGAGGTAGTCTTGAGACGGATAGATGCAAGACAGATTTGGAAGGAGGGTGCCACAATGAGAGTCCTGTGGGCTTGAGGACGGAATCCTCTGTGGTGAGTGAGTGGCTGTGTGCCCCGCAGCAGGCATGGCCCAGTCCTGAGTAAGCACGGGGCTGGGGAGCAATCAGGTTTGTCTTCTTGTCTGTGCTTGAATGCAGGGTAATACTCACCTGTCTTTAGTGTGTTGGGAATGGTGTTCTAGAGGAGTCAGAGGGTGCCACCCCGGGCTTAGCAGTGAGAGGAGGGAAAGGGAGGTTGGGAGAGGGCCATGCAAGTTAGGTGGGGAGTGGTCCTCCAGCACGGACTCCAGTGACTACAGGATCAAAAGGCCACAGAGGGGTTCTGTCTGTTCTTGAACTGGGCCTGCATTTCCAAGAGCATGTGTGATGGGATTAAGTCAACTTTATTTGACTTTTCAAATCCAGTGTGACCTCAGCTAATATCATGATACCAAAAGGAAAGACAAATCCTACCTACTCTGCAAATTGAGGATTATATGCTGAACCTTATGAAGACCAAAGTCCGTTGCCTTCCTTTCTCCAGCTTTGACCTTGTATTTGTTAGTTACTTAGTTATGTCTAACTCTTTTTCAACCACATGGACTGTAGCCACCAGGCTTCTCTGTCCATGGGTTTTCTGAGGCAGGGATACTGGAATGGGCTGCCATTCCCTCCTCCAGGGGATCTTCCCGACCCAGGGATCAAACCTGTCTCTCCATCATCTCCTTGCATTGGCCTGCGGATTCTTTACTACTGAGCCACCAGGGAAGCCCCTGTGTATCCATCCATTGTTTTACCACTTTTCTCGAATAGTCGTCTGTATCTCAGTGTGACAAACTATGTTTTTAGAGCTTTCGAAAAATCCTTTTCTTCCGGAGCCACTCTGTTCAGGATCACGTTGGGCTTTTAATGAGATAAGGTCTAGATAACCGTTCTGGATCATTCTGGAATTTTAATGTGAAGAAACCTAGAGACGCTTGTCTCGGAGCCATTCTTGGTTCTTAGTGAGGCGAGGCCTATGGGAATGCGGATATGTGGATGAGCCTTCCAGACTGCTGCCTTCTGTCCCCACTGCTCTCGTTTGTTGGTTTTCACATCACTTCATTTTCCCCCGAGTGTGCGCGCTAATCGGCATTACCAGCGGACAGGTGGAGGTCTCAGTACCTATTTATGATTCTACACCTGGACTGCCTTTGTCACTAAATAGCTGTACGACCCCTGGCAAGTCACCCAGTCTTTCCTTTCCTGCCTGCCTCTGGCCTCCTGTGATCCACTGTTTACTTTTCATTAGATTGCCCTGTTTAGTTGTCTCTATTGGTAAAATGCTCAGGCCCACTGATCACTTCATCTGCCGAAACGAAAAAGCAAAAATACCATAGTCTCCATAGCCAAGATATGCAAACAACCTAAATGCCCTGCAGTGGATGCATGGATGAGGAAAATGTGGTGTGTGTATATATATATATATAGAGAGAGAGATATAAGACAAATGATTTGTCTTTCCTTTTGAGATCATGATATCACATTGGTTTGGAAATCAAATAAAATTCACTTGATCCCATCTCACATCCTGTATATAATGGAATACTACTCAGCCATAAGAAGATGAAATCTTGTCATTTGAGACAAAATGGGTGGACCTTGAAGATACTATGCTGAGTCTAACTGGGGAAGACAAATGCTGTATGCTTTCACTTAAGTGTGGAATATGAACAGACAATGACTGACACACACACGTAAATAAAAAGAAGAGAATAGTGGTTACTCAGTGGGAAAGGAGGCAGAGGGAAGTGCAAAATGAGTCAAGGGAATCAGCTGAAAGGTGATAAGGGGAAACTGAAGTTTTGGTGGTGAGCGTGCTGTGATGTATGCATACTTGAAGAAGTAAAATGTTGTCTTCTACAAATACTGATATAAGATATGATGGCTAACTTGAATCGCTCTGGGTTTGAGAATGCCTTCCTGGCTTGGCCTCTGGTACTCACCTGTGAAACGTTTGCGTATTGGAGTTGCAGATCTTGTGGGAGAGACATTTCTTTCCCTGTGAAAGTTACCACACCCAGGCAAACATGCAGGTCATGTCAAGGATCCTGGGCAAGTTCTCAGTATGTCTCTAAGATACATTTCATTCCTTGTGTTTCTTTGTGTTGCCATTTTGAAATGCAAACAGGTTGAAGACGGGAGCTGTCTTTAATGGAAACTGAACAGTGCCTAACCCCTGTGGATATCCACTGAGTGTTGAATAACAGCAGTGATCATGTAATAAGGACACCAGCTCACTCAGGAGAGAATATCAAATAGCCTGGAATTTTCCTGTTGCTGGCAGCACAGCCCAGGAGCATCCTGAGGTGAATTTAAAAACCTCACTGATTCAAATCACATTTCCCATATGAAATCTATCTTCTAGCTTGGAGTAATTGTTCAGCTCATTGCTGGTTTACTGCGTGATTTGTTAGTCCTTGTTTGAATCCTCCAGGTCTGGAAGAAAGATATTGTGCTTTAATGATAAATAATCTCAAAAAGAGGAAAAAACATCCAACCAGCTCCCTGGCCAGTACCTTTCTCTTTCTACCTCATCCATATTTTTTTTCAACTGCTTCAGTTGTTCTGAAGTAAATTATTACCGTATGAGCTCCATTTAAAGAGCTGCTATAGAAAACAAGCTGCCACAAGCTATTAAGAAAATAACCCTATTTCAGTTTTGAGTGGAAAGGAAAAGAAATTAGCTCCACTCAAGATACATTCCCCCACCCACCATGGAACCAGAGTCTTTCTCTATAGCATCAAAGAAAAGAAACTGTGTCCTTTTTTCATCCTCCCTGCTTTCCTCAATTCTACCCCCAGTCTTATTCCAGAGGATCCTGAAGAAAGCTGTCAGAAGTCTTGGTTAAAAGCTTTCTGATGGGGATACTAATGATTGGTTGGAAAGACCCAGGGTGAGTGGGCATGAATGCAGCTCCCCCCGCAGATGTGCAGTGCTGTGCCCAGCACAGACCTCTTCCCCAGCATGGGTGCTTCAGCATCACTGGGGCCCTGCTGGGCTTGGGATTCATGCATTTACTCATTATTGGCCCACAGGTGCCACATGTCTTGCCCGATGACCAAGATATAGTAAATAAGACATAGTCCAGCCCTAAAATGACCTCACTGTAGATTAAAGAGTGATGGGTTCCCTGGACGTGTATAATGGCAGTGACAGGCATGAGTTGGAGGTGGGTTGTGGGACCACAGCTCAATGTACTTACTCCGTCTTAAGAGGGGTCACAGAAACTTTCCAGCCGAGGTGATACCTGAGTTGTTTTCAAAGACAAATAGGAATTTTCCAGTTGTAGGAATGGCCAGGAAAGAGCCTTTCATTGTCACACCTTGTTTGCTCTCTGCCCTTTGAACTTTAGAAGTATTTCACCCCACATTTCCAAACCTTGTTGAAGCTCAAAGAGGGGCCATTTCTGCTTCCCTGTGTCTACCACTAATTCTCTCAGCTATCAAATACCAACAATGGAGCTGATGCTGGGTGCTTTGTAACGTCTTATTTGTCTTAACTTTACTCCTGTGTTTATAGATGAGGCTATAGTCACGCAGCTGATAATTCAGATAGCCTAGTCTGTTTTCTAAAATATAAGCTCTTCTCACTAGAGCGTGCTGCAAGTTAGGGAGAAAAAATTCTGTATGGTCTAAGTGCAAAGAATATTTAAGCCTGACAGCAGCACTTTCTAGCATGGAAGCCTGCAGCACATTTATAGTCTTTGCCCGAGTAGATAAGCGTTATTGTTATTATTATACATGAACTGAGTCATTTGCTGTGCTTGGTTTTTGTTTTTCCCTATTGTCCGGCTTTGAAATGTACATTTTTATAGCACATTTACATTTCTTTTGAACAGATATTTCCATGTTTCTGTACTATTTGCTTGTGTACATCAAAAAACTTAACTCCTGAGCCAGTTGCTAGTACACTTTAAGAAACACTGAGCTGGGCTCAGTGCCACAGCAGGAAGATTGGAACCTTCAACGTCTTCTGCCCCTGGGTAGACATAATGATACATGAAACTGGATTCTAAGGTGTCTGTTTAGGACTTTATTTCCTCTTATGGAAAAGAGAATTTTAGGAAGTTTTGAGTTGATCATTGTCTTTGGTGGCAAAGGCCACTGACTGTATGAACATTCTAGGGCTAGACTACATTTCCCAACCTTCCCTGCAGTTCAGCCTGGTCATGTGACTGGGTTCTAGCCAATGGGCTGTGGGGAGTCAGTGATGTGTATCCAGGTTTGGCACACAAACCTCCCGTGCAAGTTCTTTTGTGCTGTGCACCCTTTCCAACTGCCTGGAATAGAGATGACTTTCAGGGTGACCTTGGATGCCATGTGTTAAAGATCCACGATCAACCATCTGCCTGAATGACTATGTGGAAGAATCCATTCTCTGTCAAGAACTGTTAAGTAAACACAGAACGAACTTCTACCGTGTTTCCCTTTTTTATTTTTAGACTTACTTGCTGCATTAGCTAGTGTCACTCTAAACGATGTAGATCATCATCCCTGGAGTCTTTATTGTCTTAAACTTAGTATCTGTGGTTTGAATCTTGTAGTTTCCACTGTAGAGAACTTAGTAGGGAGAGTTGGAGGGCTTTGTGAGGCTTTAAATGGGAGGAAGGCACACAGGTTAAAGTCATCAGGTCCCATCCCTGCTTGTATCTGCTGAGTTGGGCATGGCCTGTCCCCTGAGGGCTCTGCAGGCATGGAGAATGTTCTGACTGTGGTCTTGTCCCTTGGTTGCTTTATCAATATAGCTTGTTCTGTTGCAGGATTTCTGATGCAATTTCTGTCTGCCAGGGCCTGCCATCTCTCTGTCTTTATTTCACCCTTCTTCTCTTGAAGAGTTGTCTATTGCAGTGACTTCATTAGCTCTATCTGATTGCAAAATTTATTCAAGAAGGGTGAGGAGCTTCCAATTCACAGAGCTGCTGAGTTTGGAGGACAAGCAAAACCATTCCTTCACTTGCTCACGTGTATTAGTGGAAGGTGTCGGCAGGAACCTGGTGTCAGTGAAACACTTTTAAAAAAACACCAACCTAGTGTTGAAAAATATGCATATATCCTGTCAGTGTTTCTAGAGGTCTTCCTGAGTCTAAGTTCTGGGCACAGTTTATCTGGATAGATTTGGGCAACTCGGTTTCTATCACCACTGTTGCTGTATCTGGAACCCATAAGCTGGGAATATCTGTTGCTGAGTAAATCCAGTTCTCACTTTATTAAAATGTCACGGGGCATGACCCACAGGGAGTGGACCGAGTGGTGCATGACTGTGTTACCACAGACTTCAGGGTCTGAGAACTAGGTTAGATGCTTGCCTTCTCTGGGATTCCACGTTGCTGTTTCCTTCTCATTCTTTTAGATGTGAGAAAGCTGAAGCAGGAAGGATTCCTGTGTATTGCACAGCAGCCCACAAATGGTACCTTCAAGACATGCCCCTATTCTATTCCTATAGAAATGGGCAGGGATAAGATGACTCAGCATTTGGGGATTTTGAAGGTGGGCATATTTAATATTATATACTTAGCTTTTATATCCACATTTCTAACTTAACCCAGACTGAATTTGATAGGATTTTATGTATCTTTTTAGACAGATGCATCTCATTTTACTCTGGGTAGACTTCCTATTGTGGGCACTTATAAATAGGACATTTCATGATTTCTCAAATATTTACCATTAACCTGTTGTTTATTATTATTTGGAAAGCCATCTGAGAGTCTGTCTCCTCTCAACCAGAATGCTTCTGCCACCATCCCAGAGCACCAGTGATAAGCTATGATACTTAGGAGAGCTCATAACTTGGTTGCCTTCTTCAAAAATAGTATGTATAACAGAGGATGAAATAGTTGGATGGCATGACCCTGGAGGTGAATTTGAGCAAGCTCCGGGAATTGGTGATGGACAGGGAAGCCTGGCGTGCCGCAGTCCATGGGGTCACAAGGAGTCGGACATGACTGAGTGACTGAAATGACTGATAAATAACTCCAACTTTCTAATCCCCATTGATGTTCTCAATTTGATTATCCCATTCACAAACTCTCCTGGGGAAGTTGGAGTAGTTCTAGTAATAATTTAGATCATCTTGAACTGTCTCAACTTTTAAGTTGTAATGACAAATCCCAGTTAAAATTATACTTTTAACTCCACCAGGGGTGAAAATATCTATTATACATGCCATTAAAGGGTTCCAGTTGCCTCCTAAACACCTTATTTTTAGAGTTTTGTTTTTCTAAGTCTCTGGAGAAATGGGGAGAGTGAAAATCTCTTACGTGAATGCATTATTCAAGGGAAATCTTGTGCCAGATAGAACTTGCTAACAGACAGTATTAAATGCCTTTAATTCTGGCTTGATAATTTCCAACTGGAAGATTGTGTTGGTTTTCTTCTTGAGATCAGATTGACTTTGTCATATTTATGGGAAATCACCATCAGGAGGAAGACTTTATTTCATTTTTTTTAGGTGGCTACATGGTGTCGCCCCACTGCTTGCCCTCCCAGGGATAAGGACCTAAGGGAGAGCCTTGTACAAGGTCTCCTGGGCCTGGGAAGCAGACATTGTCTTTAGCATAATCAAGAGAGGAGGGGCACTGGCAGGGTGGTCATCTCCTCGCAGTGTGAGCTTCTTTGTCTGGACTCTGGCCTCATTCCCACACTGAAATCAGAGTCAAGTAGTGGCCCTTTCCTGCCTCCTTCTCCCATAAGGTGGAACTTCTCCTTTTAAAGCATCAACGTCAGTGGTGACAGATAGAGACTGTCCATCCCTGTTAGAGGCCAAAACCAAGAGAAGTAGGGAGAGAAAGGAGCAATTAGTGTGCAGAGAGAGGACGAGTCTAGGAATGATGTCCCATGTCTGATAGGATGCTTTGTCACCAAGGAATAGGAACTCCCCGCACAAAAAATAAAGAAAGGAGGAAGCTTACTTCATGTGGACGTGTTTGTGACGGTGCCAGCTTCCTCAGCACTCTGGGTTTGTCCTCAGGTTGGTGGCCTGGTGGCCTCAGCAACCCCATGTCATCTGGACACCACAGCACCAGAGATGGAGGACAGCCTTTTCTGTGGCTTTCTCTTTACATTGAGAAAAACTGTCCCTGAATCTCCAGGAGAGTCATTTCTCATGGTCTAGAGTTGGGTTCGGAGAAGGCAATGGCAAGCCACTCCAGTACTCTTGCCTAGAAAATCCCATGGATGGAGGAGCCTGGTAGGCTGCAGTCCGTGGGGTCGCTAAGGGTCGGACACGACTGAGCGACTTCACTTTCACTTTTTACTTTCACACATTGGAGAAGGAAATGGCAACCCACTCCAGTGTTCCTGCCTGGAGAATCCCAGGGACAGGGGACCCTGGTGGGCTTCTGTCTATGGGGTCACACAGAGTCGGACACGACTGAAGTGATGCAGCAGCAGCAGCAGCAGCAGAGTTGGGTTAAATGCCCATTTCTTAGCTACTAATCCATAAGACAATGGGATTACTGTGATTGGTTTCAGTTCAGTTCAGTCACTCAGTCGTGTTTGACTCTTTGCAACCCCATGAATCACAGCATGCCAGGCCTCCCTGTCCATCACCAACTCCCGGAGTTCATTCAAACTCATGTCCATTGAGTCGGTGATGCCATCCAGCCATCTCATTCTCTGTCGTTCCCATATCCTCCCGCCCCCAATCCCTCCCAGCATTAGACTCTTTCCCAGTGAGTCAACTCGTCGCATGAGGTGGCCAAAGTATTGGGGTTTCAGCTTTAGCATCAGTCCTTCCAATGAACAACCAGGACTGATCTCCTTTAGGAAGGACTGGTTGGATCTCCTTGCAGTCCAAGGGACTCTCAAGAGTCTTCTCCAACACCACAGCTCAAAAGCATCAATTCTTCAGTGCTCAGCTTTCTTCACAGTCCACCTCTCACATTCATACATGACCACTGGAAAAGCCATAGCTTTGACGAGATGGACCTTTGTAGGCAAAGTAATGTCACTGCTTTTTAATATGCTATTTAGGTTTGTCATAACTTTCCTTCCAAGGAGTAAGCATCTTTTAATTTCATGGCTTAAATCACCATCTGCAGTGATTTTGGAGCCCCTAAAATAATAAAGTCTGACACTGTTTCCACTGTTTCTCCATCTATTTCCCATGAAGTGATAGGACCAGATGCCATGATCTTCATTTTCTGAATGTTGAGCTTTAAGCCAACTTTTTCACTCTCCTCTTTCACTTTCATCAAGAGGCTTTTTAGTTCCTCTTCACTTTCTGCCATAAGGTTGGTGTCATCTGCATATCTGAGGTTATTGATATTTCTCCTGGCAATCTTGATTCCAGCTTGTGCTTCTTCCAGCCCAGTGTTTCTCATGATGTACTCTGCATATAAGTTAAATAAGCAGGGTGACAATATACAGCGTTGATGTACTCCTTTTCCTATTTGGAACCAGTCTGTTGTTCCATGTCTAGTTCTAACTGTTGTTTCCTGACCTGCATATAGGTTTCTCAAGAGGCAGGTCAGGTGGTCTGGTATTCCCATCTCTTTCAGAATTTTCCACAGTTTATTGTGATCCACACAGTCAAAGGCTTTGGCATAGTCAATAAAGCAGAAATAGATGTTTTACTGGAACTCTCTTGCTTTTTCCATGATCCAGCGGGTATTGGCAATTTGATCTCTGGTTCCTCTGTCTTTTCTAAAACCACCTTGAACATCTGGAAGTTCACGGTTCACGTATTGTTGAAGCCTGGCTTGGAGAATATTGAGCATAACTTTACTAGTGTGTGAGATGAGTGCAATTGTGCGGTAGTCTGAGCATTCTTTGGCATTGCCTTTCTTTGGGATTGGAATGAAAACTGACCTTTTCCAGTCCTGTGGCCACTGCTGAGTTTTCCAAATTTGCTGGCATATTGAGTGCAGCACTTTAACAGCATCATCTTTTAGGATTTGAAATAACTCAACTGTAATTCCATCACCTCCACTAGCTTTGTTCGTAGTGATGCTTTCTAAGGCCACTTGACTTCACATTCCAGGATGTCTGGCTCTACGTGAGTGCTCACACCATCGTGATTATCTGGGTCGTGAAGTTCTTTTTTGTACAGTTCTCCTGTGTATTCTTGCCATCTCTTCTTAATATCTTCTGCTTCTGTTAGGTCCATACCATTTCTGTCCTTTATCGAGCCCATCTTTGCATGAAATGTTATGGAGGTCCATAAATATTTGAATAGCTTATGATGCTGTGTACCCACTGAATACAAGGTGGGTTACATTTCTTCCCATCCCTGAGAGGTGGTTTCTGGAGGTGGGTATTGAATTATATAGCTTGTACCTGAATTAAAAATTATTGAGTATGTTAGGATTGTGTAGTTTTTTATGATGGAGGGAGGGGATAGGCCACGTCCTCACCCTTTACAGGAGTAGCCAGTCCAGTGTGGAAAGAAGGGTCCTTGACTTGACTGCTGGCCAGAAAACTGACAGCTCCTGAGTGTTCCACTCCCTTCCCCGCCCTCGGAGTGGAGCACATCCATTTTCTGTTATACTTTTTTTTTTTTTTAAGTAACATATTCTCCTCTGCTTGGGAACTCAAAAGTAGATATTCTACAGAAATGTGAACTGTGAAAGTATATCCTGTAATTTACAGTCAATGTGCTTTGAAGGTGAAAAACACCCTCTAGTCATACAACATCACTGTAGCTTCTGTCTGTCTTTTTATCCACTTCTCTCCCTACTTTGCTGGCAGACTCGAATCACCTGCAGAAGAGATCTGAAGAGGGAAGGAGAAATGAGGAAACACAGTGGAAAAAATTTCTTCATTTATTATTAACTTAAACCTCCAATTGACTTGCTTCCCCCAGGGCTGGAGACTACACTAGGAGTGGGGAATTGGTCCAGTTAGCCTCAGACATTCAGAGAAAGAGATGCGTGTAGTGGAAAGATCAGTGAATTGGGAGAGAGAAGAGCTCAATGCTAATCGTGGTTTTCTGAGTCCTTTAACTTCTCCGCCACTCAGTTTTTACTCTGGACAGCTTGTTCTCTCTCTTGTTGTCTTCTGCTTCTGGCCATTCTCTGGCTTTCTTTTCTACTTACTGGAAGGCCTCAGAGCATAGCAGACAGGAAATGCCTCGGACTGTGTATGAGTTAAAAACATCATCCCACAACTTTGTTGGTTCATAATGCTGTGAAGTGTCCCGTTCCCAGTGAGCCTGGGCTAGCTCAGCTGGTCGTGGCTGGTTTGCTCACATGTTTGCTCTCAACTGGCAGGTCTGCTTGATGATCTACCGTGGCCTCCCGTGTGTGTCTAGTGGTTGGCAGGCTGGTGGTCAGGATCCTGTTGCCTGTTGGTTGTGGGGCTCCCTGGGGTGCCTTGGTTCTCTTCCACGTGACCTTTCATCCTCCAGCACACTATCTCAGACCGAATCACATGATGGTCTCTGGGTTCCAAGCTCAGCAAGTCGACCAGCCAGGATGTTTAAGCACTTTCCTAGCCTCTGATTGTATCATCTTTGCTAATCTCCAGTTGGTCAGAGCAAATCATATGGCCGATCAAGATTCAAAGGGAGGAGAAACAGACTTCGTGTCTGGATGAGAGAGAAGAAATTTATGACCCTTTTTGCAGTCTATCAGAGATTGTATTTTAAGACATCCGAAAAAAGTGGTGACTGACAGAGAGCAACTTTGGGTGTTCGCTGGGTGCAGGCCATTACACTAATCACTGAGTTTACGTGATGTCGTGGTACTTGACACTGTCATGTCCTCATGCTATCACTGTCCCCATCAGGCCTTCGTCTTTGGTGCTTCTGTTGAGAAAAGTCACTGTGCCAGAGCCCTGCTCTGCTTTACAGAGCAGATGTGGTGTAGAAACGTTCCTTGTACACAGAAATTTTGGGAGCTTGAAGTATATTTTCAGCACAATAGGGGAGTTGACTATTTCAGGGAACCCAGTTGTGAATCTTTTATGAAACAAATCCTTTTGTAAGACCCCAAATCACCTTCTGGTTTAGCTGCTTGGCAGGTCAAAGTAAAGGGATTTTAAAATATAGATGATGTAGAAAGGGCTCTGACTTTGCACTTGAATTGCCCAAAGTTCAAATCTTCCTGACTGTGTGATCTCAGGCAGGTACTTTAATTTCCCTAAGTCCTACTTAAAAAAAATTTTTTTTAAACTAAAATGCAGTTAAGAGATATCTACATCCATTGGATTATTGGAAGGATTACATGACAAGTGGAAAAAAAATAAAGGGCCAGATAATTACAGAAGTTCAGCCAGTGAGCACGATGGTTTCTTCCACATTATCAGATGTTAGATTTTATGTAACTGCCCATCCTGTCATTTCCCATCATAGCTAAGAAGCTTTTGAAATATTTGTTTTTCAGTTTTGAGATTAGCTTGGCTTGGTTCCCTTTGTCTGTTCTTCCAAAGTCTTGCCATAAAGCTTTATAGCCATTTTCATTCCTTGATCAAATTCAAGAGGGTGGATGAGGAAATGAATTCATAACTTTGTAGACATCACTGGGTAAAAAGTCTGTACTAAATCATTTAAAAATAAATTAGCTGAGAATAAGGCAGGTGCTGCCTCACACCGTCTGCAGAGTTATCTTTTAACCTAATCAGCAGAGAACAGGAAAACAATTAACAAACTGGGAAGCCATCCCAGGGTATCTGAGGGCCACCAACCACATGGTGGTCGGTTGAGCGACTGTCACAGGCTTTAGGGTCAGTGGGTGGACGTGCCGTGTCAGCACAAAATCCTGACCTGGGGTGGCCAGTCTTCCAGGGCTGTGAGAGCATCACAAGGAATTTATAGCTGGTGAATTACAAAAACAGCTCTAATTAGCCCCGAGAGGCAATAGCATAAGAACTACTGAGAACATTGCAGACTCATATTTGTTTCCTTCTCAGGATTTTACATGAGAGTTTGGTAATGAATGTTCTTTAACAATAGGAGCTGGGAGACCTTAGCTCTAATAGGCCTCCTAAGGATCCAGCCTCCTTTATTTGCAATCCTGCAAAGATCAGTGGGATGCTATTGTTAAGCTCTGAATCGCCCCCCAGTTTGCATTGTGGCTTCAATCAGAAGGGTGGAGCAGTGGGGAAGAAATTTTCCTTAACCACTGCCCCCTCCCCACGCAGTAATAAACAGTAAATAATCCAGCACTCAGAGGGGTTGGAATGCTTGGTGGAGGACCAGCACAGTTTTAAAAGGAGTTTCAGGCACAAAGGTTGTTTTAATTAATTTGTTTGTATTAATAAAGAATAATAATGTCTCTCTGACATAGGGTAAGATACTGTTTCTGAAGTCAGTGTTGCTTTGGCCAGATATTGTCACTGCCTCCCTTGGTCTGCTTTTTCTACATCTCAGTGGAAAGGTACTCATAAATTCATTCTCAGGTTGATGTTTGGGGCTGTGGCTCAAAAAAATCCCTCTGTTTTTCCCCTTGCTCCACTGAGTAATTATATAGAGAGCCTTATATGCACCGGCCTCTCTTCTAGGTCCTTGATACGTAGTGGGGTTGAACGAAAGGTCTCTCCTGAAACCTGAGCACTGTGGTGTTTTGGTTGTGGCTAGAAGTTCAGACAGGTAGCTGTAGGGGTCTTTAGGGGTAGCAGTGGGGATCCAGCCATATTCCCATGCTTGTAACTCCTCAGTCAGGTGAGAGTCCAGGATGGGGCAGGCACAGGAATTCAGTGCTGTTTTCCTCAGCTTGTAGTACAGTTATAATGGATTTCAATGTAGGCAGTTCAAAAAGGGTAGAAAAAAATAAATCATCATTTTCATGGCAATTTGTTTCTGAACCAAACACGTGAGCCCATTCCTGGTGGAAGCTGATATGACCAACTTCATCCAGGTCAAGGAGATGGTTCAGCTTCACTGACTGGTGACTTAGGAGCTTATTATAATATTGATTTCTGGGTACCATCCAGGAACTTCTGAGTCAGTGTATCCAGGGAAGGGGCCGAGTCTCTTGACTTTTTACAAAGAACTCCTCTGATGCGGTTCTTGACTACAGATCTCAGGCAGACCCATGTGGTTTGTGTTCCACATTGAATCCGCCACCTTCTGGCAGGAGCAGCTCACTTGGTTTTGGAGGCCCGCTCTTCTCATCCTGTGAGGAGTGAAGAAGAGTGTGACAGTTGGTCTTATACCACAGCTCGTCCACTCAGATGCTGCCTTCCCAGAGTGAGGTCAGAACAGGACACATGATTTGGAGTCTGTCGATCCCTCAGTGGTACTCAGAGTGGCTGGCTTTAACTTCTGCTGCTTGAATCCTCAGAGCTGCTCTGGTCTCAGATTTTGCTCCAGTTCAGTCCTTCAGCCACTTATGATTTTGTGAACCTTCACGAGAGCCTTTAAATGGATTTTTTTTGGGGGGAGGGAGCAGAATTGTTCTGTTGGTATCACTGAAGAGGCAGGAAAGGACATGAAATAATAACACGGGATTGGTGTTCTGGCTTTGGGTGGATGCCATGTTTAGGAAGAAAATGCGGGTCTTTGCTCTGTGTGTTCCATGAAGGAAAAGCCTGCCCTGCCTTCTGCCTTCACCTGAAGAGGAGCGACATGCTTCTTCTCTTTCTTTCAGTTAAGGCAGCTATGCTGAGAATGTTTTTCTATGTATCTGTTTCTCCTCCTAAGCTCTGAGGACAAGAACTGTGTCTTATTTTTGTCTGTGACTCCAGGGATTAATGGAGGGCTTGGCGTATAGAAGACTCCACATGTGGCTGTGAGACGGGATTCTATTCTGGACCTGAACCATGATGCAGGGACTGGGGCTTGTTTGAGCCTCAGGCTTCATCATGAGCCCCACCTGGGTGTTTGGAATCTGTTTCTCTCTGCCTTTGACCAGTCCTGTGCTTCCTAAGAAAAAATAACTGCCTCCATTTGGGCTATTATCCTTAGTTTTTAAAGTCCAAAGAGCTTTCATTTGCTTAGGAATTGGTATGTTTCTTGGATTAATTTCTTATATCTGGGACCACATTTCATTTTTTGCCCCTCCGGAGTCTGTTCTGTGCTGATGGCATGATAGACAAAAGAAGCGCATTTATCTCTAATCTCTGCAGGACCTCAAGAGATAAAGGTTTCCAATTAGCATTCTTTCTCTGGTAGCCACACTTCGTGATTAAAGAGCTTCATTGACTTTGGACAGTTTTAGAAATAAAACTGAGTGCTAACAGAGATCCAGGGGCAAGCCCTCATGAGTGGAGGCCAGAGAGGAAAGAAGCCAACGAAAGGGGAGAGGAGGAGGCCACTGTTTCTGGAGAGGCAAGGAAGGACAAAAACAGCCTCTGAGATAATTCGCTCTCCTGAAAGTGGAGTCAGTGGCCATTGCCACTGAGGCGGTGCAGTCTGGGAGTCAGGAAATTTCAGGGAGCTCGTCTTTGTTTCTACTTTGTAAAATGCTACTGAATAGATCCAGGAATCTTGGTTTGTAACTCCTTCCTCTAGAAACTCACTTTATGGCCTAGATATGTGCTGAAATATTGCTTTGAAGGCAACCATGAGGGATATCAGAGGTCAGCTTAGTATGGAGAGGTGGAATGTGACTGCCTGGATGTTGGGAGACATCTGGGCATCCATCTGCTTTCTGTCCTGCCCCACCACTGCTCATCCCTCTGCCCAAGCTCACAGCTGCGCTGTGTTGTTCTGGGGTCTCTCACATCCATGCCTTTGCACCATTGCTCGCTCCATCTGGAACATTCTTCTTCCTGACTTATTTTTTCTAAAAGCAGAAGGGAAGCCAGGGATTCATATGACTTCTTAAGGGAGTGGTGGCAGGAGGAGGGAAGGGAAGGAAGAAGGGGAGTACAGGGTAAGGAGCTGAGCAAGAATGTGATCTCAGCTGCTCCCACAGGGAGCTCTGAGTGTGAGTTGCATCACAGAAACTGTCCCAGTTTCAGGCAGGGCCCTGTACCCTCATGACAGTCAGTCATTGCAGAGGGGATATCCCTACATATAGGACTTGACTGGTGGCTCAGACAGTAAAGAATCTGTCTGTAATGTGGGAGACCTGGGTTCAATCCCTGGATCAGGAATATCCCCTGGAAAAGGGAATCTTCCAATATTCCACTCCAGTATTCTTGCCAGGAGAATTCTCTGGACAACGGAGCCTGGCAGGCTGCAATCCATGGTATCACAAGCAGTCAGATGTGATTGAGTGGCTAACATTATCCCTGTTGATGGGTGAGGTACCTCCCCTTGGCTAGGGCCAACTGTCCTGAGAATGGGGTCAGTGTGAATCATAGCAATTGAAACATCCACAGCAGTTGGATGGTGGGAACCCTGTCCTGGCAAAGGAGATCCAGGTGGAGTGTCAACAGCATCCCCTCCACTGCCATTTTTTACCCTGCTAAGTTTGGTTAGCTGATTTTTCAAGACTTGGTTCTGATCATACATTCTTTGACCACTTCTTTCCTTTCTAGAAGGTTAGATAGCCCTCATCTGTGTTCAGTAGCCTCCTGGACTTAGTAACCTCCATATCATCTCACTGTACCTCAGTGGGCCTCCTCTAGTTATCTTCTTGGTGATATGGGATTACCTTTCTCATCTTTATCTATCACACTTACATAGTATGTGGGGCTTCTCTGATGGCTCAGAGGGTAAAGCCTCTGCAGTGCGGGAGACCTGGGTTCGATCCCTGGGTTGGGAAGATCCCCTGGAGAAGGAAATGGCAACCCACTCTGGTACTCTTGCCTGGAAAATCCCATGGAAGGAGAAGCCTAGTAGGGTACAGTCCATGGGGTCGCAAAGAGTCAGACATAACTGAGTGACTTCACTTTCTTTCTTTCACATAGTATGTACAACATAATGCATGCTAAGTCGCTTCATTTGTATCTGGCTCTTTGCAGCCCCCTGAACTGTAGCCCACCAGGCTCCTCTGTCTATAGGCTTCTCCAGGCATGGCTGCTGGAGTGGGTTGCCATTTTCTCCTCCAGTGCAACATAGTGGTGTTCCTTACAATTGTGCTGAGTGGATGAGGGGAATCTTGGATCCTCCATTGGTTTACTGTGTGACTGAGCTCACAACTTTTGTAAGTGTAAATTCCTACTTTTTAAAGCAAGGTATAATATGTGCCCACTGGTCTGTTAGTGTTGTTAAGAAGGTCAAGTCACCCAGCCTGGTCTTAGCCATGAGGCATGGTCTGAAAACCAGATCTTGTTTTGTCTGGCTCACCCTAGAGCAAGATCTACTTAACAAAGAAAAACGGTGTCCCTCCCACCTATTTCCTCTCTTGGTACCGTGGACAGTTCCAGCAGCTCTTCCTTATATAATACAAGGCTGAACTCTTGAGCTTCTCTTGAGCTTTCAGTTTGCCTCCTAAAGCCACTCAGGATGTCAGCTCTGTGTTTCACAGGACAGTCCTTATGATTCGATTATTTCAGGGAGTGTTGTTGCCTCATCTGCTGTTCTCACTTCTTGATGACAGTTGTAGCCAAACCTTTGAAGGTTGAGCCTTGCTTGCCTCCTTCCTTGCTTGGTTGTCATCGGCTCCTGCTGTCACCCAGATGAGATGGAGAGAGTTGGACTCTCAACGTTGGTTAAGTTCCCAGGAAAATGATTCTCGGGAAAGTCTTCTGAGGACACGCATGGAATTTTGTCTTGATTTTTTCTAATTATGCCAACTCAAAGGAGGACATTTCTGCTTAGAGGGATCCTACACTCCCCTGTTTGAGCAAACTTTGAGAGATGGTGAGGGATAGGAAAGCTTGGCATGCTGCAGTCCAAGGGGTTGCATAGAGTTGGACACAATGACTGAACAGCAACAACAACACTCCCCTATTTTTCCTCAACAAAATCTTGATGATAAATGCCATCACATCCATAATCAATTCTGGTTTTCCTGAATAATGGATGGTTATATTAAGGTGATGTGGACACATCAGTGAACCAGGAGCTGAAATACTTAGGCCCTATTTCCAGTGGCCATTAATGAGCTGTGTGACCTTAGGCAACTTCATCTCTTTATTTCTGAGGTGCCACAGCACCTCTCAGCATGTGAGAGGAGTGAAGACAGGCAGTGGACAGAATAAACAATTACCGAAGGGCCCACATTAACAGGATTTACTGATGGTTTTGATGGAGAAGGAAGGGAGAAAGAGCGATCAAGGACAATTCTCAAGAGTCTGTAGGAGCTCTAGCAAGTTGGATAGGGAGTGGGAACCTGCAGAGAAAATAGAGGAGCATCCATGGAAATGGGGGGAAAATCGTGGGGTTGAGGAGCCCTGAGAGCCCACATAATTCCAGAGAAGAGATGGGGTCCGCACCACTGCTGAGGTTTCAGGTAAGATGAGGATTAAAATTTATCCTTGGGCTTTAGCAGTAAAGAGGTCACCTGATGATCACAGAGGCTTTTTAAAGCCTGTGATGGGGGTGGAAGACGGATTGGAGTGAATTGAGGAGGAAGTGGGAGGGGAGCATATGGAGACTGCAGGGAGAGATAACTTTCTGGAAAACTTTGGGGCGTGAGGAGGAGGAGAGAAAACTATAGCTGCAGGAAATGTGGAGTAGAAGGAAGGTATTTTTAAGTCGGGGGAAACTTGAGCCTTTTTAAGTGATTGAGAGGAAAGGTTTGGCTTCTTTTGCGTAGAAGAGAAATGGGCTAATTGATACCCTGAGAAGATCAAGGAAGAGGTCCAAAACACAGGAGGAGGGACCAACCTTGGCAGAGGAGGGCACTGTCTTAAATGTCACGTCAGGGATACATGTGTTGCTGTGGAAACCACACTCAGATTCACTGGCCAGCTGCCGTTTCTCCCTCCCTCACCGCGACCACAGTATCTGCTCGATGCCTTTTCTCTGGACCTCCGTCCTCAGCAGCCTGACCTCCACGTGTGTGTGTCCACTGCGGGAAGGAGACTGTCCCAGGGCCGCACAGGCACGTTCTTGGTCGTCGGGACTAACCCGCTCCCTACCTCTGTTCATTCAGTGTGCGATTGGGAGCGAATCACACCGAAGCTTCCGTGCACACTCACCCCATCCACCCATCCATTCTCACCTGGCTCGCAAGTTCACATCCTGCAGGCCCACAGTCAGCTCCCCCTCTCCTCCTCACAGATGAACTAGACAAGCTACTGTTGCTGAGAGTATGATGGTCTCATTTCCCGTGGTCTGCCTCAGGCTCCTGTGTCTGGATCCAGGACGAGTCAGCATTCTCTAATACTCTTGGCCAAATCTACTTTTCTTATAAATGAAATTGTTGTCTTTGTTTACTCACTAAGTTGTGTCCAACTCTTTTGCAGCCCCATGGACTGTAATCTGCAAGGCTCCTCTGTCCTTAGGATTTCCCAGGCAAGAATACTGGAATGGGTTGCCATTTCCTTTTCCAGGAGCTCTTCTAGACCCAGGGATTGAACCCATGCCTCCTGCATTGGCAAGTGAATTCTTTATCACTGAGCCACCAGGGAACCCCATAAATGAAATTATTGTTCCCATTTTCCTTGTTGATAGAGGGGCCTAAAGAAGTCTACTGGCCTCTCTGTGTGTGTTAAGTGGCTTGAGTGTCAAGATGTATGACTAAATTCTGGATGAGTTAATAAAATACTGACCCTATAAAAAAATTCATGTCACATTTTAAAACAATCCAGGAAGCAATGACTAGAAACATCAATTAACTGAGAGCTTTAATATGCTTATGTGTTTGTGTATAACTAGCTTTCTAAAGGCCTGAAGACAGAAGCACAGACTTTTTTTTAAAGCAACAAGCAATTGAAAGTCAATAAACATCCTGCCCCTCCTCTGCTCATCCAGCCCAATGATGATGAAATGTACACCGACAGGAGCAATAAGAAAAATAATAACATTATCACCCGATCAATGTCTATTGCTGGCTTCATAAATAAAGGACTTGGCTTCCTATTGATGTTTAATTTTTGTAGATGCCTCTGGAAATTTAAGTAGCAGCAGGAAAACATTATCCTGAGATAATGTTCAATTTCTCCCAACAGAAGCTCTTAAACCTCGGACATGTTCAGCTTTCAGTCTGGGACAAATTCTGGAGAACACATTTCTTTGGCACAGATGGCCGTAGATTGGTTTTAAATAGGCTGACTTTGGTGCTCTGGGTCTGAGGGATAGGAAAGTAGAAGATGGAACAACAGAGGCAGAGACGGCCTGGAGTTCCTGCTTCTTCCATGGCTTGTTCTGAGGTATCCGTCAGCAAAATGGGAGATGCTCTCTCCTCCATCCACATCCCACAGCCAGTGCAGCAGCTGTGCCGAATTTGTGAGTGCCGGGGGACAGACGAGGCTCAGAAGGGAGGGTTCGCCTGTCTCTGTAGGAGGCCGTGATGTCCTCCTATCCTGTTACCTCTTGCTGTACATCAACTACATTGGGCACCTGGCTTGAAAACAAATCAACACCTGCCAACTCTACCCTAGCAAAAGCACGAGAATACTTAGAAGGCGAGAAACCATAGATATTAAAGCTGAAAGGGAGCTTCCTCAAGAGATCTAATCTAGGCTTCCTCAGCCTTCAGAAAGGTAAGCGTGAATGCCTCCATTCCTCAGAAGACGTTCTGAAAATTGAGCTAATTAGAATAGAGGGCAGGGAAGTGACTGTCTTCTACCCTGAGAGCAATGTTTCTCGGACAACTTGCACAGAATCACCTGGTTCTTGTTAAAACACAGATCCCTGGACCCCCAACCCCAGCATCTCTGATTCTGTAAGTCTGGGGGTAGGGCCCAGGAGTGTGCATTTCCTTTTTAAAATAGTATTTATTTATTTGTGGCTGTGCTGGCTCTTGTTTGCATTATGTAGGATCGTTCGCCGTGGCACACAGACTCTCTCATTGAGGCTCACGTGCCCAGCTCTCAGGCTCAGTCGCCCTGTGGCATGTGGGATCTTCGTTTCCTGATCAGGGATCAAACCCTTACTCCTTGCAGTTGAAGCCAGACTCTTAACCACTGGACTGCCCGGGAAGTCCCCAGTGTGCATTTCTAATGACTTTTTAGGTCTGCTGATGCTCTTGATCTTACTTCGAAAATCGCTGGACTAGAGTCTCCTTTCTTGATTTCATGACCCAGAAGCTGGGCTGTCTTAAGCTAACAAGTGAGTTGTTCTGTAACCCATTGTGTCAAATAGGGGCAGAGAATATGTACGTTAAGCTTATTACTTAATCTGAGACTGCAGAGTCTTTGCTTGAGTAAGAGCAAGCTAGTTTTCTCACTGTGACTTTAAGGGTGGTTCCAGCTACTCCAAAGACACGTGGGCTTGAAAAGACACAGGGATTCCTCAGGTACCCCAGCCTCTGACCTGGTTTCTTTTAACTTGAGAAGAGCTGTCACTTTCCTGGGAATCTGAAACAGAAATGCAGATTTGTAAAGGCCTTTCTGACTCCAAACAGCTGGATTTTCTCTCACCATGGTGATCGCTCAGTGCCCTGCAGACCTGACAGTGATGAATGATGCTGGTTCCACTGGAATTCCATCAGAGCTGCGGGGTAGAGACCCCGGTTACTGAGCCCAGTGCCCTCTGGCTCTTCCCCATCAAGGTTTGAAAAGCTGACATGTAGCAAGGAGGCTGGTGGGAAAGAGGCAATAGTTGGGTGTGGCAGCTTTGCTGTTGATCCAGTGTCAGGGTTAGGGGATCAGCAGGAGAGGAGGGAACGAGAGGGTTTTCTTCAGTCCCAAGAATTCTAGACCCTTACCTGACCTCCCTTCTTCTCTGATGGAAGAATCTCATGAGAAAGTATACTTGCCTCAGAATACAGTCCCAGCCGCACCCCTACCTGAGTCATAGCAGTGAGAACAATCAGGCTTTTCACAGTTGTGTGTCCTAAATACCCTGCTTGCATTATATTTCATGTGAGGGTTAGAGAGCAGGAGTGCTGGACTTTTCAAGTCCTTGTCCCGCTCCTCTCTGTCAGTTTCTAGTGTGCTGCCTCGAGAAGCTTGTCCCCCTGTTGTGTTAATTGCCTCCATCCTTTTCCTTTCGTATTCTTTCTCACTGGTCCCTCTTCTTTGTTTCTCTTTGAGGAATTGAGATTTCTATTCCTCCATTCACCTTTCTGTCCAGTCTTTGACTTTTAAGAACAGACTGTGTAGGTGGTTATGAAACACAAGGGCCAGTTCTGAGAGCCACTTCTTGCCCACCATTTCAGGCAAAGCAAGCCCACGTTTCACTTCTATTTTGCTTAATGTAAGTGTTACTGAAATGCAACATGTGCACAGATAAAATCATACATTTTCGGCAGATGTAGTTTCACAGCATGAACACACGGAGTGACCAGCACCCAGGTCATGAAACGGAAAATGCCTGGTACCCCCAGAACCCCAGTGCTCCCCTTCAGTAATTTCCTGCCCTCCAGGATGTCACTGTCTTGGCTTTAGCAGATTGATTTTGACTGTTTTACCTTCGTATGAATGGGATCATTCCTTATGTCCTCTCTGGTGCCTGGCTATTTTTCTCAATTTTGTGTCTGTGACACCCACTGATGCTGTTCCATGCAGTTCATTCTCCTTGTGCCCTCTTCTCATGCAATGAACACAGCACACTTGATTCATTCGACTGTTAATGGAAATTTGGGCTTTTCCAGTTTGAAGCTGTTATACATTTTGCAGCTGTTCATGTTCTTTTACATGTTTTTCTGTGAACATGCATCCATTTTTTGTGTGTTGAATCTATAAATGGGTGGAATTGCTATTTTATAGATTTGCATTTATTCAGCTTTGGAAGATACTACTGTATGGTTACCTATTACCTCTATCAATTTATACGTATACTCCCACCAGAAAAGCCCAAGAGCTGTAGTTCCTCTGCAGAACTGCCAACATCTAGTATCTTAAATTTAGTCATCTGGTAGGTGTGTGATTATGAGGGATTGTAGATTTGATTTGCGTTTCTTCAATAACTGATAAAATTGGACAACTTTTAATATATTTACTGGTTGTTTGAATACCCTTTGTGGTCAAGTACCTGTAAAGTATTTTGTAAAATCAGACTGTTTGCCTTTTCTTGTTGCTTTGTAGGAGTTCTTCATAATTGTGGATATGAATACTTTGACAGGTACTCTGGAGCAAATGTCTTCTGCCAGGTATTGACTTGCCTTTGACTCGTCTTCAAACCCTTTATTTTATGACTGTCAAACTCACGCTTAAATTCCAGCTCAAATGTCATCTCACCAGTGACTTAGTCTCCATCTCCTTTCTCTTGGGGTGTCCCTGCCCCCCAAGTTAGCGTCAGCCTAACTCCCTCTTGTAGCAGTTGCTGTGTTAGTTACAATGACCTCTTTCTTACCTCTCCCTTCCCAGCCACAGACTCTTCTGGGTGGAAACAGTGGCAGTGGTTTTTGTGGAGGTTCTGGCTGTTTTGTTTCTTTTTTCCTTTGTAATCTTCTGTGTCCCAACTCTCTACTATGTGTATTATTATGTTTATCATGATCAAAAGATATTAATATATATCGTAATATTGTGCCCTTGATCTTGCCTCACTGTACGTTGGGCATCTTTCCAGAGAAACTTTCAACTCAGTGTGGTAAAACATGAGCTCCTTGTTTTGTCTTTCCATCTCAGCCCAGTTTCTTTCCTGGCCTTTGTGATGGTTATGGGATAGGATCACAGAGAATTGCTCCAATTTCAGAAATTATCTTTTAGTTCTTCCTGCAACATCCAAACTGTGATTTCCAGCTCTGCTGTCTTCGCCTCTCTCTGTTCTGTTGGGAAACTGATACAGCTTCTAAAGTGCTCCTTTGCCCACCTTAGTCAGCTAAGAATCACACTTGATGGAATTAAGCAGATAAGGAAGACTTTATTCAAGACTGTTGTTATAGAGGTCAGCTTCACTGCCATAGGGGAGAAGGGCTGACCTCAGTGCCACTGAAACCAAAGACAGGGAGTTTTTCAGCACTGGGGTGAGCTAGTAGAAAGGTACTGTGGGACTCTAGGGGGAAGGTAGGTCAGTGTGATTAGCTCATCTGTGTCTGCTAATTGGTGTTTATCAAAGTTAGGCTTCTACCTTCCCACAGAGACAGAGATGACTGTAATCATCTCTCTTGATGATTCGATTTCAAAAGGATGGCTCTTCAGTCCTTGAGAAAGACTCAGGATTCTTGGGCTGTAATTGGTTGGGAGAAGAGTTACATTTCAAAAGGACAGAGAAAGAATTTACAGTTTCCTAAAGTGAGTAATAAAAAAGTAAAGTAAGTCATGTTTTGAGGAAAGGGAGGTCAGGAACCTATAGTCAGGAGGAAGCCTGTCTAAAGTTTAGTGAGAGGAACACTAAGGCCATCTTGCTCACCCTCACTCCAATTTAAATGCCATAATTTAAATTTGATTCTGACATTCTACCCCTGTGTTCTAAAACTTTCCATGGCTCAATACTGAGAGATCTGTAAACGCAGGCATGTATGGGAGAGTCTCCATGTCCTCACTCCAGCCTCTCCTGAGTCTTACTCCCTCCATAGTGGAGGTGAAGTCACCGTGAGCATTCTGAGAATGGTCGCAGGAGACTGAGAGTGAGGGAGCTGAATTCCAAAGCATCCCCGGGTATGAGTGACCACCCGGGGAGGGGGGGGGGATTTGAGTCATGGGTTGGGTGAGGATGGAGCAGGACAGCCAAGACCCAGTAAAGTCCAGAGTCATGAGACTCCCAGCCAGGTGTGTTTTGGGGAAGGTTGTCCTTTCCTCTCTGGTGGTGCCCAGACAGTGACCTGCTCAGACTCCTCAGCTACGGCCCAGCTGCCCTTCAAGGGCTTTCATCTCAGGGTCAGTTTAGCAAAATTTGGAGACTTTTCCTCATGTGGAAACCTTCTGTTATCTATCAAGGTCAATGGGCACAGTGGGGCAATCGTGTCTCATGCCCATCCTCTGAAGGTCAGCAAGGTGGGCGCTGCCCTCTTAATGTCTCCTGAATGACAAGGACAATCTAAGATTTTCTACCTTCCTGCTCCACTGAACATGCAGAACTCAATTGAAAGGCCACAACACATTTAAGTGTCTGAAATTAAATCTGAAGTCGAAGCAGCAGCATCTTATTACTTTTAATCAGTGCAGTGCATGAAAGCCCCTTTGGAGAAATCATTATTTTACCTCTCTGCATGGAAGGCCAAACTGCTTCCCTGATTCCTCTGGTCCCTGAGAAATGACAGGGACTCTCTGCTCTGCGCATCCATCAGATTTGGGACTGCCTTCAGCTTCTGCTGTGTCCAGGGCTTGGGTCAGATTTAATTCTTAGAGCTGCTTCTTTTGAGTCCCCCTTTCCCTGCCTCTCAGCTGTACTTTTCTTAATAAAGGGACAAGAGGCTGAGGGATTAGTAACTGTAGTTACCATTTATTAAGCACTTTCTTTATCAGTTACGGTGTTTAGTAGCAAACAGTCAAAACTGGTTTAATCAGAGGGTAATTGATTGAAGGATATTGGGTTGTGCACAGAATCTCCAGCGAAGCTAAGGAACAGAGTTGGGAGTGGTACTGCTGAAACAATGCTCAAAATCTCACTGAAGAATCGGAGGTAATGCTGACACATCAGCTGCCCTCCCAGCACAGCAGCACAGATTGCATTGCTGATGCCGGACACTGGAGGCCATGTCTGATTTCCCCCGCAACAACCATGAAAGGTAACCATTCCTCTCTTCATTTTATAGATGAGGTCGTGGAAGTTCAGAGATGGTAGGTAGCTTATTCCCAAGGTTAGCTGTAATAGAAATCCTCGACTGTGTGTTCAGTGAGGGTGCGGATTATATTGGTTTTGCTCACTATTTACTGTAAGCTCAGAACCTAGTGCAGTGCTGGTCCAGTAGGTGCCAGGTAAACTTACGGGATGAATACATGGGGGGAGTGGTGGAGAGATGCATTGTTGCGGTGTTTGTGGTAGACTCACTAACGTGACCTGTCTTCTCCTACCTTGCTTTGGGGCCATCCTGCATGTTTGTGGCCAGAGGGTTGGGTGAATGAGTCTGGGTCAGGCAGTCATAATATATCCTCCTGGCCATGGTGATTGGTTCCAAAGTTTGAAGGATGTGAGTATGACCAGATGACCCAGCACCTGGAGTAAGACTGACTTGCTCTAATATGTAAGAATAGAGCTGACATACAGAGAGGAGCAAAGATAGGGTTTGTGATTCGACTTTCCTGCATGTTACTAATATTGGCCTTTCATAAGCAAGCGCTGTCGCTCCAGTCAGGAAAGGCAGATCGAAAGTGGTGACTTCTCTCACAAAAGGGATTTTACTTTGGATGCCAACTCCAATGCTCCAATAGATGGATGAATGTGTTTCAAGAAATATTCTGGATTTGGCTAAAAATGGATGTCTTCTCAATCCTTCTTCCTCTCTCCTTGGCAAGCCCCCTATGTGTCTTACCTTATATGCAGATTTTTAAACAAATATATATATATATTTATTTTTGGCAGTGCTGTGTCTTCATTGCTGCTTTCAGGCTTTCTCTATTTGCGGCGAGCGGGGTTTCTCTGCGTCGCAGCACGCGGGCTTCTCATCCCGGCGGCGGCTTTTGTTGTGGAACACAGCAACAGAGCTGGTGGGCTCAGTTGCTGTGGTGTGTGGGCTTAGTTGCTCTGAGGTATGTGGGATCTTCCCAGGTCAGTGATTGAACCCACGTCCCCTGCATTGACAGGTGAGTTCTTAACACTGGTCCACCAGGGAAGCCCTACTTTATCTCTAGTTCCAGGGAAGCCCTACTTTATCTCTAGTTGAATGGAGTCTTTCTTCCTGACAGTTGATCCATCTCCAAGCCCTTGCTCAGTGAGCACCTCTGAGATATGTTTGTTGGGACAGGTGTTGGGCAAAGGTTGCGATGGTTACGGTGGCGCAAGGAAAGCAGACCTTGGGTGGACAGTGCCGGTTCTGGTGACGGGTACAGGTTTCAGGCTGGGCTTCTGGGAGCGCCCTTCTCCGGGAGCAGTCTGCTGTGCAGGGCGCTCAGGCGGTCAGGCACAGAGCACTCTGTCAGGGTAGCCCGGTAATGGGACGGCTGTGAAGTTGTCAGTGCGCTCATCGGGTTGACATTGCATTGTCCAGAGGCCTTGCAGAAAAACAGCCACAGCGTGGGCCTCTGTGGATTGATGTTTGCTCTATGCTGGTAGCTTTGGCCTCAGGCCATTTTGGCTGGTCGTGTAGTACCAGGGCTGCTTCATTATCAGTTCAGTTAGTTCAGTTCAGTCGCTCAGTCGTGTCCGACTTTCAGCGACCCCATGAATCACAGCACGCCAGGCCTCCCTGTCCATCACCAACTCCCGGAGTTCACTCAAACTCATGTCCAGAGAGTCGGTGATGCCATCCAGCCATCTCATTCTCTGTCGTCCCCTTCTCCTCCCGCCCCCAACCTTTCCCAGCATCAGAGTCTTTTCCAGTGAGTCAACTCGTCGCATGAGGTGGCCAAAGTATTGCAGTTTCAGCTTTAGCATCAGTCCCTCCGATGAACACCCAGGATTGATCTCCTTTAGAATGGACTGGGTGGATCTCCTTGCAGTCCAAGGGACTCTCAAGGGCTCTGTTATCCTTCTTTTGTTCCTACTCCAGCTCCAGTGCTGTCGGACTGATCCTTTCCCTCATTACGTCCAGGGACCACCGGCTGGCCCACGGATGAGACATCCGTGTGGGGCCATTTGGGCCGTGCTGACCTCTGTCCTGGATGGATAGCGCTGTGGCCCTGCTGTCCTTCCCCGTGCACCCTGGACCCAATTCCCGACCCAGCCCTCTCCTCCCCAAAGCTTTGATGAATCAGTTTCAGTTCCCAGGTTGTGTGTATGCCCGTTTTGGCTGAAGACTTTCCACAGAACGTCCAATCCCTGTGCCTTTGTTTCCCTCCTGGGGCTCCTGGTCTTTGGTTTCTTCCTGTGTCATAAGGAGAGCAGTCTGCTGCTACTCTGCCCCACCGCTGCTTGCCTTAGTAACTTTCTTTCTCCTAATGAGGCTTAATTATAAGTTTTATTGACAGACTTATGTTATGCCATAGGAACCCATCTTGAATCAATTAAAATCAATTAATCACATTGTGATTAACTTTAATTGTGGGTTGTTGGCTACACCCAACGAATAACCATTTACATATGTTTCAGTTAATATTTGTACCCCCCTTTGTTGACAAACGAGCTATTGTACTTAAAATTAATTAAATGTTAGCATGGTCCCGATTAACACTGCGTTAACCTGAAAGAAAAAAAAAAGTCTTGATTGCCAATCCTGAGAAAGATCTGTGACAATCTACTACTTATATTGCACAGTCTATATTAGTCAAACACATGGGGCCTAATCTTTTGCCAAAGTAGTGGATGATCTGGTCAAAATATGAGGCCACATTGAAAATCTTGAGGTTTTTGACTGTGACTTGAGATAAGCAAGGCAAATAAATGTTGTCTGCCTAGAAATAGTTACCTATCTTTTTCTGTGTTTTGCTAAACCAAGGTTTAATGTCTCTAGATTATCAGTACTTTATATACACGACCTTTTTATTTTACTCAATATATTTTTTTTAATCTCTAAAGTGTCTCATTCCCGTGTATCTTGAATATTTCTTTACCTAAATGCTGTTTATTGTGCTGTGAATTCCAGAGTGTATCTTTCATTTTTCACTCAGCCTTCTGTTTTCTGAGACTCCTCTAAGTAGGTTATGTGGGTCTGTTTTATATGCAAACATTGTTTATCCATGCTCACATTGATAAGCATTCAAATTGTTTCCAGCTCTGCTTTTATAAGCAATGTTGGGATGAGTATCTTAGTGTATCTGAATTTGGGTATATTGAATCCCAGGACAGACACCCCAAAATGTGTCTCAATGACATATTGATTATTTTAAATTAAAGTTACTGAAGAAACAACCAATACAAGAGGAACACTCTCTTTTTTTCTGCCTCCCTGGAGGCAGGGAATGAATCTCTCCTGTGAGAGTTACATTCCCTGCATCTGGAGGAGAAGGGTACCCTTGCTGCCCAAGACAGAATCCAGGGCCGAGAAGCCCACAGAGACAAACATTGTGACTTCTGTTTACTCCCCCAAGCCCAACCCTGTTTAGAATCTTCACTAATTGGCCACCCCAAACCTAAACCTCTTTGTTCTGTGAATTCTTCACAAATTTATTGTTTCCTTGCCAAGGATAAAAACCACCTGCTTTGGCCACCTCTTAGGTCTCATTTCGATGGGACTTTGGTGCACGTGAATTGGAATGTGTTTCTTTTTCTCCTGTTAATTTGCCTTATGTCATTTTACTATTAGGCCAGCCACACAAACTCAAGAGGGATCGAGAGGGGAAAACACCCCCTGTGTTTTATATCTCAGGTACCTGTTTGAGATATAGTCCTAGGAAAACAATTGTTGGGTCACAGGGCAAATGCAAACTGCACTCTGCAATTGATCCTCTTTGGCACAGGAGGAATGGAGATCTGGAGAGGTTAAGTAATTTTTTCAAGGTCTAGTCTATAACTAGGCTTGATTTCAGATCTTCTGAATCTTAGTGACATATATATTTCGCAATAGGCTACCATCTCGATTTCCCTGAATTCCCTGGAATTTTCCAAGCAGAATTTCTCTAGTATGATAGTTCATTGTCTTATAGCTTGGAATCATCCTCCTTGCTGCTGCTGCTGCTAAGTCGCTTCAGTTGTGTAGACTCTGTGCGACCCCATAGACGGCACTGGAATGGGTTGCCATTTCCTTCTCCAAATCATCCTCCTTAGGCTCACCTTTAAGAGTCAACATTCAATATATGTTACAGCTGACACAGAAACGTATGCAGCTTTTATCAGGCGATGGCACTGGGAATTTAGGCCTAACCTGCTCTCTTCAAGAAGATCTGCTTTAAGGGAGTTCTCTGGCAGTCCAGTGGCTAGGACTCTGGGCTTCTCATGACTGATGGTGTGGCTCCAATTCCTATTTGGGGAACTAAGATCCTGGCAAGACTCACAGCCAAAATAAAAAGTTAATTAATTTAAAAAACCCTGCTTTTGTTATTGAACAAAGACCTATAAATATATTAGAATAGGCGATAGAGATATTGAGATATAATAATGATCAATCTGAGATTTCAAAGCTCTTCTCACACAAGGGGCAAAAAAATGCTTCAATGATTAAAAAAAAAAAACAAAACATAAATCCCAGGTTTATCTTTACAAGTAAGTTTTCCCTGAAGGATGAGCATGAGAGATAGCAAGTTTTCAAAGCTTTCAAGTTGTCTTTGGAACTTTGTATTTCTTTGGGGGTGTTCCTAGAATTGACCACTAGAAGGCAATCCCTGGATACATGATTCTCCTCCCTCTTTCCCCTGTCTCACATTAATTCCTTAAGGGTTAACTGAGCAACTGATGAATCCAAGAACAATATAACACGGGATAGAGGGAAATGAATAACAATTCTGAGTGCTGAGCCAGGTGGTGTGGGTAACCTGAGGAAAGAGCCACTGAATCAGTGGGTGAGTGGTGAGCAGGGCGGTGAGACCTGAGCTGGACTTTAGCAGACTGTAGGAGGTGGTCCTCAGGGGAAGGAAGGATCCTAAGTTCAGCTTCCTCCAGTTCTCACACCCCCACCCTCTGCTCCTCCTGCCCCCACAGTAGCCATGTTCAGAAATAACCCAGCATCCCTGAGGGAAGAGGAACAAATGTTCTACATTGCACCATGCTAAGCATCCCCCTCCAGTCCTTGTGCCTGTGAAATGCATTTCACGCCTCATCTGTTCCCTAAATGAGATGTGAAAGCAGTTTACACCTCGTTTACATTTGTGCTGTTTTACCAAACAGCATAGATACAGCTCCATCCCAAGTAATGAAATGAGGTCAGGCACCCGCCCGCTCTCTCTTTGGATTGAATCCACCCAGCTCTCCAGATCATCTCAGGCAACCAGGCATCCAGCAGGTGTTGAGAGAGAAAGTGCAAGCCTTGGCGGAGAGGAGTAGGGAGCAGTGAGCAAGGGGTGTTCAGGTCCTTTTAGGTGAGGGGAATGGCCTTTCTTTAAAGCCAATTGTATACTTAGTAAAATTTGCTTAAGCAAAATGCAAAAATCATAGGTGTACACTTAGAAGAGTTTTTAACCTTTGAACATACCCATGTAATAAACACCCAGATCAAGACATAGAACATTTATCTTCTGAAACTTTTCTCATGCCCCTTTTCAGTCAGTAGACCCCTCTCCAAACAGCACTGCTGGATTCTGACGTTCATCGCCACCATGGATATAGTGTACCTACTCTAGAACCTAATATACATGAAAACATGTAGTATGTACTGATGTTTGTTCAGATACTGTCTGTGTGATTCATGTGTGTTGCTGTATCAGTAGCTCGTTCCTTTAAATTGTTGGATGGTGTTCCACTGTATGAATAAGACAGTTTAGTCATTTTCCTATTGGGCATCTGAGTGGTGTTCTGTTTTTGCCTATTATAAGTAAAACTGCTATGAATATTCTTGCACAAGATTTTATGCACATATACACTTATTTTTTCTTGGGAACACAGCTAGGGGTGGAATTCCTGGGTTGTAGTGTAGATGTATTTTAACTTTATTAGAAACTGCAAGACCTTTCTATGAGGTGATTGAACCATTTTCCACTCCCACTGGCAGTGTATGGAAGTTCTGGTTGTTCTGGTCGATTCAAGATAATGAAACAGTGTTGGCAATCACTGTAAAGTAGCGCAAATTCATTTAAGGAGCATGGAATAAAAGACAAGATTAAATATTTTAGAAGAGAACTAGAACATGAAAGGCGTTCCTATGCATGAATCTTTATTGCCCCAAATAGTATCTCTTGAATGTCCTGATTTTGTCCAAAACTCACTGTATTTAAGAATGCACAGCATGTTTTGTCTTAATCAGACTACATACCTGGGAATATAAGAACAATGTGCTGGGAGTCATATACATACCAATAATGCATATGAAGTCCTTTGCCCACCTTTGCCAAATTAGACTAATAATGTTAGTCATTTTCGCCACAGTGATAAACATATATTTATCTCTTACTTCTGTATTTAATTTTTGTGTACCTTGATAGTTAATAAAGTAAAGCATTTTGCTTGTTTATGGATATGTGTATTTTTTTCTTAGTGAATTTTCATGTTCTTTGCTCATATTCTCTGGTGTTTGTCTTTTTCCTGCTGATGTTTGGGTGACTTAATACTGACAACTGGTTGTTGTATATGTTGCAAATATTTCTCTTTTTTGTTGCTTACCTTTTAAAATAAAACTGCTTTCATTATTTTTAAAGATCCTATTGCTCATTACAAAACCTCTGCACAATTAAGAAAATATTGTAAAAGATTAAAATTCTTCCAAATCCCACTTTGTAGAGCTAAAACAACAACAAAAACAGAACCAAGAATAATCGATAAAATTCTGATGAAAATCACTGCAAGCATCTCTCTATGCATATGTAGAGAAACCTAATGAGATATGTACAATAGGTAGACATTTAGAAGAATGGCTTTAAATATGAGAGTTCTAATCACATGGCTACACTTAAGATAAAAATTTCTTTATTGCAAAATATATTAATCCTAAAATAATCATATTATTTAAAACGTCATGAGTTTGGAACAATATTTGAACAACATAATTTAACTATGGACTGTATCTTTGGAAATCTTTGCAGTAAATAGTGAAAAAATTAGCAAACATTTTTTTTTCTACTCTCTGGCATGTCTAGTTTTATTGGTTACCTCAGTGCTTTGATGTTGTCAAGATTTATAACGTTTATAACATTTTCTCTCACTGTAGTTCTCAGAGTTGTTAGTTTTTCTTCTGTTTTAAGCACGTCATCAGCATTTCTTTTATCTTGGCCTTGTATTCATATTTTCTTTATTTTGGCTTTTGGCTTCTTATATTCATTTTATTATTCCAATAAATTACTTTTGACAAAGGGCTTGTAGGTGTTAGTTTTCCTGAGTTCTTGCATATTTCAGGATATTTCTCAGTTGCATTTGCACTGGAGGGTTTACTTGGGTAGGGACATGATTACTGGGCTATTCCTTCTTTTACTCAGAACTTTACAGATTTTGCAGAAAGTCTACTGTTATTAAATGCTGGATACAAAGGTCTGTCTAGTCAAAGCTATGGTTTTTCCAGTGGTCATGTACGGATGTGAGAGTTGGACTATAAAGAAAGCTGAGCGCTGAAGAATTGATGCTTTTGAACTGTGGTCTTGGAGAAGACTCTTGAGAGTCCCTTGGACTGCAAGGAAATCCAACCAGTCCATCCTAAAGGAAATCAGTCCTGAATATTCATTGGAAGGACTGATGCTGAAGCTGAAACTCCAATACTTTGGCCACCTGATGCGAAGAGCTGACTCATTGGAAAAGATCCTGATGCTGGGAAAGATTGAAGGTGGGAGGAGAAGGGGACGACAGAGGATGAGATGGCTGGATGGCATCACTGATATGATGGGCATGAGTTTGAGTGAGCTCCGGGAGTTGGTGATGGGCAGGGAAGCCTGGCGTGCTGCAGTCCATGGGGTCGCAAAGAGGCGGATAAGGCTGAGCACCTGAACTGCGCTGAACAGAAAGTAGAGATCAAGAGGAACCTCATCAGCTCCCTCCCCAACACACACACTTTCACACTCTAAAGTCTATGTATGACTTTCTGCTTAGATGTCCATATATATTTTTTTCTTTTTAAATATATATCTTTTGCTGGTTACTCTAGTGATTACAACATATGCCTTTGACTTATCAAAGTCTAATGTTACTTTGAACTTTTATCCTCTTCCAGGACAATGTTAAAAAATGTAATCCCATTTAACCTCCTATCGACTTAGATGCTACGGTCATATGTTTTAATTCATTATACATTTTAAACCATGTAAAACACGATTGTAATAATAACCATTACTGTTATTGTTTTGTACAGAAAGCATTCATTTATTCATTTATGTCATTCCTTTGACGTACATATCTAGCTTTTTATTTTCCTTCTCTTCATTCCTTCCTGCATCTCTAAGAAAACACATGCGATCGTTTTCTTCCTGCCTAAAGAACACCCATTGTTATTTCCTTAGGGGTGTTTGGGATGTGCTGCTTGTGAGTCCTTTTGGTTTTCATTTGTCTTATTTCACCCTCATTCTCCACATGTATTTTGCTGAGTATCAGATTCTGGATCGACACTTCCCTGCTTTCGGTACTTTGAAGGTCTGTGTTCACTGTCTTCTGTCTGAATCTGTTGTTTCCAGGTAGAAGTCCAGTTGTTACTCTCTGTGAGGAGGTGTCTGACTCCAAGTTTGGATGTTTAGCTGCTGACAGCTTTTAAGCTCCCTCCTACTTCTTTTCCTTCTGCCCCACACCTGGACCAGCTGATGAAAGAGCCTGGGTGCTCCCTCCTTTACCGCTGGTGGGAGAATCTACCCACACAAGTCCCTGCCTGCATGTGGGAACCCTGGCTGCATGTGCACCCTGGCCCTACTTCCCCATCAGAGTGAAAGCCAGGCCAGTCTCTTCTGCTTGCTCTCTGAAGTCGCCCTGCTCTCCCCATTGATACAAGCATGTAAACAGCAAACTTTTCCACAGCCTTTTGATGTGTGTGGCATCTTCATTCTTGACGTTAGAACCAGACTTTGGGTGGAAGTCCTGTTACCTTTGCAGGGAATTGTGACACCTTTATTTTCTTTAAAAAATATTTATTTATTTATTTAACTATGCCAGGTCTTAGTTGTGGCATATGGGACCTAGTTCCCTGACCAGGGGTGGAACCTGGGCCCCCTGCATTGGGAGCACGGAGTCTTAGACACTGGACCACCAAAGAAGTCCCGTGAGACTTTTAAAAGTCTGTTTTGTTTAGCTTTCATTAATTTCATCCTGAGGTATTTAATTGTTCTTTCTTTTATTTTTTATTACTTTGCTTAGGCCTTCTTGAACTTATAGCTTGATTTAAAAAAATAATTTTGAAAAGTTCTCAGTCATGATACTTCTGTCCAATTTTATGTAACCTCTCTTTCTGGGACTCCAAGTCAGTCTCCCCAAGTACATCAGTCTTTATCACTTCTCTCTGAGCATTTTTTTTTTCCTGACTTTTTCATCCTTTTCTCTCCCATGTTTCACTTTTTATATTTTCTTCTGATCTTGCTTCCAATTCAATAATTCTTTTCACCAGTGTCTAAGCCTATACATTAAGTTCTCGATTTGGCTAATTGTATTTTTAAGAATTATAATTTTTCAGGAAGAGTTCATATATGAACTAAAATATATTATTGTAAGACAAAATGTCACCTTACAGTTTGCACTCTTTCCCCATTTCAGAATTTAAATACAAATAAATATCCCAAGTGGTCACATGAAGTGATGGAGTTAAAGTAACCCACACACACAAAATATTTTCATTTAATTGTATTTATAATTCCTAGTTGTCTTCCAAGATCTCAGTCTTGTGTGTTTCTCCATGAATGTGTTAAGGATGGTTATTTTAATGAACTTTGGGAATGTCATTATCTTAAACTCCCATAGGCTGCTTCAGTTTCTTATTATTTCTCTTGATTTTTGTTTAGGTTTCTTTCTTCTTCATTTGTTTGTTTTTTAATACTTGCATGGCCAGGGGGAGAATTGGCCTGAATTTACCTAGTCTGCTATAATCAGAAGTGGAAGCCTGAGTCTCTGAATTATCTTTATTCCTTACATTCACGATGAAACTTGTTAACGAACAGTTCACAATGAAGTATATATAAAGTATATGTATATAATACACATATTATATATATAGTAACTATATATATATAAATATTTGGTTCGTTTATTTTTTTCTCAGAATATCAATTATATATTTGTTGATTCTTCTTTTTTTTAAATTTTACAATCCTCTTAATAATTCTTTAAATATCTGTCCTTTTTCTTACTATTCGAGTTATTACCTGAGCTTTGTCAAGTCAGGGACCTGGCTATATTTTTAATTATATATAGTCAATAGTTTTCTGCTTCAAAAAAGACTCTAATTTCTGTAATGTTTCCATTTTCCTCTTATATTTCTACCTGCACTTTGTCAGCTCACTTTCTTGCTCCTTTTATTATCCTAAAATCTCTTGAAGATTTTCAAGCCTTCAGTTCTCTTTTTGATGTCGTTTTTGAAGAGAAAGTTCCATGTAATTCTTTGAGGCCCTGAAGAATCATTTGATGAGGTCTTCATCTCTTTCCTTACATACCCTTTTTTATCCTGTGTTGTTTTTCATTCTTCTTCTTTTTTTTAATGTATGAGTTTGGTTCCTTTTCATTTATGGCTCTTTTTCACGTGGGGCCAAACAGGTACCATGCAAGGAGAGACTTGGGTGAAGGTTGGGCCAAAGGCATTTGTAGCTTAGGATCAGGATTTGTGGTTTTAACCGTGCTCTCGTTTAATCTGCCTTCTGCTTTACCCTGAGCTTGATTCTCCCTTTGGTTGTTGAAAGTCAGTGGCCAGTGTGGCCCAGAGCACATCCCTTTCATTCACTGGCTTTCCAAGTTATCATCTGGTGTTTCTTCTTCCCACCTGCCTTCTCTTTGCTTTACTCCTGAAGCACCATTTGGTTAAGAGTCTCACACTGGTCAGATTTGGATAAAAGAGAACTGGTATACTGTTCCCACAACGATTGGGATTACAGCTTATGCAGAGCTAAGCAGGAGCACAGCCCAAATCTAAAGGTGGAGGTTTGTTTCCTGAGCTGGTGATGAGCTGCAGGTGACTTAGCCACTGTCTTAGGACAGGTGTATATGGGAGTTCTGTCTGTCGCACAGCTGCTTGCTGCAGGGTAAGGACCCTTGGAAGCTTCTTCTCTTCAGGCCAAAGCAGGTCTTTGAGCTGACTGTCCAAAGTGGCTCAGAGTTCCTAGAAGATGATTTGGAAATTACCTATTAGTCTTACCAAAAGGAGTCTTGCCATCATAGGCAAACACCTCTCCTCCTCACTGAGTAACGTGGAGAAGTGTGTAGGGTGGTGATGAGAACTCTGGCTCGAAATTAGGACACATGTGTCCCCCTCCTACCTGGTACATTGAATGGTTAATGCACTTGGTAACAAGCAGTTAGCCTCTTCAAGCTTTAATCTCTTCAGTATTGCTATGCCTGGCTTGTGATCTTTTCAAGTGGGGATAGTCTGAAAAAGGTCTACACATTTCTGCTTCCAAGAGAAAATGCAAATTAGCAGTTTCTTTCCTTCTGATTGTTGTGTGCTCAGAACAGAAGAGGGACACCTGGATAAAGCATTTCCACTGACTTCTGCCATTCCCTAAGGGGCTCCCAGGATCTTTAAGCTTCTCTTAGGTTCCTTTGAGGTCTCTCAGCTCAAGGACTGCCTCCACATGTCCTCCATTCTGTCCACACTTCCAGCAGGTGTGTGTAGGTGGAGCTCAAATTTAAAAACAACTCAAGTGAACTCACATATCTCTTTTTTTGCGACTTGCTGTTTCAGTGGAAACTCTTAAAAGTTGTCAACGTTTTTCTCAATAGTTAAACAGAACTAGAAACACAGACAGTAGCCACTAATGACCACAGTGTGCCTCCAGCTCTCATCCGTAAAACAACCTCCTCAACAGACATAGCAGCAAGGTGATACGAATCTTCTGTACGTGTAAAGCAACAAGGGTATAATGTTCACAATGTGATCCTAACTGAAAATGTTTCCAAAGTTGAATCACATGCCATCCAAGCAGGTGTAACACTAATGAGTTGTTCAGCACACAAACTTCAGCAAATAGGCTTTGTAGCTTTGATACCTTAAATAAAAGAGCAGCATGGCTTTAGAGTCAGGGCAAGTTTGTCACCTTGGAAAAGTCAGTTCAGTTATTTGGTGGTACTTACCAGCTGGTTCCATAGTTATTTAGCTATTGGAGACCTTGGAGATACCAGGGAGAGCTTCAGAAGGAGGGATTGTCTGCTAATGGGTTCAAATAAGAGGCCGTTTTGTCATCCCAGGTGACTGAAGACTTTTGAGTTGCTCTGGTATCCACTGAAATAGCTACACACTAGAATGGATTAGAACAGAAGAGTGGATTTTTTCAACTTCTGGATTATTTCCTCATGCTTTCACATCCCCATAAATATGATCCAGTAACAAAGAAATGCCTGTGTCATAGCTGTGAACTAGCAAGTAGTGTCCTCCTAAAACTTCTAGGATTTTTGGCAAGAAACAGTAGAGATGAGAAGGAAGAGCTTATAAGTTCCTGTTCTTCCTATAAACAGGAATAACCTACCTAGGAAGGTAAAACAACTTCTGGCAAACAGAGCAAATACACAAATAATTCAGTAAAATCCTGTTGTCTGTACTGTCAGGGCCTGGAAATGAGAACTGGTTATCAGCAGTTGACGGATGTATAGGTGGATGACGATCATTTTAGAGTTCCAAACCATGGTGTACAAGGATCTATATAGAGCAAGAAAAATCCCAGGAGGGTAACCCCAAGTGCCCTGGAATGTGGGTGATAAATGAAAGGCCATGGAGACAGTGGACTGACTTGGGATGGAGACGTCTGCCTTTATGGACTTTCTGTTGTTTTGTTAGGTGGGATATGTGGGAAGGAAGGAGAGAAGGGGTTCAAGCGTTAGAGAGAATATTTAACCACAAAGAATATCTCTGCCCAAGCCTTTCTCCTTTTGCCTGTATTCACCAAAATATCCCACACCATCCCTCCAAAGATTACTGTTTCTCAAGAAATTAAAACCCTTCCTTTTTTCCTCACCTTTTCCTAAAGGTTTGAACACTATTATATTTGAGCTACAGCTCAAACAGCACCCTGTGCTGTGCTTAGTCGCTCAGTCATGTCCGACTCTTTGCTGCCCCATGAACTGTAGCCTGCTAGGCTCTTCTGTCCATGGGATTCTCCAGGCAAGAATACTAGAGTGGGTTGCCATATCTTCCTCCAGGGGATCTTCCCAACCCAGGAATCAAACCCAGGTCTCCCTCATTGCAGGTGGATTCTTTACCATCTGAGCCATTGGGGAAACCCAAGAGTACTGGAGTGGGTAGCCTATCCCTTCTCCAGGGCATCTTCCCCACCCAGGAATCGAACCAGAGTCTCCTGCATTGCAAGCGGTTCTTTACCAGCTGAGCTACCAGGGAAACCCCCCTGGTCAACTTCTAAAGGTAAGACAGACATCCTACTATGACATAAGAAAGAGTAAACATTTAAAAAACATCTCTACTGTTTGTGCATATAGCATTTGCAGCTGTTTCTCAATATCTATTTATCTATCTAATCATTAGTAGAAATTAAGGTAACCACATGGGCAAATGGTACCTTTTAAACAAAGTTACTGCTATTAATAGATAAATAATAATATTCAATGAAATCCCAGAGGACACTAAGTCAATAAACCATAAATAGAAAATCATGAAAGAATTTCATTTCATGGAAATAAGAAATAATTCTTAGGGATAAAAAATATAATGGAGGTATTTTTAAAAAGTCCTTAGAAGAATATTACACTATAATTTATGGACTAATCCAAATAAGGTACTGACCATGTCACTCCCCACAGGGCTTCCTACAGGTTTATCCAAATGGAACTCAGATGACACATAAATTTACTAAGAGAGAAAGAGTCCCAATTGTTCGGGGTTGTAAACATAGGATTATGTGCCCCAGTCTCTGGCCAGACTAAAACCACAGAAGACAAATACCTTCCCTAAGGATGATGGGGCATCGTTTGACCATTATCTGCTCTGTGAGAACCCTGCTTCTCATCTGCAGAGACCAAGGAGGTATGGATGCATTAATCAAACACAGCAATACTGTTCTTTGTATGTGCGTGCATGCTTAGTTGTTTGAGTCATGTCCAACTCTTTGCGACGCTGTGGACTGGACCATAGCCCCCCCCAAGTCTCCTCTGTCCATGGGGTTCTCCAGACAAGAATACTGGAATGGGCTGCCATGCCCTCCTCCAGGGATCTTCCCGACCCAGCGATCAAACCCATGTCTCTTATGTCTCCTGTATTGGCAGGCAGGTTCTTTACCTCTAGTGCCACCTGGGAAGCCCTTCATTGTGTACAGTTTAGCCCTTTTAACATACTTCCGTTCCCTGCTCTTGTTCATCAAAACAGGTCTAGATTTGCACTAATTTCAATGGCTTAGATTCTCCTATGAATAATTGGAGGAGTGGGGTCTAAGTATTCTTAACCTCTTTGTTTTTATAAGGAGACAAAACTGACTAATGAATGATTAGGGTGACCACATAATTTATATTCCAAGCCAAGACCTTTCTGGGAATAAACATAGGAGCTGCTAATAATTGTGTTAGGACAATGGGCAAAATGGGATTCAAGGGTCTCCTGCTTATAGTCAAAATAAAAATATATTTCTAGCCAAGTTTCAGTGATTTTTTTGTACACTTCAAATTAAAACACACTTAATATCTAATACAAGCATGGCCACTTGATTTTTCTTTAATTCTTCCTTGAGGGGAAAAATGCAATAATCTATTGAAAAATACCCTATATACCCTCACACTTACATTCTTTATTTTTGATCTTCTCAAGGTTAGATAATCATAACTAGAACTTAAATAAATCTATTACATAAAACAATGAACAGTGATGATCCTTGCAGAAAATAGATTTAGGGGCCTGGAGAATGTCGAAGAAATATTCCTGGAGCTCAGAGAGAAATGAAGACATTCAAGCTTTATAAGAAAAAGTAAGATATATAGGGAAGAGATGGGAGATATCCACTATCCTTGCAGCAAGACTTAGAGAAAGAAAGACAATGTTGTTGTTGTTCAGTTGCCAGTTTGTGTCCAACTTCATGGACTGCCACCCCATGGACTGCAGCATGCCAGGTTTCTCTGTCCCTCACCCTCTCCCAGAGTTTGCCCAAGTTCATGTCCATTGAATCAGTGATGCCATCCAACCATCTCATCCTCTGTCGTCCCCTTCTCCTCCTGCCTTCAATCTTGCCCAGCATCAGTCTTTTCCAGTGAGCCAGTTCTTTGCATCAGGTGGCCAAAGTATTGGAGCTTCAGCATCAGTCCTTCCAATGAGTATTCAGGATTGGTTTGATCTCCTTGCTGTCCAAGGGACTCTCAAGAGTCTTTTCCAGCACCACAATTTGCAAGCATCAATTCTTTGGCAGACAAAGCAGGATGTAAAAACAAAAATTAGGAGGAAAAGGGACTTCCCTGGTGATCCAGTGGCTAAAACTCTTCACTCCCAGTGCAAAGGGCCTGGATTCAATACCTTATCAGGCATGATGCAACTACAACCTGGTGCAGCTGGATAAATAAGTAAGTAAAAAAAATTAACAAGGAGAGAGAAGGATAGAAATACACTTCCCTAAGATTGAAAACAAAATAGAATCCCACCAAAGTCCTAAGTCAAGAGATAAGAAAAGATTCACTAAGGGCCAGACTAGATGAATGAATCCATTCCCGGATAGAGTCTAATGATATTCTTTAACTTTGGGAATAAAGAAGAGACAATTCAATAAGCACTGATGCAGAAAAAAGGGAAATAAAAAGTAACCAATCATGTATTTATTCAACAAGTATTTGTGGAGTACTGTGGTAGATTGAGCTGTTCTCAGTTTGCTGCCCTGCCTCTAAGATGATCAGCATATCCCTGCTTGTTCCATGTGACTTGCTCCCCTACAGGAGAAGTGTATCTCCCCATTGCTGTCAAGCTTAGCCAGGTGGCTAATTACATATGAGCTGGGTGTTATGTGTTGCATCTAAGTAGAGGGTTTAAGAGTAAAACTTATATATGGTTCTGCTGCCGTCCTCTCCTTTCTGCTAAGAGAAAAATTGCTTAAGGTAGGATCTGCTCTATCAGCATGGATTCTGGGATAAAAAAGAGATGTAAAGAAAGCTACAGCTATGGAGTACAGCCTTAGCCTACCTTTATGCAGCCAACACATAATGTGATCAGGAAATAAACTTGTTGGTTAGAACAATGGGGATACTAGGGTTTTCTGCCGTAGCAGTATAACCAAGCAGAAGCTAACTAATGGAAATGCTACTGATTGGGGCTTCACAGGTGGCATTAGTGGTAAAGAAGAGACACTGGTTTGATCCGATCCCTGACTCAGGAAGATCTCCTGGAGAAGGGAATGGCAACCTGCTCCAATGTTTTTGCCTGGAGAATCCCATGGACAGAGGAGCCTGGTGGGCTACAGTCCATAAGGTCACAGAGTCAGACACGACTGAGCAACTTAGCACAGCACAATGATTTCCGTTAAACTGCTTGGTCCTGGAAATTTAGTTACCATGGGTCGTTTTCTTCATGGAATTTATAGGCTAGTGAATCATCCTATGAACTTTAGATACCAAAAGATAATAGATTGCTATTTACTGGATTTTAAGACAAAGGCAAGGCTTCCCAGGTGGTGCTAGTGATAAAGAACTCACCTGCCAATGCATCTTTTACTCAGATGCAATAAGAAACATAAAAAGTGCAGGTTTGATCCCTAGGTTGGGAAGGGCATAGCAATCCACTCCAGCATTCTTGCCTGGAGAATCCCATGGATAGAAGAGCCTGGAGGGTTACAGTCCACAGGGTCACAAACAGTTGGATACAACATAAGTGACTTAGCAGGTACGCACGCAAGACAAAGGCAGAATGTTCTCAAACATGAGATAACTTACAGAAAATGCCATTCATATGTTTTTATGGAAAATTACTTGGAGACATTAATAAGATAACAAAAATATGAAGGTGCCCTTACGAATGAAGGAATTTTGTTTGAGTACGACTGGTAATGAGCCTATATTGAAAATGTGGGGCCAACTTGGTTTACTTATTCATTCAACAAATATTTAAGTGCAGGTGATATTATTTTCCTAAAGAATTCAAGAAAGTCAACTACAAAATTACTAAGACTAATATAAGAGGTTCCTGTGAAAATCTACATGAATAACATCATTAGCTTTTTGTATACTTGCAGATATAATTAGGAAAAAGATCTCTGTCATCATAGCAACAAAACTATTGTAATACACAGGAATTCCGTTAATATGGCATGAGGAAGACTTTAGTAAGGGATACAAAATGAATGAGAAGATACAGTATTGGGTAGGTATTCATTTCCCCTAGATTAATTTCTACATTTAATGTCAGGAAGAAACTGCAGTTCAGAGATTCTGTATGACTTGCCTTTGACTACCTTGCCAGCAGAAGGGAAGTCATAATCTGATACCTAATCTCTGTTTTTTCCATGGTTTCATATTGCACCCACTACTAAGAAGAAAACTGTGTATTGTTTAGATTAAAAATAACTTTGAACACTCAAGTTCTATGAGGTTCAGTCAATCTGAAAGGTTTCTTTTCCATCAGCTTCATCTTGCACCAATGACCCCAGGTACTCTAGTCACACCATCTAGGAGCTGTTAGCCTTGATATATGGGGGAACACAATTCAGCACCATAAAATGTGTCTCTTTGCTGGGAGGATTAATTTAGGTTGATTATTTTTACCTTACACAAGACTCAGGAAGTCTTCCTTTTTACTTCTCCCTTAGCTGCATAAGGGTCATCCCTGGTGGCTCTGGCAGTAAAGAATCTGCCTGCAGTTACAGGAGGTCCAGATTTGATACCTGGGTCAGGAAGATCCCCTGGAGAAGGGAATGGCAACCCACTCCAGTATTCTTGCCTGGAGAATCCCATGGACAGAGGAGCCTGGCAGGCTATAGTCCATGGGGTTGCAAAGAGTTGGACACAACTGAGTGACTAACACTTTCACTTTCACTGGCCACCCAAGACTTAGATGAAGGGCCCGTTTCCAGAACAGAGCTATCGTCAGACATATCTGCAAAGAATATGGGCTCTGTGTGGTGAGGGAACCTGGCAGGGCTTGGATATCAGAGGTCACTCTGTCTCATTGCCTCTGTGTGGCCCAACAAACATTTTTTTACCCAACATTTGCTTTTCTACAGTAATCAAAACAGTGTGGTACTGGCACAAAAACAGAAATATAGATCAATGGAACAGTATTGTAAGAACAGAAATAAACCCACACACCTATGGTCAGTTAATCTAAGACAAAGGTGGCAAGAATATACAACAGAGAAAAAATAGTTTTCAATAAGTTTTCCTGGGGAAACTCAACAGCTACTGTGAAAGCATGAAATTAGAACATTCTCTAACACCACAGACAAAAATAAACTCAAAATGGATTAAAGATCTAAATGTAAGACTGGATACAATAAAACTCCTAGAGGAAAACATACTCAGAATACTCTTTGACATAAATCGCAGCAATATCTTTTTGGATCTGTCTCCTAAAGTAATGGAAATAAAAACAAAAATAAACAAATGGGACCTAGTTAAATTTAAAAGCTTTTTCACAGCAAAGGGGACCATAAACAAAAAGGCAACCTACAAAATGAGAGAAAATATTTGTAAATGATGTGACTGACTAGGGATTAATCTCCAAAATATGTAAACAGCTCATATAACTCAACATCAAAAAAACCCCAAATAACCTAATCAAACCATAGGCAGAAGATCTAAGTAGACATTTCTCCAAAGAAGACATCCAGATGCCCAAAAGGCACATGAAAAGATGCTCAACATTGCTAATTATTAAAACTACAATGATGTATCACGTCACACTGGTTGGAGTGGTCGTCAAAAAGTCTATAAATAGTAAACACTGGAGAGGGTGTGGAGAAACGGGAGCCTTTCTACTGTTGGTGGGGATGTAAATTGGTGCAACCGTTGAGAACAGTATGGAGGTTCTTCAGAAAACTAGAGTTACCCTATGATCCTGCAGTCCCACTTTTGGGCATGTATCCAGAGAAAACCATAATTCAAAAAGATACATTCATCCCTGCGTTCATTGCAGCAATATTCACAATAGCCATTGCAACTTCCTGTGTGACTTGGGACGCCCTGTGTAACGATATTAATAGTTAATGATAGAGGTTGGGTCAGAACTCCTCTTTGAACCAGGAGAGAAGCAGTAACAGCCATATTCTACTCTTAGACTTGGTAAGGGAGCTTTTTATTATGGCTTCATTGACATGGAGTTTGGATTTGTGATTAGAAAGTCATTTTCTGTATAATCTCATGCCATGTGAATCCTATACAAATGAATAATAATTATTATTCCCACTGAATAATAATAGTTTCATTAGTTCTCATCTTGAGACCTTTAGAACATATGGTTTATTAATAAGGCAACATAACCAAAGTTTAGTTAATAATTGAAAATAGGCATCTATATTTCAGATGAAAATTTAGCCATTTTTAAGTACTCAGTCAGTGATTCTTTACTGGGAGAAACTAAATTTTTAGAATCACTTGAATCACTAGTTCCTATAATATTCCCCAAATCTTCTAGTTAAATGTAAAAGCCAGAGTCTTGGTCACTCTTGGACACACCCTGAATGTAAAAATTGTGTATGTCTGGTTGAAAGTATCTATAGCTCTCCAGAACGGATCAGCAGCCTCTGTGATGTTTCCCAGCGCCACAGACACTGATACACCTCTCCCCTGCCCGCTCCCACCAGTGCTTATCATTGGAAAAGAGGTCTCACCCAGAATAGAGAACTGAAATTCAGAGTCAGTCAGGTCTGACCTTCATTGCTTCTCAAGTTTGCTGTTTGCCTCAACATGTCCTACCAAGGGGGAATTGAACCCGAGCGCACCTGTGAGAAAAGGCCAGGTTCAAACACTCCGTCTTTAAGGAGCTCAGGCTGTCCACACTGGTCCCCTTGGGCTGATCTTGGCACCTTCTAAACCTGCTCCTCTGCTTCCAGTCTCATCCCTACTGTCGTGACTCCTCAGTCTCGCCAGAGCGACCTTTTCCAAAAGCATACCTAAGGATGTTCCTGGGGCTTACAGTCTTACCTGTGTGTTCAGGGTGTTTCCTGCACCCTATGGTCAAGGCAGCTGAGTGTGTTGCCCTTCAACTCTCTGAGCAGCAATGTGAATCCCCTTCCTGCTGTGGCCTGCCTTGAGAAACTCATGCATCCATTAGGGTTTTTCCCAGTCTTCATGTTTTTGAGATGCCTTTCAAAACGCCCACAGGCGGGCTTGAGCTGCATCAGCTCAGGTCCCAGAGTGTCTTGTGCAAATCTTACTAACCCTGTAATCAGTTTCTCCTGTGGTTCCCTTCTGTGTCCCTCAGGACTCTGTGACTCTCCTCTGTTTCTCATTGTATCTTCAGCACACGGATGAATGGAAAGACTATTGGATAGTGATCTACAGCTTAGTGCTTTTGATTCCATTAAATTGGAATGTGGGATACTTTATGTGAATTGACTGGATGGGATTCCCAAGGGGTGGGGCACATTTAAGCCTTTTTCTTTTCTTCCATGGCGATCACCAGGCTTGAAACATTATGGATATCTCCCAAAGAGTATGGATCTTTGCCAGAACTGACAGAAGAAACAAAATTGAAACAAGATTCTTTAATTAATAAAGAGAGAAGAGCGCTTAAGCAAGTGCTGATACAAAAGTTTGTATCAGTATTTTGAAGGTCTTAGTTTTCTCAGTTAAATCAGGGTTTCGATTACATATAGTACTTAAAATAAGTCTACAAGGCTTTATTGACATTCTTTTGATCATTTTTCATAACTGGAAATAATGCAGTACCATGCCTTTAAAAATGGTCTGTGTTTTAGTTTTAAAACTCTGTTTTATTTCCTATTCACTCAGAAATGATTAAGGCCTGTACTCCCTTAAGAAAAATTTAAAATCTGTCCTAAACTTTCATAAACTCATTTTGATTAAAAGCTTCTCTTACTAATATATATATATGGGCTTCCCTTGTGGTTCAGATAGTAAAGAATCTGCCTGCAATGAGGGAGACGTGGGTTCGATCCCTGGGTTGGGAAAGTCTCCTGGGGAAGGGAATGGGTACACACTCCAATATTCTTGCCTGGAGAATCCAATGGACAGAGGAGTCTGGAAGGCTACAGTCCATGGAGTCGCAAAGAGTTGGAAACGACTGAGCGACTTTTACTTCACTTACTAATATAATCATACATACTAGTATTGTATGATTATGAGTTAAAAGCATCTTTGTTCTAATCAGGGCAACTTTTAGGGACATATACATACACATATATCAGTACTTTCATTTAACACTGTGGCATATGAAGGAGCCACAATGGTAATTCACCTTTTTCCTTCATATTTTTTCCCACTTCCTCCTCATTATCATTATAAATAACATGTTTAGACTCGGAAGCTGTGTCTACCAGTCTGCAGCAAAATGAGAAAACACTTTTTCCCCTCCAAAGATTCCTATCCTTAATTCAAGAGCTGCTGACAAAATTTAAGCAAGGGAATAAGGGAAACCAGAGTTACCTTTTGGGAAAGATTCAGTTCAGTTCAGTCACTCAGTCATGTCCGACTCTGTGACCCCATGTACTGTAGCACACTAGGCCTCCCTGTCCACCCCCAACTCCAGGAGTTTACTCAAACTCATGTCCATGGAGTCAGTGATGCCATCCTGCCATCTTATCCTCTGTTGTCCCCTTCTCCTCCCACCTTCAATCTTTCCCAGCATCAGGGTCTTTTCAAATGAGTCAGTTCTTCCCATCAGATAGTCAGTGTATTAGAGTTTCTGCTTCAGCATCAGTCCTTTGAATGAATATTCAGGGCTGAATTCCTTTAGGATAGACTGATTGGATCTCCTTGCAGTCCAAGGGACTCTCAAAAGTCTTCTTCAACACTACAGTTCAAAAGCATCACTTCTTTGGCGCTCAGTTTTCTTTGTAGTCCAACTCTCACATCGATACATGACTACTGGAAAATCCATAGCTTTGACTAGAGGGACCTTTGTTGGCAAAGTAATGTCTCTGCTTTTTAATATGCTGTCTAGGTTGATCATATCTTTTCTTTCAAGGAGCAAGTGTCTTTTAATTTCATGGCTGCAGTCACCATCTGCAGGGATTTTGGAGCCCCCCAAAATAAAGTTAGCCACTGTTTTCCACTGTTTTCTCATCTATTTCCCATGAAGTGATGGGACCAGATGCCATGATCTTAGTTTTCTGAATGTGGAGAATTTTAAGCCAACTTTTTCACTCTCCTCTTTCACTTTCATCAAGAGGCTCTTTAGTTCTTCTTTGCTTTTTGCCATAAGGGTGGTGTCATCGGGATGCCTGAGATTATTGATATTTCTCCCAGAAATCTTGGTTCCAGCTGTGCTTCATCCAGCCCAGCATTTCTCATGATGTACTCTGCACATAAGTCAAATAAGCAGGGTGACAATATACAGCCTTGACATACTCCTTTCCCAATTTGGAAACAAGTTTGTTGTTCCATGTCCAGTTCTAACTGTTGCTTCCTGACCTGCATACAGATTTCTCAGGAGGCAGGTCAGGTGGTCTGGTATTCACATATCTTTAATAATTTTCCACAGTTTGTTGTGATCCACAGGGTCAAAGGCTTTAGCATGATCAATTAAGCAGAAATAGATGTTTTTTTCTGAGTTCTTTTGCTTTTTTGAAGATAGAACGATGTTGACAATTTGAGCTCTGGTTCCTCTGCCTTTTTTAAATCCAGCTTGAACATCTGGAATTTCACAGTTCACATACTGTTGAAGCCTGGCTTGGAGAATTTTGAGCATTACTTTACTAGAGTGTGAGATGAGTGCAATTGTGTGTAGTTTGAGCATTCTTTGGCATTGCCTTTCTTTGTGACTGGAATGAAAACTGACCTTTTTACAGTCCAGTGGCCACTGCTGAGTTTTCCAAATTTTCTGGCATATTGAGTGCAGCATTTTCAAGTATCATCTTTTAGGATTTGACGTAGCTCAACTGGAATTCGATCACCTCCACTATCTTTGTTCATTGTGATGCTTCCTAAGGCCCACTTGACTTCGCATTCCAGGATGTCAGTCTCTAGGTGAGTGATCATACCATCGTGATTATCTGGGTCGTGGAGATCTTTTCTGTATAGTTCTTCTGTGTATTCTTGCCACCTCTTCTTAATCTCTTCTGCTTCTGTTAGGTCCATACCATTTCTGTCCTTTATCGTGCCCATCTTTGCATGAAAATTTCCCTTGGTATATCTGATTTCCTTGAGAGATCTCTAGTCTTTCCCATCCTATTTTTTCCTCTATTTTTTGCACTAATCACTGAGGAAGATTTTCTTATCTCTCCTTCCTATTCTTTGGAACTCTACTTTCAAATGAGTATATCTTTCCTTTTCTCCTTCGCTTTTTGCTTCTCTTCTTTTCACGGCTATTTGTAAGACCTCCCCAGACAACTATTTTGCTTTTTGCATTTCTTTTTCTTGGGGATGGTCTTGGTCCCTGTCTCCTGTACAGTGTCACAAACCTCCGTCCATAGTTCTTCAGGCACTCTGTGTATCAGATCTAATCCCTTGAATCTATTTCTCACTTCCACTGTATATTCATTAGGGATTTGATTTAGGTCATACCTTTCTTCAATTTAAATCTGCATTTGGCAATAAGGAGCTCATGATCTGAGCCACAGTCAGCTCCCAGTCTTTTTTTTTGTTCACTGTATAGAGCTTCTCCTTTTTTGGCTGCAAATAATATAATCAATCTGATTTCCATACTGACCATCTGATGATGTCCATGTGTAGAGTCTTCTCTTGTGTGTTGGAAGAGTGTGTTTGCTATGACCAGTGAATTCTCGTGGCAAAACCTCTGTTAGCTTTTGCCTTGCTTCATTCTGTACTCCAAGGCCAAATTTGCCTGTTGTTCTAGGTGTTTCTTGACTTCCTACTTTTGCATTTAGTCCCCTGCTGCTGCTGCTGCTAAGTCACTTCAGTCGTGTCTGACTCTGTGTGACCCCATAGACGGAAGCCCACCAGGCTCCCCCTTCCCTGGGATTCTCCAGACAAGAACACTGCAGTGGGTTGCCATTTCCTTCTCCAATGTGTGAAAGTGAAAAGTGAAAGTAAAGTCGCTCAGTCGTGTCTGACCCTTAGCGACCCCACGGACTGCAACCTACCAGGCTCCTCCATCCATGGGATTTTCTAGGCAAGATTACTGGAGTGGCTTGTCATTGCCTTCTCCGATTTAGTCCCCTATAATGGAACAAAAGAAAAGAAAGTGAAGTTGCTCAGTCATGTCCAACTCTTTGCGACTGCATAGACTGTAGCCTACTAGGCTCCTTAATTCATGGGATTTTCCAGGCAAGAGTACTGGAGTTCATTGTCATTTCCTTCTCCAGAGGATCTTCCTGACCCAGGGATCAAACCTGGGTATCCCGCATTGTAAGCAGACGCTTTACCATCTGAGCCACCAGGGAAGTCATAGTGAAAAAGGCATCTTTTTGGGGTGTTAGTTTTAGAAGGTCTTGTTGGTCTTCACAGCTTCTTCAGCATTATTGGTCGGGGCATAGACTTGGATTACTGTAATATTGAATGGTTTGCCTTGGAAACAAACAGATCATTCTGTCGTTTTTGAGATTGCATCCAAGTACTGCATTTTGGACTCTTGTTGACTTTGAGGGCTACTCCATTTCTTCTAAGAGATTCTTGCCCACAGTAGTGGACATAATGGTCATCTGAGTTAAATTCACCCGTTCTAGTCCATTTTAATTTGCTGATTCCTAAAATGTCGACGTTCACTCTTGCCATCTCCTGTTTGACTACTTCCAATTTGCCTTGATTCATGGACCTAACATTCCAGGTTCCTATGCAGTATTGCTCTTGACAGCATCAGACTTTGCTTCTATCACCAGTCACATCCACAACTGGGTGTTGTTTTTGCTTTGGTTCTGTCTCTTCATTCTTCCTGGAGTTATTTCTCCAGTGATCTCTAGTAGCATATCGGCCACCTACCGACCTGGGGAGTTCATCTTTCAGTGTCGTAACTTTTTGCCTTTTCATACTGTTCATGGGGTTCTGAAGGCAAGAAAACTGAAGTGGTTTGCCATTCCCTGGAGAATGGAATGTGAAAAATTATCTGAATGTAATGTTCAGGTTTTGCCAAAGTTGGAGGCTGTTCTACATCCTCACTCTCGTGTACGCCTTGGTCTGGCCAGTGGACTGCCATCGTAGCCTCCTGTCTGCTCTCTTCCTTTATCTCCTTGAGTATGCCAGAATTCATGAGCAGTTAGGCGTCTCCCCAAAGGTCCCACTCTCTGCCCTTTTCTGCACAGGGCAGGTTCATTCCACCTCTCACCTCTAGGGGGAGCATTCCCATTCCTCAGCCTACACAACGCCCCACTCCCAGGGCTAGTGCCTTCCTAGAGTCTGTATCAGAGACAGGTCTCGCCTGGAAAGTTACTACCTGGAACTCTAGCCCAGTTGGTAGTAGGAAACCCATTCATGTGGTCAGTCATTCATGTGGCCTCAGTGTCCTCTAATGCTTGGTCCCATGAATGAGGTGGAGAATGAATGAATGGGTGAGAATAGAAGTAAAAAGACTAGGTAAGTAGCTGGTCTGAATGCTAGATAATTTCAACTTGATTTTGGAAATGATGAGAATGCGGTTTGGAGAATGTTTGGTATTTCAGGAGTGGCAGTACGCTAGCAGGGCTTCCCTGGTCGCTTAGGTGGTAAAGAATCAGCCTGCAATACAGGAGACCCAGCTTCTATCGCTGGGTTGGGAAGATTCCCTAGAGAAGGGAATGGCTACCCACACCAGTTTTCTTGTCTGGAGAATCCCATGCACAGAGGAGTCTGGTGGGCTACAGTCCACAGGGTCGCAGAGAGTTGCAAATGACTGAGCGACTAACACACACATATGTATTACAATAGCAACCCCTGACTGAAAATCAGGTGCAATGGAGAAAAGAGAATCACAAATGGTAGAGCCTTTTGGTTTGCTTCAGAAGACTGCTTGTTCTAGGAGTGGAAATGGAGGGAGCGAGGAGAAATAATTCTAGGGTTAAAAACCAGTGATTTTTTAGAAGTTGAATTTAATAAAGTACATTGGTGGTGTTGTTCAGTTGCTAAGTCGTGTTTGACTCTTTTCCAACCCCATGGACTATAGCCCACCAGGCTTCTCTGTCCATGGAATTTCCCAGACAGGAGTACTGGAGTGGGTTACTATTCCCTTCTCCAGGGGATCTTCCCAACCTTGGCAGGGATTGAACCTCCATCTCCTGTATTGGCAGGTGAATTCTTCACCACTGAGCTGCCAGGGAAGTCAATAAAATATATAGCACTGTAATATTAAGATAGTTTTGAGTTGTTTCTATCTTAAGTTTCTTCTATTGAACCTAAATTTTAAATATGTAATTTATACCCACTTTGGTACAAAATTTTCTTCTTTTCTTAGTTTAGACTCCTGAATGAATGTGTTTGCTTTAAAGATAGAAATAAACATTTGAAAAGAGTAAACAGTTGAAAAATTAAAATATGAATAATTTACATGCTGACTGTCAGTTATTTTGTTGATTGCTAAATTATGTGTTCATTGAATGCTCTCTATGTTTAAATACCTCCTTCAGTGTTGCTAAGGGAAACATTCTTACCTGACTTTTGTGTGTAGACTTTTGTTTATATTGTTCCCAGTTTATTTTTGAAAGAATAATAACTATTATTGTTCATAAATGTATATGTTAATTTTTAAATAAGAATGCAGTAAAATAGGGCTTGCAAAGAAGAACAAGTTACCTAAAACCACACTACCCAGAAACTACTGTTTTTAACATTAGGTAAACTGAATTTCAGATATCCTTGTATTGAAATACATGTAGATAGAGGGGGGAGGTAAATAAAAGATAGAGACAGAGAACAAAGATTGGATTCATAAAGCACATACTATTTTGACTGAAAATATTAAACATAATCCTCCTTTGACTTGCAGAGATAAATTGGCAGTGAAATTAAAGGAACCAGTGATCTCAAATTCTCACAGTTGTTTAGACTAAGTTTTTTATTTAAATGAGTTTAATACCAACTACTAGTGCTTATTTTATGGTTTCTTCTTTCCTGTTGTGTATATTTTGATAGATTTCCTTGTTAGCAGAATCTCAACCTCTTGTAGTTTTCATAAGAAAGGCACGCAGGTGCTTGATATTCTAAATTATTGCCTACTCAAGAACGTGTATTTGTTGCTTCTGTACTTTCTATTTGAAGGAATTCTTGTGGAGTACTTTCCTTTCAGAACATTTGAACTATCTGTCTACTGTTTTCGGGCTTTGATAGTATTGCTTTGTATAAATCTGAGTTCAACTTTTTTTTTTTCTACTGGGATGCTAGTTTGATATTTCCTTTTTAACCATTGTGTTTTGAACTGCAACTCACAATTAGACAAATCCACAACACACAGAACAAATACTTATGTATCCCTCACCCAGGGCAGGAAATAGAACATTGCCAGCACTCTCCATTATCGTCTCAAGATTTGCAAAATTTTCACAACACAGGTGGCTTCTCATGGAGGGCTTCTCTCTGTGTATCTTTGGCTTTCCCCAGATCTTGTGGCATGATTTCCTTTTCTATCTTGTTCACCTTTCATTGCTATCCAGCACACTTTGAAAAAGTATTTTGTCCAGCTTTTCCATTAGTTGTCATCCATAGAAGGGTTGTTCTGAATTACATACTCCACCACAAGCAGAAGTTGAATTCCCTAATGTAGCTCTTTAGTTTTAAATTTCAGTGATTGTGATAGGATTTGATCATGGTGTTCAGTGTTATTTATTTATTTATTTGAGGGAAGGGAAGGTCAATGCCCAGTTTATTTGTAAATTTAATTCTTTATGTCTGGAAAGTTTTCTTTTCACTTATCGAATTCTTATTGTCCATCTGTTCCTTCTATATTTATTACTATCTCTATAACCAATTTTTACTATCAACATCTTATTGAAGTGTTACATGCATGTACACAAACGTTTTTAAATTTTAGATGTATTATGTGGCAAATTTATACACACTTAGTACACCCATGCAATAAATGCTCAGTTGAAGAAATCTACCAGGCTCCTCTGTCCATGGGATTTTCCAGGCAAGAGTACTGGAGTGGGTTGCCATTTCCTTCTCCAGGGGATCTTCCTGACCCAGGGATCAAACCCAGGTCTCCTGCATTGCAGGCAGATGCTTTACGCTCTGAGTCACAGGGAAGCCCACATATATGTACAGAAAAGTTTTTGAATTTTAGATTTATTATGTGACAAATTTGTACACACTTAGTACACCCATGCAATAAATGCTCAGTTGAAGAAATTCAAACTCCCCAAAAGCCTCTCTTGTGATCTTTGTCTCTTATCCACCCTCTCCAAAACTATCCCCTATTTTAACTTCTAACACCGTAGATAGACAAGGAAGCCTGATGTGCTGCAGTCCATGGGGTCGCAGAGTCAGACACGACTGACTAACTGAGCTGAACTGAACCATAGATTAGTTACATCTGATTGTGAACTTTCTGTAAATGGAATTACACTGTATATTATCTTTCTATTTCAAACTTTTTACTCAATAATAAGTGAGTTTCATCCATGTTGCTGTATGTCATTGTTTATCATTACTGCACTGTTTAACTCTAAGATTTCTTAACCTCTATTTAATTGGATTTGGTGTTTCCAGTTTGGGGCTATTTAGTGAAGGATGTTGTTATGAACATTCTAATACGTATCTTTTAGTGAACAGTTGTACATTTTTTTGTGTGTATTTTACTCAGTGTGGAATTGCTGGCTCATAGAATAGGCAGGTATACAGCTTTAGTAGGTATCATGGAATAGTTTTCCAACATGTTTGCACTATTTTGCATTCCCACCCACAGCATATGCTATGAGAGTTCCAGTTTTTCCATATTCTTACCCTCACTTGGTAATGGTTCTTTTTTGTCTTAGTCATTCTGGTGAATGGGTTTTAAATCAACTTCATTTACCTCTGATTTATGTTCCAGATTTCTAAGGGCTTAATTCTGTGTCACTCACTATAAGATCTCTCTTTTCTGGGTGTCAATTCTTTCATCTATAAATTAAATATACTACCCTGAATGTTGAAACAGTGGCAAGCACATTTCTAAACTTCATATTTCTCCCTTTCGCATCTAAAATTCTCTTTATGAATTTCTCAAATAGTTTTTTTGGTGTGTGTGCTCAATTATCATGATGCAAATTTCCCTCCAAGTAAACTCAACCTATATTTTCCTGACTTCTTTCTCAAGACAACCTGAGGGAGAGGACAAGTAACTCTAGCTTGACAGAGTGCTGGCATTTGGTTGGATCATCCTGGAAACACTGATCACTCAGTATTATCAAATGAACTTTTAGGTGCACCTTTAACTGAAATTTGACCTGAAAAAATGGCTGGTAAGAGCAGAATGTCAGTGTTGGAGTTTGAATCCAGCCTGCTGTGTCTATCTCTCATTTTCTTTCTCTTCTTATAGCAGGCAGCACTTTGGTTTCCTGAATACTTAGGTGCATAGGGCTGTGCACAGTATTTTATACCTTCTTGTTAACCTTCACTGGGAAGCTGTATAAATAAAACACAGCTCAGCTATACAGAGACCCTGTCTGAAGCTCCAGAGGGCTGTGTGATGATTATCCTACGGCTCCTTTTCAAACAGGAAGAATGCCTCCCAAAGGCAAGCAATCAATCTGCTTCTTGGCACATCCTGGAGCCCTGGGGTTGCACGATGTCAGGAAATTGCTGCCCCTTTGTTCCTTGGCTGAAAATGGCTCTGCCTATTTCTGTTTACCTGCAATTATGTTACTTTGAGAGCTCAGTCATTGCTGATACTGCTGCTGATCATACAAACAACAAAGAAGAATCTACCACGTTTTTGCTTTGCCTGTGTATTTTTAAAATTATTTATTTATTTTTGGTTGCGCTGGGTTTTTGTTACTGCCTGGGGGCTTTCTCTGGTTGTGGTGTGGGGGCTTCTCATTGCAGTGGCTTTGCAGAGCACAGGCTCTAGAGTGCATGCACGGGCCTCGGTATTTGTGGTGCACACGCTTAGCTGCCCAGCGTCACGTGGGATCTTCCTGGAGCAGGGTGTGAACCCATATCCCCTGCACTGGCAAGCAGAATCTTAGCCACTGGACCACCAGGGGAGTCTTGCCTGTTTTTAAGTAGTGAAATGTATTTAGTGAGCTTGTTTGTGCCTGAAACAGAGAATATTAGTGACTGTAGTGTCCCAAGACTTCATTCATAGGGATTCGTTTCTAGCGATAATTCTGGATGATGGGCTTTAAAGACAGATTTTAGTTCCTAACTACCTTGTTCTCTGTATGAAAGAATGTCTCACTACCCAAGACCAGAGAGGAGGTAAAATTTTCATTAACCCTTCTAGTTATTTGAATGCTAGTAGCTCTTTGACTTGACCTACCTATGTTTGCCCTATCTTGTCCCCTTAGCCAAGGTGGAGAAATGGGCTCTGTGAAGGATTGATGGGTTTATCATCAGCATGTCCCTCAGGAGCATCTCTGTTAGAGGGACATGGAGGATGAAATATTTGTGCCCTCTATCGATACAGGAGCTTCCGTCCTGAAGCATCTCTGCTAAATACCCATTTGGGAATTTCTTATAAACCTTGGAGACTCGAACCAAGAGTGTCTCTTGAAATCCCTCAGGGGTGAAAATATGCAAGCCTGGCTTCATGAGGCTGGCAGTCTGACAGCCTCAGTGGGGGGTGGATGGGAGAAGCAGCCTTGCACATTGCATGTGGAGGTCCAGCTTTACCATGCAGTGTCTGGGCATCATGGGGGGATCTCGGAAACTGATGAAGTTGAGTATCCAGAGTGTCCAGGGGCTGAGGCTCAAGGAAGCAAGGTGGGCTTAGTCTAACTGTGAATGGGCTGTGTGTGACTTTGGAAGAGGGATGAGAACACAGACATAGAAAGCAAGTCGGGCCTCACGTGAAACGTTTTGCGGTGTCTCCACCTGCACTTTTGACATGTGGGGGTGCTGCTTCTGACCTCACCGGAGAGAGTGTAAAAGAGGATATCTCTTTGGCTACTTCCTTGGACTGTGTTTTTTCCCCTTTCCTATTAACCGGGCTGGAGTAGGAAATGGCAACCCACTCCAGTACTCTTGCCTGGGAAATCCCATGGACAGAGGAGCCTGGTAGGCTGCAGTCCATGGGGTCGCGAAGAGTCGGACACGACTGAGCGACTTCACTTTCACTTTTCACTTTCATGCATTGGAGAAGGAAATGGCAACCCACTCCAGTGTTCTTGCCTGGAGAATCCCAGGGACGGGGGAGCCTGGTGGGCTGCCGTCTATGGGGTCGCACAGAGTCGGACACGACTGAAGTGACTTAGCAGCAGCAGCAGCATTAACCAGGCAGCATTCAGGAACACATGTCTGACTTCTCAATTCTTCCTGCTTCTTGAGCATGGGTGTAGGGCGAGCCATCCAAAGCTGCTGCAGGAGAGAGGAACACATCTAAACTCTTTGGGAGGTGGTTTATTGTGCTTTGACGAGGCCTGCGTGGAACACCTGTGCCTCACTGGGTCTTTATCACATCTCTTGGTTTTCATAATGACTACACTGCACACACCATAAAACAATTAAGGAGAGACTGGTATGCAAAGCAGTTCTTGATAGAGTCCTTAGGGGCTTTTGGAACCAGGCCATAGCAGAATGATAACACCTGATGGCTGCCAGTAGCTTGATGCAGGTGAGATGGACCAGTGCCAGTGTGGGCTTCTCCTAACTGCTAGGCTATCTGCCACGGTAGATTCTCTGGGAGCAGCTGCCCTCCCGAGGTCACAGGTGTGTGAGCATGGCTCTTTGCTCACAATGTTCACTCCCAAGATGCCCACTGACATCCGAAATATATTTAAGCATTGTTTTCTTGATACTATGACTATAGGCTGATTGAGTAGGTGAGCACAACTTTCAGACCATAAAAAGTGGAAGAGAGGATGCCTAAGAAATGTTAAGTGTTTCCTAACAAGTGCAATGGATTAAACTTGGTTTCAAAAAGCCTGTGTGACTATCCCAGGGCTGACTTAAAATATTTCTTCCTTTAAAAGAAACATATTTTTATCCCTTGCTGGAGAAAAAAAAATCATATAGTTCTTTTGGATCTATTTTTCAGTAAATGAGTGGGGAGCAGGTGTGTTCTGGCTCCTCATCTGTCTGCCCTCATGGATAGCTAGCTGGTCTTCCTCTGTAGGAAGAAGAGAGAGTTTTTCCATGGAATAGTGCCTTGCAAAACAGCCCTGTTTCGGCAGCATGCTTCAGGAAGGCCAGATTTCATATCTTCTCTTTGTCAAGACATAGTCTTTGCCACTCTTTCTAAAGTCAGATCCAGCCCAGTCACTAGGATCTGGTAGGCAGTTGGCCAGAACCTCGTGTCAGGGGAGACCCTGCTGGGTTCCTACCTCTGATGGATGAGGTGGCTCAGCTGGGAACAGCCGAGGGAAGTTCTTGGAGGGGAGGCTTCAGTGGGGTTCAGGCAGCCCAGAGAAGTAGTCAACATGAGCCACTAAATGTGACAACGTGGCTCTGGATGTGGAAAAGAGTTGATAGACATATCACAATACTGTTACAAATTTGATTATTTAAAGAGAGTCAGGCAAGCCTGTTTATTCATATATTACCACTGGAGACCTATACGTACCAGGATATAAAGCAAAAGTCTGCTGCTCCTAGAAGCGTAACCAGTCTCCAAGTCTTAAGTTCATTCTGGTATTTAAATTAGCTTTCACCTGTCTTTCTGAATTTCTTGAGCTTGTCTCCCTGTGCTGCCCATGTGCCGCTGCCTTCGGGGGAAAAATGAGAGCTCACCATATTTTACGGGTTCTGAGCATAGGTACTGTGCTGGACTGCCACTGTTTGTAGAATTGAGAAGCTAATGAACATGTCTCAGGAGATAGGTGGTTTTTTTTTTTTTTTGGCCTTTGTTGGTTTCTTGTGGTCACTTTTTAGTCTCTTTGGCTTTAGACTGCACACGTGCCATATGCATACACACATGTACAATTGCATATACACATATGTACATGAGCAGTTGTACAGAGACTTGAGTGTGCACTCCCACTCTGATTTGAATTGGCATTTCTCATATTTTACAGTTGTCTTGCAGGATAATGAAAGATAAAGATATTTAGGAGAATTAAACCTCTATGTCATATGTAAATATGAAAAACTAGAATGACTTGAAATCTAACTATACAAGTTTATAAGTAGAAACTCCTAAACAAATTGAAGAAAAAAACTTAAAAAATGAGGGGATGGACATATAAATACATGCAGTTTTAAACAAAAGGGAACAGAGTCGATAGTAGAAGAAATAAATTATATGAAAAAATTAAATGTGCGAAAGGAAATAGTCTAAATTCACTGATGATATAGATCCAAACAAGAATATAATAATTATAAAACTTTAGGTACTTAATCACACATAGTTGGACAAAATAAAAAGGGGAGAAACTTGAAACTCAAATAAATAGTAGGAGGCGATATTTTAAATATTAAATATGTAACAGAATAAAGATAAATCAATAATTAAATTGACAAGCTTTTCTTAATGGTTGTATTTTGAATTGTATCCTATCCGAGGAAGAATAGAATGAAAATATGAGGAGAAATCAATATGTATGAAAATAATAAAAACAACAAATTAGTCCTTTCTTGTTCTTTTCATTTATCTTACTTTTCTTTTTTAAAAAGAATCAAGACCAACAAAACAGGTGAAGTGCTCTTAAAGGTGATCAGGGAAATAAAAAGAAGTAGCCATATATTTTATTAGGAATAGTTAAGGAGATGTAGTTAAATAACTGTTTGTATATGTTTATAGGAAAAAAAATAGAATTCAGTGTCAATACATGCCAATAGAGACAAATATGGATGAAAGAATAATCATATAGGGCACTATTAAAAAGCAACTGATTATAGATCAAGTAGGAAAAAACTAAAAAGAACCTGAATAAAATTATGAAAAATGTCTAAAAGTGACCCCTGGAAGGATATCAGAGCTGTATGGATTTAAGAGTGAGTTCCTGCAAACAATTTTGGAACACAGAATTTTTTTTTTTTTTAGTTCATTTATTTATTTTTTTTACAATGTTCTGTTGGTTTCTGCCATAAAACAACATGAATCAGCCATAATTATACATATGTCCCCTTCTTCTTGAACCTCCATCTCCCCCGCCCATTCTATACCTCTAGGTCATCACCAAGCACCAGGCTAGGCTCCCTGTGTTATGTAACAACTTCCTACCAGCTATCTGTTTTACACATGCTAGTGTATGTATGTCAAGGCTAGTTTCTCCATTCATCCCTCTCTCTCTTTCCCCTAATGTATCCACAGATCTGTTCTCTACGTCTGCATCTCCATTCCTACCCTGCAGGTAGGTTAATCAGTATCATTTTTCTAGATTCCATATATATGTATATGTGTCAGTATACAATATTTGTTTTTCCCTTTCTGACTTTCTTCACTCTGTATAACAAGCTCTAGGTTCATCCACCTCACTACAACTGACTCCAACTTGTTCTTTTTTATGACTGAGTAATATTCCATTATATATACATACCACCTCTTCTTTATCCATTCTTCTGTCGATAGACATCTATGTTACTTCTATGTCTTAGCTATTGTAAATAGTGCTGCAGTGAACACTGGGGTATATGTGTCTTTTAGAATTGTGGTTTTCTCAGGGTATATGCTGCAAGGAGATCCAACCAGTCCATTCTAAAGGAGATCAGTCCTGGGTGTTCATTGGAAGGACTGATGCTAAAGCTGAAACTCCAATACTTTGGCCACCTCATGCAAAGAGTTGATTCACTGGAAAAGACTCTGATGCTGGGAAAGATTGGGGGCAGGAGGAGAAGGGGACGACAGAGAATGAGATGGCTGGATGGCATCACCTACTCGATGGACATGAGTTTGAGTGAACTCCGGGAGTTGGTGATGGACAGGGAGGCCTGGCGTGCTGTGATTCATGGGGTCGTAAAGAGTTGGTCATGACTGAGCGACTGAACTGAACTGAACTGAACTGATGCCCAGTAGTGGGATTGCTGGGTCATACGGTAGATTTATCCCATTTTTAAAAAAGCAGTCTCCATACTGTTCTCCATAATGGCTGTGTCAGTTTACAATCCCATCAACAGTGTAGGAGTGTTCCCTTTTCTCCACATCCTCTCCAGCATGTATCGTTTGTAGAATTTTTTGATGATAGCCATTCTGACTGGTGTGAGGTGATACTTTATTGTAGTTTTGGTTTGCATTTAATAATTACTAACGTTAAGCATATTTTCATGTCTTCTTTGGAGAAATGTCTGTTTAAAGCTTTTGCCCATTTTGTGATTGGGCTGTTTGTTTCTCTGATATTGGGCTGTATGAGCTGCTTATATATTTTGGAGATTAATCCTTTGTCAGTTGTTTCATTTGCAGTTATTTTCTCCTATTTTCAGAGTTGTCTTTTAATCTTGTTTATTGTTTCCTTTGCTGTGCAAAAGCTTTTAAGTTTAATTAGGTCCCATTTGTTTGTTATTGTTTCTATTTCCATTACTCTAGGAGAAGGGCTCAAAGAGGATCTGGCTGTGATGTATGTCATAGAGTATTCTGCCTATGTTTTCCTCTAAGAGCTTTATAGTTTCTGGCCTTACATTTAAGTCTTTAATCCATTTTGTTTATTTTTGTGTATGGTGTTAGGAAGTGTTCTAGTTTCATTCTTTTATATGTAGCTGTCCAGTTTTCTCAGCACCATTTATTGACGAGGCTGCCTTTCTTCCCCCATGTATATTCTTGCCTCCTTTGTCAAAGATAAGGTGTCATAGGTGCACGGATTTATCTCTGGACTTTCTATCTTGTTCCATTGGTCTATATTTCTGTTTTTGTGCCAGTACATACTATCTTGATGACTGTAGCTTTGTAGTATAGTCTGAAGTCAGGAAGGTTGATTCCTCCAGCTCCATTTTTCTTTCTCAAGATTGCTCTGGCTATTCAGGGTCTTTTGTGTTTCATACAAATTGTGAAATTTTTTGTTCTGGTTCTGTAAAAAATATCATTGGTAGTTTGACAGGGATTATTGCATTGAATCTGCAGGTTGCTTTGAGCAGTATAATCATTTTGACAATATTGATTTTTCCAATCCAAGAACATGGTGTGTCTCTCCACCTCTTTGTGTCATCTTTGGTTTCTTTCATCAGTGTCTTATAGTTATCTACATAGAGGTTTTTTGTCTCTTTAGGTAGGTTTATTTCTAGGTATTTTATTCTTTTTGTTGTGGTGGTGAATGGGATTGTTTCCTTAATTTCTGTTTCTGATTTTTTTCATTGTTAAGTGTATAGGAATGCAAGAGATTTCTGTGTATTAATTTTATATCCTGTGACTTTATTCATTGATTAGCTCTAGTAATTTTCTGGTTGCATCTATTGAGAAGATCATATGGTTTTTATCTTTCAATTAGTTAATATGGTGTGTCACATTGATTGGTTTGCATATATTGAAGAATCCTTACGTCACTGGGATAAAATCTCACTTGATCATGGGGTATGATCCTTTTAATATGTTGTTGGATTTGTTTGCTAGAATTTTGTTGAGGGTTTTTGCATCCATGTTCATCAATGATGCTGGCCTGCAATTTTTTTTTTTTTGGTGGCATCTTTGTCTGATTTTGGTGTCAGGGTAATGGTGGCCTTGTAGAATGAGTTTGGAAGTTTTCCTCCCTCTGCAGTTTTCTGGAAGAGTTCTAGCAGAATAGGTGTCAGCTCTTCTTTAACATTTTGGTAGAATTAACCTGTGAAACCTTCTGGCCCTGGGCTTCTGTTTATTGGAAGATTTTTTTTTTGGTCACACTTTCAATTTCAGTGCTTGTGATTTGTTTCTTCATATTTTCTATTTCTCCCTGATTCAGTCTTGTAAGGTTGTACTTTTGTAAGAATTTGTTCTTGTCTTCCAGGTTGTCCATTTTTTTGGCACATAGTTAGCTTCTTTTCGTAGTCTCTTATGATCCTTTGTATTTCTGTGTTGTCTGTTGTGACTTCTCCTTTTTCATTTCTAACATTATTGATTTGAGTCTTTTCTACTTTTCTTGATGGGTCTGGCTAATGGTTTGTCAATTTTGTTTATCTTCTCAAAGAAAAAGCTTTTAGTTTTATTGATCTATTCTGTTGTCTCCTTCGTTTCTTTTTCACTTATTTTTTCTCTGATGCTTATGATTTCTTTCATTCTACTAACGTTGGTTTTTTTTTTTTTTGTTCTTCTTTTTCTAGTTGCTTTAGGTATAAGATGAGGTTGTTTATTCAGTGCTTTTCTTGTTTCTTGTGATAGGCTTGTATTGCTTCCCTCTTAGCATTGTTTTTGCTACATCTCATAGGTTTTGAGTTGTTTTGTTTTCATTGTCATTTGTTTCTAATATTTTTTGATTTCCTCTTTGATTTCTTCAGTAACATGTTGGTTATTCAGAAGGGTATTATTTAGCCTCTATGCATTTGTATTTTTTACATCTTTTTTCTAGTAGTCTTTATCTAATCTTACAGTTTTGTGGTCAGACAAAATGCTTGATACATTTCAGTCATTTTAAATTTACTAAGGCTTGATTTGTGACCCAAGATGTGATATGTCCTGGAGAATGTTCCATGTTCACTTGAGAAAAAAATGAAATCTACTGTTTTGGATGAAATGTCCTTTAGATACCAATTAGGTCTGTCTGGTCCAACATATTGTTTAAAGCTTGTGTTTCCTTATTAATTTTCTGTCCGGATGATCTGTGCATTGGTATGAATGTACGTGGTCCACTGGAGAAGGGAATGGCAAACCATTTCAATATTCGTGCCTTGAGAACCCCATGAGCAGTAGGAAAAGGCAAAAAGACAGGACACTGAAAGATGAACCCCCCGGGTTGGTAGGTGCCCAATATACTACTGGAGATCAGTGGAGAAATAACTCCAGAAAGAATGAAGAGACAGAACCAAAGCAAAAACAATACACAGTTGTGGATGCGACTGGTGATGGAAGTAAAGTCTGATGCTGTAAAGAGCAATATTGCATAGGAACCTAGAATGCTAGGTCCATGAATCAAGGCAAATTGGTAGTGGTCAAACAGGAGATGGCAAGAGTGAACGTCGACATTTTAGGAATCAGCGAACTAAAATGGACTGGAATGGGTGAATTTAACACTGATGACCATCATATCTATTACTGTTGGCAAGAATCCTTTAGAAGAAATGGAGTGGCCCTCATAGTCAACAAAAGAGTCCAAAATGCAGTACTTGGATGCAATCTCAAAAACGACAGAATGATCTGTTTGTTTCCAAGGTAAACCATTCAGTACCACACTAATCCAAGTCTATTCCTTGACCAGTAATGCTGAAGAAGCTGAAGTTGAATGGTTCTATGAAGACCTACATGACCTTCTAGGACTAACACCCAAAAAAGATGTCCTTTTCATTGTAGGGGACTGGAATGCAAAGGTAGGAAGTAAAGAAATACATGGAGTAACAGGCAAATTTGGCCTTGGAGTACAGAATGAAGCAGGGAAAAGGCTAACAGAGTTTTGCCAAGAGAACACACTGGTTATACTAAACACCCTCTTCCAACAACAGAAGAGAAGACATGACCAGATGGTCAATACCAAAATCAGATTGATTATATTCTTTGCAGTCAAAGATGGAGAAACTCTATACAGTCAGAAAAAACAAGACCAGGAGCTGACTGTGGCTCAGATCATGAACTCCTTTTTGCCAAATTCAGACTTAAATTGAAGAAATTAGGAAAAACCACTAGACCATTCAGGTATGATCTAAATAAAATGCCTAATGATTATACAGTGGAAGTGGGAAGTAGATTCAAGGGATTAAATCTGATAGAGTGCCTGAAGAACTATAGACATTGTGGAGGAGGCAGTGCTCAAGACCATCCCCATGAAAAGAAATGTAAAATGGCAAAATGGTTATCTGAGGAGGCCTTACAAACAGCTATGAAAAGAAGAGAAGTGAAACGCAAAGGAGAAAAGGAAAGATATACAGATTTGAATGCAGAGTTCCAAAGAATATGAAGGAGAGATGAGAAAGTCTTCCTCAGTGATCAGTGCAAAGAAATAGAGGAAACAATAGGATGGGAAAGACTAGAGATCTCATGAAAATCAGAGATACCAAGGGAATATTTCATGCAAAGATGGGCACAGTAAAGGACAGAAATGGTATGGACATAACAGAAGCAGAAGAGATTAAGAAGAAGTGGCAAGAATACACAGAAGAACTATACAGAAAAGATCTTCACGACCCAGATAATCACGATGATATGATCACTCACATAGAGCCAGACATCCTGGAATGTGAAGTCAAGTGGGTCTTAGGAAGCATTACGATGAACAAAGCTAGTGGAGGTTATGGAATTCCAGTTGAGATATTTCAAATCCTAAAAGATGATGCTTGAAAGTGCTGCACTCAATATGCTAGCAAGTTTGGAAAACTCAGCAGTGGCCACAGGACTGAGAAAAGGTCAGTTTTCATTCCAATCCCAAAGAAAGGCAATGCCAAAGAATGTTCAAACTACCACACAATTGCACTCATCTCACACGCTAGCAAAGTAGTGCTCAAAATTCTCCAAGTCAGGCTTGAACATTACATGAACCATGAACTTCCAGATGTTCAGGCTGGATTTAGAAAAGGCAGAGGAACCAGAGATCAAATTGTCAAGTCATCGAAAAAGCAAGAGAATTCCAGAAAAACATAGATTTCTGCTTTATTGACCATGCTAAAGCCTTTGACCCTGTGGATCACAACAAACTGTGGAAAATTCTTAGAGATGTGAATACCAGACCACCTGACCTGCCTCTTGAGAAATCTTTATGCAGATCAGGAAGCAACAGTTAGAAATGGACATGGAACAACAGACTGGTTCCAAATAAGTATAGTAGTACGTCAAGGCTGTATATTGTCACCCTGCTTATTAAACTTATATGCAGAGTACGTCATGATAAATGCTGGGCTGGATGAAGCACAAGCTAGAATCAAGACTGCTGGGAGAAATATCAATAACCTCAGATATGTAGATGACACTACCCTTATGGCAGAAAGTGAAGAAGAACTAAAGAGCCTCTTGATGAAAGTGAAAGAGGAGAGTGAAAGACTTGGCTTGAAGCTCAACATTCAGAAAACTAAGATCATGGCATCTGGTCCCATCACTTCATTGCAAATAGATGGGGAAACAGTGGTAACCATGAGAGACTTTATTTTTGGGGGCTCCAAAATCACTGCAGATGGTGACTGCAGCCATGAAATTGAAAGACACTTGCTCCTTGGAAGGAAAGTTATACCAACCTAGACAGATAATAAAAAGCAGAGACATTACTTTGCCAGCAAAAGTCTGTCTAGTCAAAGCTATGGTTTTTCCCAATAGTCATGTATGGATGTGAGAGTTGGACTATAAAGAAAGCTGAGCACCAAAGAATTGATGCTTTTGAACTGTGGTGTTGGAGAAGACTCTTTAGAGTCCCTTGGACAGCAAGGAGACCCCATCTGTTCATCCTAAAGGAAATCAGTCCTGAATATTCATTGGAAAGACTGATGCTGAAGCTGAAACTCCATTCCTTTGGCCACATGATGCGAAGAACTGACTCATTTGAAAAGACCCTGATGCTGGGAAAGATTGAAGGCAGGAGAAGAGGGCAACAGAGGATGAGATGGTTGGATGGCATCACTGACTCAATGGACATGAGTTTGAGTAAACTCTGGGAGTTGGTGATGGATATGAGGCCTGGAGTGCTTCAGTCCATGGGGTTGCTAAGAGTTGAACATGACTGAGCGACTGAACTGAACTGAACTGATGAATGTGGTATTAAAGTCATCCACTATTATTAGTTACTGTTGATTTCCCTTTTATAGTTGTGAGAATTTTCCTTATATATTGAGGTGCTCCTATGTTGGGTGCATATATATCTATGATTGTTTTATCTTCTTGAATTGATCCCTTGATCATTACAGTGTCCTTCCTTGTCTCTTGTAACATTATTTTAAAGTCAGTTTTATCTGATATGAATATTGCTACTCTTGATTTCTTTAGGTTTTCTTTTGTGTAGGATACCTTTTTCTATCCTCTCACTTTCAATCTGTATGTGTCCCTATGTCTGAAGTGAGTCTTTTGTAGACAGCATACATAGGGATCTTGTTTTTATATCCATTGAACCAATCTGTCTTTTGGTTGGAACTTTTAGTCCATTTATATTGAGAGTGATTATTGATATGTATGATTCGATTACCATTTACTTTATTGTTTCGACTTTGTTTTTGTAGGCGCTTTCTTTCTCTGTGCTTCCTGCCTAGAGAAAATTCCTTTATTATTTGTTGTAAAGCTGGTTTGGTGTTCCTAAATTCTCTTAATTTTTGCTTATCTGTAAAATTTTTGATTTCTCCATTAAACTTGAATGATATCCTTGGGGTAAAGTAATCTTTGTTGCAGTTTTTTCCCTTTCATCACTTTAAGTATATTCTGCCACTCCCTCCTGGCCTGCAGAGTTTCTGTTCAAATATCAGCTGTTAACCTTAGGGGAATCATCTTATATGTTGTTTGTTGCTTTTCTCTTGCTGCTTTCAGTATTTTTTCTTTCTGTTTAACTTTCATTGGTTTGATTAATATGTGTCTTGGCATGTTTCTCTTTGGGTGTATCTTGTATGGGACCCTCTGGGCTTCCTGGACTTCAGTACTATTTCTTTTCCCGTGTTAAGGAATTTTCAACTATCATCTCCTCAAATATTTTCCCACACTCTTTCTTTTTCTCTTCTTCTTCTGGGACCTGTATAATTTGAATGTTGGTGTGGTTAATGTTGTCCCAGAGGTCTCTGAGGCTGTTCTCATTTCTTTTCATTATTTTTTCTTTATTCTGCTCTGTTTCAGTTATTTACAGCATTCTGTCTTCTAACTCACTTATCTGTTCTTCTGCTTCAGTTATTCTGCGTTTGGTTCCCTCTGGCATATTTTTTCATCTCAGTTACTGTGTTATTCATTTCTGATTATCTATTGTTCATTTCTTCTTCTGTTGCTGCTGCTAAGTCACTTCAGTTGTGTCCGACTCTGTGTGACCCCATAGACGGAAGCCCACCAGGCTCCCCCGTCCCTGGGATTCTCCTGATCAGTGCCTCCATTCAATTTATCTGTGCCTTCATTTTATTTCTAAGGTTTTGGATCATCTTTATTATCAACATTCTGAATTCTTTTTCAGGTCGATTGCCTATTTCCTCTTCATTTATTTTGTCTAGTGAGTTTTTACTATGTTCCATCATCTGCTGCATGTTTCTCTGTCTTTTCACTTTGTTTGATTTACTGTGTTTGGGGTCTCCTTTCTGCAGGTTATAGTTTCCCTTATTTGTGGAATGCGCTTCAGTGGGTAAGGATGGACCAGTGCCTTGTGATGGTTTCCTGTTGGGGGAACTAGTGCCTGTATTCTGGTGGGTAGAGCTGGATCATTCTCTCTGAAGGGCAGTGCTTTACCCACTGGTATGTTTTGGGGTGTCTGTGGGCTTGGTATGACTTTGGGTAGCCTGCCTGCTAATGGTTAGGGTTGTGTTTCTGTTTTACTGATGGTTTGGTGTGAGGCATCTGGCACTGGAGCTTGCTGGCTTTTGAGAGGGGCCTGGTCTTAGTGCTGAGATGGAGGCCTTTGGGAGAGCTCTCACTAATTAATTTTCCATGGAGTCAGGGCTTGTCTGGTAGCCAACATCCTGGACTCAGGTCTCCCACCTCAGAGATTCAGGGTCGACCCCTACTGTAGCTACCAACACTCATTCTCTGAGATTAGCTTGCCTTTTGGAAGTCTGGGGTCTTCTGCCAGTGTTCAGAAGGTGTTCTGTAGGATTTGCTCCACATGAAGATGTATTTTTGATGTCTTTGTGGGGAGGAAGATGGTCTCCTCGTGTTACCCCTCTTCTTGAAATTTCTCTGGAACACAGAATGCTTGTGACACTTGAAATATTTTAGCACAAAAATATAAGTTTCTCCTTTTTTTTTTTTGTTATAACTATGGAGAACCACAGACTAGTCTTTCTTAGAAATGGAAACACCAAATCCTAAACACATGATGGCTCTGTGAAGTCAAGTGTATTAAAGAAATTCTGTGTTATGAATAAGTAGGCTTTATTCTAGGAATTTTAGTGATGGGGCTTCCCTGGTAGCTCAGATGGTAAAGCGTCTGCCTACTGTGCGGGAGACCCGGGTTCAATCCCTGGGCCGGGAAGATCCCCTGGAGAAGGAAATGGCAACCCACTCCAGTATTGATGCCTGGAAAATCCCATGGACCGAAGATTCTGGTGAGCTACGGTCCATGGGGTCGTAAAGAGTCGGACACGACTGAGCGACTTCACTTCACTTCACAGTAATAAAAAGATATATTAATGATAATCATTGTTCAGTTCAGTTCAGTTCAGTCGCTCAGTCGTGTCTGACTCTTTGTGACCCCATGAATCACAGCATGTCAGGCCTCCCTGTCCTTCACCAACTCCCGGAGTTCACTCAAACTCATGTCCATTGAGTCGGTGATGTCATCCAGCCATCTCATTGTCTGTCGCCCCCGTCTCCTCCCACCCCCAATTCCTCCTAGCATCACACTCTTTTCCAGTGAGTCAACTCGTCGCATGAGGTGGCCAAAGGATTGGAGTTTCAGCTTCAGCATCAGTCCTTCCAATGAACACCCAGGATTGATCTCCTTTAGTATAGACTGGTTGGATCTCCTTGCAGTCCAAGGGGCTCTCAAGAGTCTTCTCCAGCACCACAGTTCAAAAGCATCAATTCTTCAGCGATCAGCTTTCTTCACAGTCACAGTCCAACTCTCACATCCATACATGTCCACGGGAAAAACCATAGCCTTGACTAGACGGACCTTTGTTGGCAAAGTAATGTCTCTGCTTTATAATATGTTATCTAGGTTGGTCATAACTTTCCTTCCAAGGAGTAAGCGTCTTTTAATTTCCTGGCTGCAATCAGCATCTGCAGTGATTTTGGAGCCCAAAAAAATAAAGTCTGACACTGTTTCCACTGTTTCCCTGTTTATTTCCCATGAAGTGATGGGACCAGGTGCCATGATCTTCGTTTTCTGAATGTTGAGCTTCAAGCCAACCTTTTCACTCTCCTCTTTCACTTTCATCAAAAGGCTTTTTAGTTCCTCTTCACTTTCTGCCATAACGGTGGTGTCATCTGCTTGTTCAGTTCAGTTCAGTCGCTCAGTCGTGTCCGACTCTCCGCGACCCCATGAATCACAGCACGCCAGGCCTCCCTGTCCATCACCAACTCCCGGAGTTCACTCAAATTCGTGTCCACAGAGTCGGTGATGCCATCCAGCCATCTCATCTGCTTGTTAGTAAGGGAAAAATATATGACTGTTTCTGAATTGGAGTAAATTAGCGATTTCACTGCTGTTCCAGTAGTTAAAAATCCACCTTCCAATTCAGGGGATGCTGGTTTGATCCCTGGTTGGGGGAGTAAGATACTACATGCTGTGGAGCAACTAAGCCCATCTGCCACAAATACTAAGACTGCACACTGCATCTAGAGAGACACCTGTGCACTGCGATGAAAGATCTCAAATGCTGCAACTAGGATCTGGTGCAGCCAAAATGAACAATTAATAAAAGTAATTCCAAATCACTAAAAAGTTAAGTTGCAGTGAAATAGGATTAGAAAAGTAAGTCCTATATGTAATAAAAAGATCTCTGACCAAAACATGCATATCATACTTAAAATGCAAGAAAGCACTGTGAACTTTTTAGAACCATTTTCAGAGTTTTCTTCATTGTAATAATCTGTTTCCAGTAACACCAGGACTTGGGAGGAGGTTGGAGAGTATTGATCTCGCTTCTCTGTTTTCATGACCAAAACATGCACATCATACTTCAAGGCAGAAGCACTGGAGCTTGTAATGTTCTCATTACAAGACAAGATGGTTTTCCTCCCTGTTGGACTACAGTTGACACACTGTATACAGAAAGTACTTCAAATCAATAGGATAGAGTGTAAATGTTTGTTAGTATTTTCAGGAAAAGTACTTGTTGAAAATAAACACACTCAAGGAGATAATTTTTTTTTAATTTTTATTGGAAGCTAATTACTTTACAATTTTGTAGTGGTTTTTGCCATACATTGACATGAATCAGCCATGGGAGTACATGTGTTCCCCATCTTGAACCCCCCTTCCACCTCCCTCCCCATTCCATCCCTCTGGGTCATCCCAGTGCACCAGCCCTGAGCACCCTGTCAAGGAGACAAAATTAAGGAGGCTCCAAAACCTTTTATAAGCATATCTCCTAAGTGGATGAAGGGTATGAAGGTGAAAAAATTAAACTGTTAGATTCATAGAAAACATAAGCATATATTTATGTTAGTTTGAAGTAAACAAGAACTTTACAACCATGATGGAAGTCAGAAGATTGGAAAAGAAATAAAGCAATTTAAATTAAAGTAAAAGAAAAAAGAAAACTGGCTAAGGGTTTTTGAACAAATATGACAGGGAGACGGTTAATATCTTCAATGTATAAAAAACTCTTAACATGGTCTCACAGATATAGAAAACTAACTAGTGGTAACTAGTTGGGGAAGGGGAGTTGTTTTCAAACTATTGGGTATAACACAAGCTCAATGATATACTCTACATCATGGGGAATCTAGCCAGTATTATATCATAACTGTAAATGGAAAATAACCTTTTAAAATTGTATAAAAAATAAAATTCTAAAAAAGCTTTTGCAAATCAAGAAATAGATAAATATTCTAAAGGGACGGCAGTTGTCAAGAAATAGAAAAGAAACAGCAAAGACTTATCACTAATCTTATTAGTTAAGCAACAATTGGTTTTTGGAAAAATTGAGTAAATGTAAGGTAATTAATTCAAGGCAGTAGAGTGAATTACAATTCAGATATAGGCTGTGGAATACAATAATTTGAGTTAAAACACGTTCCTAACTCTTTCTAACTGCTAGTCTCAATCAACTTTCTCAATCTTCAATAATGACATTCATATGCAATGGAGGTGGCCTTTATGTGATCATTGGTTGAAGTAAATGATAAAATCATGAACCCTCAAAACATATGGAAGCGTATTGAAGCACTGTATCTGTCTGTTCTTCTCTTTATCCATGTCTCAAATTCATCTCTTTCTCTCTAATTATATTTTTATCTCTGTTAAGAAAGGGTTTCCCAGGTCTCTCAGTGGTAAAGAATCTGCCCATCAATGCAAGACACACAGGTTTGATCCCTGGGTCAGGAAGATCCCCTGGAGAAGGAAATGGCAACCCACTCCAGTATTCTTGCCTGGAAAATTTCATGGACAAAGGAACCTGGTCAGCTACAGTCCATGGGGTTGCAAAGAGTCAGAGATGACGGAGCAATTGAGCACATATTAAGAAAGCATGGATTGGTGGCAAGAGAGAGAGAAAGAGAATTATGTCCAAAGATAGTGCAGCCATTAAAACTTGTGAAGATTTAAGTCTATTTCTATAGAGAATATTTAAGCCAAATATGTATACATATAACATCCATAATAAAAAAAAGAAACGGGCTTCCCTTGTGGCTCAACTGGAAAAGAATCTGCTTTCAATGCGGAAGACCTGGGTTCAATCCCTGGATTGGGAAGATCCCCTGGAGAAGGGAAAGGCTACCCACTCCAGTATTCTCTGGCCTGGATAATTCCATGGGGTCGCAACTGAGTGACTTTCACTTCACTCCACATAATAAAATTAATAAAACTTGACTTAAAAATGACAAATAGTGCAGTGAAGGCAGATTGTTGGCCAGTCATCCAGGTAATTGATGGTACTCTTACACTAGGTTGACCCTGAAATCTTGGTGGCTTAGCAAGATTAAAGTCTGTTTTTCACTCGTATCACACCTAGGTGTAGCTATGCCTTCTGGGACATATGACTTCCAAGGTTTCCATGGCAAAGGAATAAAACAGGTTGAAGGGTTTGGGGTTTTTAATTTACCTCATTTTTTGGGCCCACATTCCATTAGAAAGAATTTAGCAGTTTAGTCCTGACTCACCTGCAAAGGAGACGGGGGCAAGCAGAGAAGTCCGTGAAGATCAGATGAGCATTATTGGCCTCAGCCTTTGACATAGTATAAATAGGCCCAGTGTTTCCTGATTGACACAGTTGCACTGTGAACTTTTTAAAACCATCTTCAGAGTTTGTTCCATTGTAATAATGCCTTGCAATAACATCATCACTTGGGAGATGGTTGGAGAGTATTGAGTTCCTCTATTTTCATAAAAGATTGTCAATCAGTAAAAGTAACAGCAACATCAACAATAATAACAGCAGACCTGCATTCTAGATCAGAGAATTTGAAAATATGTTTGCTTTCCAATTCTTACTTAAAGGTTAGCTGAAATAAAGAATATTTGTAAGTGAGTGTGTGGGAATTATCCTTAAAAATATTTTAATTTTTGGATCAAGCAGAATAAATATAAATGTCCTGAAAGTGAAAGTTGCTCAGTCATGTCTGATTTTTGCGACCCCGTGACTATATATGGTGATTCTCCATGTAATTCCCCATGGAATTCTCCAGGCCAGAATACTGGAGTGGGTAGCCTTTCCCTTCTCCAGGGGATCTTCCCAACACAGGGATCGAACCCAGGTCTCCCACAATACAGGCAGATTCTTTACCAGCTGAGCCAGAAGGGAAGCTCTAAATGCCCTGAGACCCTCACTATTATTCCCTCCCCTCACCCTGTCTCTCCACACCCTTCCAGACTACTTTCAGAGGATTGTACTTTGATTCCATGCCCAAAGGTCCTGATGAAATCTGTCACCATGTTTGCAATTTGTTTTGTATATGCAGTAACTTTTGGTGGTCCATGTGTGAATCTCCAAGTGAGTCTTTCATCACTGAATTTTAAGAAAAAGTTGGCTTATTTTGAAGGGTGTGGTATTTTGTTGATTTTTCTTTATGTTTTCTCTTTTGCTTTGGCCAACAGGAAGCTCTGTCAAATTGTTGGATCAACTAGCACAACCAGGACATGAAGGGCCACAAATATGTATTGCACCATCCTTTCTCCCACGTTGATCTTTCATTTAGATTTATGTTTTTGAGTCCTGAATTTTTATTTTTGTTTCTATTTCAATACTGTCACACATGTTTTATAGTCACCTAAAGTCCCAAACCCTAAATTCACCTTGGGGAATCAGTTAGCTCAGAAACTTCCAGGAGTGGTTATTGGAAGGACTCTTTTGATATAGAAAGTTGGTGCACATTTGATTACGAGGCCAAACTTTACAGAAAAGTATCAATTTTTTTGGTGTCCTTTATGCGTATTTTATTAAAGAACTAGAATTGGAAAAGGGGATGTTTATGGAAAGTGAAGAGATATGTGACAGCCAATTTAATAAGGAACCAAAATAAATTATAGTGAGTCCTTTTAGGACTCACAAAGAATTTATGTGTTCTTCTGTTCTAGAGGGAATGTTTTCTGTCTGGTTTATGAATTGCTACACTAATGGATGGGTAAATGAAGTACCTTGACTAGACTGTTAATATCTCTATAAAGATCATATTCATGAGTGTAAAGCATAGGATTTGCCCATTTCTCAGAATATAGAATGTTATACATAGACAAGTATTATAGATGATGACCTAGTTTCCATGGCAACAACATTCATTATCTTATCTCATTCTCTCCTAAGTTACCCAGTTTAACTGCCCTATCCCTTTCACCACACCTCCCCCTCATTAAACACTTAGCAGATCCTTTTCTGTTGCTATGTAGGCAGTAAAATAGCTTTCACAGCTGCCTGCTGTGAAGTGGGAAACACACACTCACACACACATGCATACTGAGAGTGTGTGCAAGGAGAAGAATTTCAGCAGTATTTCAGGATCAAGGGATGCAAGTGGCAGGTACGTGTTCTATATATATATTCTATATACATATACAGTGCATCCCCCTGGCACTTTTGCACAATACTGTGACCTGATTTCGGTGCACCGAGCTGCCATGCATGTCGATTTGATGGAGTCTGGGTTCTCCTGAGAGTGTGACAGCCTATTAATCACATGTGACCAAAATAGCGCACAGAGGAGCACGTTCCTGTGTGGGTTTTCCCTTCCCTGAGTGGGAATAGGTGATTTGCTGAAATTCCTTGTCTTTGTATCCCTTCTGGTTTCTGTCTTTGTCTTTGTCTCATCCTTCATCCTTCCTGGAGCACTTCTCAGTCAGCACTGCAAGGCAGGTGTGTTGCCTTGGGTGTGTGAGGCCATGAGGGCCAAGTCAGTGGAGTGAAGACGACATAAAAACCCAGATGCCTATTTCTTGTTTACTCCTAAGACCCACTGCAAGAGTCACATAGCTTCATAATTACTATCCGAATGGCTTTGTCTTATTTATGAGGATAAAGTAGGTAATAGTTAAGATTTATAACGTTTTTAGTGGCCAAGTCATGCTGATAGTGAGTACTTATCTTTGTATAATTTGCAAATATAGAATACTGTCATATTTATTATGTTTTTATGTGTCCTATTTCAAAGCAATCACATGATTTTCTGTTGGAAATTTCTGATATGAGATAGTGAAACTTTAGGGTCAGAGTCTGATGTCAAATGCCTCGTCTTGGTCAGAAATGGCATGGGTACTTGATGTGTTCTGTCCTCTGCCAGTGATGGGACACGGCCAACAGAAGGTGGACTTGATTTTTTGGTACTTGTGGTCCAAGGACAAAAGATTTTTTTGGTTTCACTAGTCACTGTGCTTGAGGTTAGAGTGTGGAAAACTGGTAATGCATCTGTGATAGGGAGCTTATGAGGTAGGGGGTAAAGCCAGGGGAACAGAATTCAACAATATTCTTAAATTCAGTCAGCAGATATTTTCTATAAAGAGCCAGACAGCTTTGCAGGTCCTATGGCTTCTGTTGCGACTATTCAGCTCTGCTGTTGTGGCATAAAATCAGTCATAAATAATATATAAATGAATGGACATGGCTGTGTTCCAATAAAACTTTATTTATAGAACTGGAAGGTTGGCCATATTGACTCACAGAACATAGTTTGCTGACCCATGTTTTAAAATGGTACCAAATAGATAGTAATTACTGAGTTACGGGGTCGGATAAGAAGGATGGATTGATCAACAAATCTAGCAAGAAGGAAAATAAAAAGTAATGGTAAAAATTGACAATTAAGTGGTGTTTACTAGATGCTAGTCACTATTCTAAGTGTTTTACATTCATTAACTCATTGCATCTTTATAGAAACAACCCCATGATATAAGTATTGTCTTCCTTGCTGGGAAACATGGAGGTTATATAATATTCCCAAGCTGACATGAATAGTGAGAGGCAGGACGGGGATTCAGGCCCAAGTTCTGAAATCCAAATCAAGTTCCAAGATCCAGGCTGTAAACCACTGTGGTTTATCACCTTGCATGGCAGAGCTGACGAGAGAGAGGTGGTCAGGAGGAACTCTGGAGATGAGTGCTGCTGCTGCTGCTGCTGCTAAGTCACTTCAGTCGTGTCTGACTCTGTGTGACCCCATAGACGGAAGCCCACCAGGCTCCCCCTTCCCTGGGATTCTCCAGGCAAGAACACTGGAGTGGGTTGCCATTGAGTGCAGTAGACTTTATATTGTCTCAGAATGTACATAAGGTTGCATTTGAAAGGCCAGAATGGGATGGACAGGCTGTACATGGACTATGCATGATGGGACTACAGAAGGTGGGAGACTGAGGGAAAATCGCCACCCTGGCATTAACTTTCTTGGGTGTGTGAAATATATCATACATGAGAGAGTGCATATAACATATGTGATGGTTGTAAGGAATGATAGTAAAACACACTTGAACCCACTATTCCACTTACAAACAGGTCATTTTCAAGACCAAATAAGCTCCCTGAGCCCCCTGGTCCAATTCTGTTCTTATCTCCTTCCAAAATAGCTCATTATTCTCCTTTTTAATTAATATTTACCTCTCTTTCCTTTACGATTTTATGACATATGTGTGTAATCCAAACAGTGTGCTATTTACTTTTATCTTTCATATGAATGGAATCATACTGCTTCAGTGATTTTTTTTCTTTCAGCATCAAATCTTTGAAGTTCGTACACCTTGCTAAATCTAATGGTAATTCATTTCCATTGCTGTGTAACATTCCGTTGTATGAATATAATACAGTTTATTTATTCAACCTGTTAATGGGTATCAGGTTTGCTTTAGGTTTTAGTCTGCTTAGGGTGATACGACTGAAAATATGTCAATATATTTTTTTTTTGCATTATAGAGCACAAATGCAAGAATTTCTTTAGGAAATATTTTTATGAGTGGAATTCCTTTCCCATAGACTGTGAACATAGGTAACACCACATTATTTTTTAAAGTGGTTGTACCAATTTCTTTGTTCACCAGCAGTGTCTGAGGGTTGGTAAGGCTCTGCATCCTGGCTAGCCCTTCATGTTGCTGGGTGAGTGGATTTGTGGTTTTAACTTACATCCTCCTAAGACACTTGAAGGATTTTTCAGGTTTTATTATTTTTGCTTTCACACTCCTCCTAGTCATTCTGTGCATGTGTGTGTGCTCAGCTGTGTCTGACTCTTTGTGACCCTATGGACTGAAGCCTGCCAGGCTCCTCTGTCCATGAATTTCCCAGACAAGAATACTGGAGTGGGTTGCCATTTCCTCTTCCAGAGGATCTTGCTGACCGTGTCTCCTGCATCTCCTGCATTGGCAGGTGAATTCTTTACCACTTGAACCAATAGACAAATATACACTTCCAAGGCTGATGGACTCTTGCAACTCACTGTAAATGCCTTTTTGTCTCCCTCCTGCTAATGGGGTTGGTGAATGAGCAACCCCAGCACAGAAATGTCCTCTCAGGATCCAGACGGATAAATCTGTGTCTCCACATCAATCAAAATCCATTCATTCTTCTGGATTTTGGAGGCAGAGGGATTCAGGCTTATTCACACACCATTCCCACCACAAACTAGCAGAGAGAACTTAGGCAAAGTTATACCACTTCTTGAAACTCAGTTGCCTCAGTAATAAGATGAGCATAATAGCATCTCTCTATGCTGGATGTTGTCTGTTGATTCTAAGTTCTTCCTTGTTTTATGGGGGCTGGAAGGCTGAAAACTGCATTTTCCAGGCTCCTTTGGTCAATAGAGTTCTGGTTTGGATCCTGCCAATGCAAGACACTCATGCAGACCTGGAAGGCAGAGAGGAGGAGAGCCATTCACTCCCCTCTGCCTGTTTGGGGTGACCACGTGAATGTACAATGGACGTGATGCCTGCAGTGACTTGCAGGTGAGCTTCCAGAAACCTTGACTTCAGTGTGACACATGAGATGAGATCATGAGGTGAGATCATTGGTAGGGACTTCCTGTGACTTAAGTGTTTTCTGATTTCAGTCAACAATGGTTCTCACTGACCCTCACTCCCTTGCCAAATATTAAGAATTTCTGTATTAACTCCCTTTCTGCTAAAATACCTAGAGTGGCTCTATTCATCTGCCTGAACTCTGACTGATATACACTTCTTTATACTACCTAACTGCTTCAGGTTGTTGTGAAGATGAAATCCTATAGTGCATCTAGTATGAGCCTGGCACATAGGTGGGTGCTCTATAAGCAAGGGGAAAAACCAACATCTTTTTTCCAAAGAGGATCATCTCTCACTTTGAAAGGAAACAAAAAATGCATAGAGCATGATGAAGGATCTTGCTTCAGACAGCAGAAAGGAGACCTTGGGTAAACCTTCATTTAAAACTTTGTTTCATGACACCTGGGCCAGGGCTCTAACACTGCTGCTCTAGCACTGCCAAAGCTGCTGTGAGACTCCCAAATGTCTAGAAGCCAGCGTTGCGTGCCGTTGGCCAGGTTCGGTCTCCACCAGGTGTGTTGGAATGCCAGCATCCCTCGCTAACTGTGATGGTGACTTTCTTTATGATGTTCACGCTGAATCTCATTAAAGCATCCCTGCCCAGAATTATCCCTGCATCAAAACCCTGCTGATACCTGCTGGGAAATTTTCTAAACAATTTTCTAAGTTGAATCAATGGAAAGACACCACCTCCCTCCATACCGCTGAAGCATCATCTGGAAGCAATCAATGCAGCTATGGCTTCCATTAATTTCTCCACTGGCCTCATGTCAGGTTTGAAATAGGCCACACTGCGACTGGTTCACAATCAGAAATGCTCTCTTCCAAGGGCTCCTTTGCTTCCGTGTTTTGACATTTTCAGAGTTCTTCATGAACAACTTCAGAAAACCTGCCGGGCTGCCAATCAAATTCTATGTGACTTCAGAGTTCTGAATTCTTTTTTTTTTTTTAACACTGTTGGAAGAAATGCTCCCCTGAGAGAGGATGCTACCCTCTCCCTTTCTCAGCACCAGCGAAACAGATCCTAATCTCCATCCTCTCCAGGTGAAACCTGCCTTTGTTGTCCTCCAGAGTTTCCTTTATGATTCCTTTCTTCTTCTTTAGGAGTTCCTACACACTTCAGAGATTCAGGGTTCTTGAGTGAAGTTACATTATTGTGCCCCTTCCGACGGACATCATTAAAAAATATATTTATTTATTTATTTTACCATACTGGGTCTTAGTTGTAGCATGTGGGATTTTTAGTTGCAGCAAGTAAACTTTTAGTTGAAGCAGGTAGGATCTAGTTCCCTGACCAGGGATCGAACCCCAGCTGCCTGCATTGAAAGCACAGAGTCTTAGCCACTGGGCCCCCAGGGAAGTCCCCAGACATCTGCATTTTCAGGCCTGTGTCCTCTGGTGTGGAAAGCTCTGCTTACTCACATATTCAGCACACGTGTAAGTGCCTTGTATGTAGCGGGCACTGTGATAGGCAGTATGCACAGGACAGAGCACGCCTTCCTGTTCTCCAGGAGGTTAGTAGGAAAGATTTCTCTGGGGTGGTGCTGGCTGGACTGCGGGAGCTCAGGCTTGGGAGGTCATTGTGATCAGGGGATGCATGGGCTTGATGGGAGGAGACTCAGGCAAAGCAGGGCGGCAATCCACATGGGAAACGCCTCATGAGATATCCGTGTGACCTTTCCAGCTCAGGGGACACGTGGGCAGCAAATGTGGGGTGGCTTTGTCTGACAGTCTAGCTGCAAGACAGCCTCATCCTGAGGGAGCTGAGTGGTGGGCTCTCTGGAAGCCAGGGGGAGGGGGCTCGCACTGTGGGGCTGCGGGAGGGAGAGCTGAGAAGAGGTGGGCGGGGAGCGATGTGTGGCCAGTCTGCTTCAGAACAAGCAAGCTCTTCTTGGGTGCACATCATGTCGGCAGAGGGCACCAGTGGACAGGGGCCTGTTGGTTTGTTATTCTGTGTGTCTGCAGTTGTGGTAAAGCATTTTCTCAGAAATGGAATCCAATCCCGTGCCCAGTTTTCTGCTTAGTGCAAGTCAAAAGCAACGATGTGTGCTATGTCCTCTGTGTTTTATCTCCGGAGTTTGGTATTTATTGCTTAGTGTTTTGAGAATACCTTCTTTATGGGGTATTTGCAGGGGAAAATAGTTAGACAGTTTTCTATTTCAGAGCCATCTCATTTCCTGGCAAAATACCTCCATCTTTTCCTACTATCTTTTAAGGCAGGAATCAAGAGTGGTATTTTCTTTTTATATCAGGGAGAATATTTGGATTGTGTTAAGGGAAATGGAATACATTTGGTCTTGCCTTTCATATCCCTTTGTGGTTTTTCTCTCATTTGTGAAATGGGACTGGTACTTTCCATGTCAGAGGGTGATTGTCAATACATAATGAGATAATGGATCTGGGAAGACTTCTAGACTCCAGTGTCACGCTGGCTCCAAACAGAGGAGGTCCCTTGGTTCCAGGAACGTGCCAGAGCTTTGTCCAGTGGGTGTGTTGGAGCAGGGGGTGAAGGTGATAAATAGCTTTACTCCAGCCCTCATGGAGCCCAAGGACACTCCTATACAAAGAAAGCCCTGCAGGCAATCTAAATCCATATGTTATGTGACCAAAAACTCTGTCCTAGAGGGAGGGAGAAAGAAGTGGGCCTCTCTGAGGGTGGGAAGTGCTAACAGTATGATTGGTTGGAAGGCCTGCTGTGCCAGATGCTGTTCTTTTAGTTCTTCAAGTGCACTTAACTTTGTCTGCTGTATTTCTGTGGTGGGTATTGCTGTTCTCATTCTAGAAAACTCTATCTTAGAGAGTTAACTTGCCCAGTGGTGGAATGCGCGTTTGAGGCTTGATAGGTTGGATTCTCCAATCCACTGTCTTTCTTCTACATGGTATGTGTGTATCTGCTGCTGCTTCAAGGGAAAGAGGCCTGTATTGCTACTTAAAGGAGCCTGCGGTTGTCACTGTCCCCATGTGCCTTTTTGTCATGGAAGCAGGAAACACAGGAGGCCTAGCTAATGGCTGAGGGTCACAGGCTCCTGACTGACGTATCTGGCAACATAGTGATATTGAGCATCTTTTCTTGTGTCTGTTGCCCATCTGTATGTCTTCTTTGGAAAAGTGTTCAGGTTCTCTGCCCATTTTTTAAGCAGACTGTTTTTTGATGTTGAATCATAAGAGTTCTTTGTATGTTTTGGATATTAACTCCTTATCAGATATAGCATTTGCAAATATCCTCTCTCATTCAGAGGGCTGCCTTTTTGTTTTGTCAATAGTTTGCTGCACAAAAGCTTCTTCATTTGAAGTAATCCATGTTGTTTGTCTTTATTTCCCTTGCCTGAGGAGACATATCCAAAAATTATTGCTAAGACTGATGTCTTCTGGGTGTTTAGAGTTTCAAGTAGTACATTTAAATCTTTAACCCATTTTGAGTTTATTTTTGTATATCCTGTGAGGTAGTAGTCCAGTTTGATTATTTTATATGTAGTTTTCATAGCACCAGTTATTTGAGAGGCTGTCTTTCCCCATTATATATTCTTGCCTCCTTTGTCATAGACTACTTGACTATATAAGTGTACATTTTTCCTGGATCCTCTATTGTGTTCCATTGATCTATGTGTCTGTTTTTGTGCCAGTCAGTCAATCCATTCATTCACTCAGTGGTGTCCAACTTCTTGCAACCTCATGGACTGCAGCACACCAGGACTCCCTGTCCATCACCAAATCCTAGAGTCTACCCAAACTCATGTCCATTGAGTTGGTGTTGCCATCCAGCTATCTCATCCTCTATTGTCCCCTTTTCCTCCTGCCTTCAGTCTTTCCCAGCATCAGGGTCTTTTCCAGTGAGTCAGTTCTTTGCATCAGGTAGCCAAAGTATTGGAGCTTCAGCTTCAACATCAGTCCTTCCAATGAACACTCAGGACTGATCTCCTTTAGGATGGACTGCTTGGATCTTCTTGCTGTCCAAGGGACTCTCAAGAGTCTTCTCCAACACCACAGTTCAAAAGCATCAATTCTTTGGTGCTCAGCTTTCTTCACAGTCCAACTCTCACATCCATACATGACCACTGGAAAAACCATAACCTTGACTAGATGGACATTTGTTGGCAAAGTAATGTCTCTGCTTTTTACTATGCTATCTAGGTTGGTCATAACTTTCCTTCCAAGGAGCAAGTGTATTTTAATTTCATGGTTGCAGTCACCATCTGCAGTGATTTTGTAGCCCCACACACAAAATAAAGTCTCTCACTGTTTCTACTGTTTCCCCATCTATTTGCCATGAAGTGATGGGACCAGATGCCATGCTCTTAGTTCTCTGAATGTTGAGTCTTAAGCCAACTTTTTCACTCTCCTCTTTCACTTTCATTAAGAGGCTCTTTAGTTCTTCTTCACTTTCTGCCATAAGGGTGGTATCATCTGCATATCTGAGGTTATTGATATTTCTCCTGGCAATCCTGTGCTTCATCCAGCCCACCATTTCTCATGATATATTCTGCAAATACCAGTACCATACTGTTTTGATTACTGTAGCTTTGTAATATAGTTTGAAACCAGGGCTTACAATTCATCCAGCTTTGTTCTTCTTAAGATTGTTTTGGCTATTTGGGGTCTTTTGTGTATCCATATTCTAAAACTTGAATTATTTATTCTAATTCTATGAAGGATACTATTGGTATATTTTTAAGCATTGCATTCAATCTATAGATAACCTTGGGCAATATGGTCATTTTTAACTGTTTATTCTTCCAGTCCATGAAAATGGTGTTATCTTTTTCCATGTGTGTGCATCATCTTCAGTTTCTTTCATCAGCGTCTTATAGTTTTCTGAGTACAAGTCTTTTACCTTCTTGGTTAGATTTATTCCTGGTATTTTATTCTTTTTGATGCAGTTGAAAAAATTAAAGACGATTCTAATCTTGCAGAATAAATAATAACAATATGGCAATATAGTACTCCTACTTCTTCAATATTATGATATAAAAAAACCTATTCATATTCTGAAAATATCCTAAAATGATTAGAACTTCATATATTGGTTGTGTATATTAATTATTATAGGAGAATTTGAGCTCAAGGAAATAGACTTCCAGATATCTTCGACAAAAACAAAACTTATTTGGAATCAACCAAGAATGTCTGTTCATGGTCTGTAATCATGGTGAGTCACTTGCAAGTGCCCTGAAAAAATGAAGAGAACTCTTTTATATAGGGGAGAGGTAGTTGAGAACCTGTGCTGTCTTTTTTTAATGTATGCCATCTACCTTGGGCCCATGCTAGACACATATCCTTTGTGCTGATAAAATCTGGGAATACACACCTATACCAATGCATTCAACTTTAAAAGGCACTAAGTCAATTGCCATATCATATTTTCTGCTCTGTCCTTGGGACAAGGGTCATTCATATTTCTGTGCACTGAGTTTCACAAACTCTCAGTTCAGTTCAGTCGCTCAGTCGTGTCCGACTCTTTGTGACCCCATGAATCACGGCATGCCAGGCCTCCCTGTCCCTCACTAACTCCCGGAGTTCACTCAAACTCATGTCCATCGAGTCGGTGATGCCATCTAGCCATCTCATTCTCTGTCGTCCCTTTCTCCTCCTGCCCCCAATCCCCCCCAGCATCAGAGTCTTTTCCAGTGAGTCAACTCGTCACATGAGGTGGCCAAAGTATTGGAGTTTCAGCTTGAGCATCAGTCCTTCCAATGAACACCCAGGACTGATCTCCTTTAGAATGGACTGGTTGGATCTCCTTACAGTCCAAGGGACTCTCAAGAGTCTTCTCCAGCACCACAGTTCAAAAGCATCAATTCTTCGGCGATCAGCTTTCTTCACAGTCCAACTCTCATATCCATACATGACCACTGGAAAACCATAGCCTTGACTAGACGGACCTTTGTTGGCAAAGTAATGTCTCTGCTTTTTAATATGCTGTCTAGGTTGGTCATAACCTTTCTTCCAAGGAACAAGCATCTTTTAATTTCATGGCTGCAGTCAGCCTCTGCAGTGATTTTGGAGCCCAAAAAATAAAGTCTGACACTGTTTCCACTTTTCCCCCATTCATTTCCCATGAAGTGATGGGACCAGATGCCATGATCTTAGTTTTCTAAATGTTGAGCTTTAAGCCAACATTTTTGCTCTCCTCTTTCACTTTCATCAAGAGGCTTTTGAGTTCCTCTTCGCTTTCTGCCATAAGGGTGGTGTCATCTGCATATCTGAGATTATTGATATTTCTCCCGGCAGTCTTGATTCCAGCTTATGCTTCACCCAGCCCAGCGTTCCTCATGATGTACTCTGCATGTTAGTTAAATAAGCAGGTTCCATGTCCAGTTCTAACTGTTACTTCCTGACCACCATATAGGTTTCTCAAGAGGCAGGTCAGGTGGTCTGATATTCCCATTTCTTTCAGAATTTTCCACAGTTTATTGTGATCCACACAGTCAAAGGCTTTGGCATAGTCAATAAAACAGAAATAGATGTTTTTCTGGGCTTCACTTGTGGCTCAGCTGGTAAAGAATCAGAAACTCTAGGACACATTTATTAGGCTTAATGGTCCAGGCTCCTCAACTTGAGTCTGCATACTTGAGTGAGTGAGGAAAACCACGCCATCAGTTATTTCCCTTGCTCCCTTCAGGGAAAAGACTTCCCCAGAAAGTTTCTGGCTTATCTTGTGTTTTTTTTCATGGATTCCAAATAGTCAATGTGTAAGGCTCTGTCAGGGTACAGGGGGGAGGATAGTTAGTATCTTGACTTTTCCCTAGTCTTAAGTGTCTTTGAAAAATTCAGAAGCCTTCACATAGATAACCTAGTTTTATTTCTGTCTTCTTGATACCTCTTTCCTGAGATCAACAATACCAAAACCAGGTTTGGACGCTGGCTGCCAGTGAGGGAAGACTTTGGTTAAATTGACCCCGATTTCCTGGATGGTCCCTGATTAATTTCTGTTTAGGCATATTGTGATCATTAAATAAGCAGTTATAGGCAGAATAGAGAATAAAGTGCTTGTCGATGTTCTCCTCTGTGCTTCTTGATTCCACTGCTTGCTACAGACATTTGGGTGGGATCTTAGAATTTAGATATTTCAACCACTTGAACACTAGTAAGAATAATTTTTGAAAGAATTAAACCTGAGGAAGTTAGACATGTTATTGTCCCTTTTGAGAGGGCATTGAGAAGCCACAAGAAGAAAATATTTCACCGAGGTTTTAATGGCACTTAGCTTGTGAAGTAGCCAACCAGATTCTGAGAAATGTCTGCAAAGTTCTAAAACTTCCATTGGAACTTAGTTAACATATATCCCTAACTCCAAAAAGAACTCCTAGGTGATACTCTAAAAGGGCCCTGCTTAATGCTTGCACTGTCCTCCCCTGAGCTCACAAACATTTTATGTAGTAGATGAAAATCAAACATTTTGCTGATGCTCCAGCAGCATGACATGGCTTTAAGGTAGCCAGCCATCTGCAAAATGTCTAGAAAAGCAAGTGTATACCATCATCTCCTTTCTTTCTTGCCTCTAATTTATTGGCAGAGAAGTATAAAGTGGTTTTTTTAAAGTGTCACCATACTGTAGAAACAGATTGAAGGAAGATAGATTTAAGAGAGTAGAGTTTGCTGTAGGAGGGAATCTAGGTCCCAGAACGGAAGGCATGTGGCTGATGTCAGAGCCTGTATAGCCTCCCTGAGTAGAGTGGAAGCTTCCTGATTATAGAGAGCCACAGTACCAGCAGTATTTATTGAACAACTACTTTGCACTTGCTTTATAATGAATTCTTTCATTCAAATGCTAACTAATGTATGAGTTGGTTATTAAAAGCATTCTACTTTTAAAAATTAAGTTTTATTGGACCTTAGTTAATTTACAATGTTGTTCTAGTTTCTGCTGTACAGGAAAGTAAATCTGTTATATATATACATATATCTGCTCTTTTTAAAATTCTTTTCCCATGTAAGTCATTACAGAGTATTGAATTCCCTGTGCTGTGCAATAGGTTCTTATTAGTTATTGGTTTTATATGTAGTAGTGTATATAAGTCAATCCAAGTCTCCCAAATTATCTCCTCCCCTCCTCACCCCATAACCATAAGTTTGTTTTCTCCATCTGTGACTCTATTTCTGTTTTGTAAATAGGTTTCATTTGTAACATTTGGTTTTGATTTCACCCAAAAGCAATATCATTTGATGTTTGTTTTTCTCTTTCTGACTTACTTCACTATTACAATCTCCAGATCCATCTATGTTCTTGAAAATGGCATTGTTTCCTTCTTTGTGTGGCTGAGTAATATTTCACTGTGTGTATGTACCGCTTCTTCTTTATCCATTCCTCTCTCAATGGTCTATTTTTCTAAATGGGGAAGTAATCTTCCTAAGGTTACACAACTGTTAAGTGCTGGAGTCAGAGTTTGAAACTGTGATCAGGCAGACTCCAAGTTGTGGAAAAACTTAAAATGAAAACAGATGTTCAAAAAATTCACTAACCCTGTGTTATAAATTTAATAGTGTCCCCCGACCCCAATTCATATTTGCAAGCCCTAACCCCTAATGTGATGTATTTGTAGATGGCCTTTAAAGAGGTAATTAATGTCTCATGAGGTCATAAGGGTGGGGCCTGAAGTCAACAGGGCTGATATCCTCTTAAGAAGAGGAAAAGACACCAGTAGCATGCACATACAGAAAAAAGGCAGAGTGAGGACACAGTGGGAAGGTGGACAGCTATAAGCCAAGGAGCGAAGCCTCAGGAGACACTTAACCTGCCAACCCCTTGATCTTCCAGAACTGTAAGAAACAAATTTATATTATTTAAGCTACCCAATCTGTGACATTTCACTATGGTAGCCCTTAGCAAACCCATACACCCTACCATCTTTGTGAGTGGAACACTTTGCCATTCCTTGACTTTGAGTTTACTCATGTGATTTATTTTGGTCTGCAGAATGTTAGCAGACCTGATGTGAATAGAGGCTTAAGAGATGTCTGTGTGGTTTGGGTTGCTCTCTTGTGCCTCTGCTAGTGCCATAAGAAAGACACACTCCTTTTAGCTGGTCCAAGGGAGGATGCGAAACACGTGGAGCAGGGTCTTGCAGCCTGAAGCAGAGCCACCCGGCTGAACCTGGTCTAGGTCAGTCAATGCTAAGATGCTGCAATTTGAAGCCAAATCATCCGAACTGACCTCCATACCCAGGACGGCAGATCGTTGTCTTAAGCTCCTGAGTACTGTTAGGCAGCATTATGGTGGCAATAGCTAACTGTTACATTAGTCAAAGATCAGACTAGTCAACTTCACATAATTTCTTCACAGTAGTTTCTCTGGCCATTCATTAGGGGTGGGGATGGAAGGATATATGGAGAGAAGGTAGAAAAATGGCAGCTCTAATAATTCTATCAACTTCTGAATTAGGAGGAGAAGTTATATTTATATAGGAATATTTATAAAGTGGAATTGAACTGTTATCTTCTACTTCTCCAGGACAATATTTATGGTTGTTCAGTTGCTAAGTTGTGTCCGACTCTTTGCAACCCCATGGACTGCAGCACGCCAAGCTTGCTTGTCCTTCACCATCTCCCAGAGCTTGCTCAAACTCATGTCCATTGAGTCGGTGATGCCATCCAACCATCTCATCCTCTGTCATCCCCTTCTCCTCCTGCCTTCTGTATTTCCCAGAATCAAGGTCTTTTCTAATGAGTCAACTCTTGACATCAGGTGGCCAAAGTATTGGCACTTCAGCTATAGCATGAGTCCTTCCAATGAATATCCAGGATTGACTTCCTTTAGGATGGACTCGTTGGATCTCCTTGCAGTCCAAGGGATTCTGAAGAGTCTTCTCCAATACCACAGTTCAAAAGCATCAATTTTTCCACACTCAGCCTTCTTTATGGTCCAACTCCTCACATCCATGTATGACTACTGGAAAAACCATTGTTGTCAAAGTAATGTCTCTTCTTTTTAACATGCTGTCTAAGTTGGTCATAGCTTTTCTTCCAAGGACCAAGTGTCTTAATTTCATGGCTGCTGTCACTGTCCATAGTGATCTTGGAGCCCAAGAAAATAAAGTCTGTCACTGTTTCCAATGTTTCCCTATCTATTTGTCATGCAATGATGGGACTGAATGCCATGATCTTGGTTTTTCGAATATTGAGTTTTAAGCCAGCTTTTTTACTCTCCTTTTTCACTTTCATCAAGAGGCTCCTTAGTTCCTCTTCACTTTCTGCCATAAGGGTCGTATCATCTGCATATCTGATATTTCTTCCAGCAATCTTGATTCCCACTTGTGCTTCAGCCTGGCATTTAGCATGATGTACTCTGCATATAAGTTAAATAAGCAGAGTGATGTTATGCAGCCTTGATGTACTCCTTTCCAAATTTGGAAACAGTTGTTCCATGTCCAGTTCTGACTGTTGCTTCCTGACCTGCATACAGGTTTCTCAGGAGGCAGGTAGGGTGTTCTGGTTTTCTCATCTCTTTAAGAATTTTCCACAGTATGTTGTGATCCACACAGTCAAAGACTTTAGTGTAGTCAATGAAGCAAAAGTAGATGTTTTTCTGGAATTCTCTTGCTATTTCTATGATCCAGCAGATTTTGGCAACTTGATCTCTGATTTCTCTTCTTTTTCTAAATCCAGCTTGAACATCTGGAAGTTCTTATTTCACATACTGTTGAAGACTAGCTTGGAGATTTTTGAACATTACTTTGGTGGCATGGAAGATGAGTGCACTTGTGCAGTAGTTTGAACATTCTTTGGCATTGCCTTTCTTTGGGATTGGAATGAAAACTGACCTTTTCCTGTCCTGTGGCCACTGCTGAGTTCAAATTTGCTGACATATTTAATGCAGCACTTTCACAGCATCATCTTTTAGGATTTGAAATTGTTCAGCTGGAATTTCATCACCTCTACTAGTTTTGTTTTATAGTGATGCTTCCTATGGCCCACTTGACTTTGCACTTCAAGATGTCTGGCTCTAGGTGTGTGATCACACCATTGTGGTTATCTGGGTCATTAAGGTCTTTTTTGTACAGTTTTTCTGTGTATTCTTGCCTTCTGTTCTTAATGTCTTCTGCTTCCTTTAGGTTCATACCGTTTCTATCCTTTATGGTGCCCATCTTTGCATGAAATGTTCCCTTGGTATCTCTAATAATCTTGAAGAGATCTCTATAGCCTTTCCCATTCTATTGTTTTCCTCTGTTTCTTTGTATTGGTCACATAGAAAGCCTTTCTTTTCTCTCCTTGCTGTTCTTTGGAACTCTGCATTTATTTTTCTCCTTTGCCTTTCATTTCTCAGCTATTTGTAAGACCTCCTCAGACAATCATTTTACCTTTTTGCATTTCTTTTCTTGGAGATGGTTTTGATCACCACCTCCTGTACTATGTCACGAACCTCCATCCATAGTTCTTCAGGCACTCTATCAGATTTAATTCCTTGAATCTATTTGTCACTTCCACTGTATAATTATGAAGGATTTGATTTAAGTCATACCTCATGTATGGATGTGAGAGTTGGACTGTGAAGAAAGCTGATCGCCGAAGAATTGATGCTTTTGAACTGTGGTGTTGGAGAAGACTCTTGAGAGTCCCTTGGACTGCAAGGAGATCCAACCAGTCCATCCTAAAGGAGATCAGTCCTAGGTATTCACTGGAAGGACTGATGCTAAAGCTGAAACTGCAATACTTTGGCCACCTCATGTGATGAGTTGACTCACTGGAAAAGACTCTGATGCTGGGGGGGATTGGGGGCAGGAGGAGAAGGGGATGACAGAGAATGAGATGGCTGGATGGCATCACTGACTCGATGGACTTGAGTTTGAATGAACTCCAGGAGTTGGTGATGGACAGGGAGGCCTGGCGTGCTGTGATTCATGGGGTCACGAAGAGTCGGACACAACTGAGCGACTGAACTGAACTGAACTGAATGGTCTAGTTGTTTTCCCAACTTTCTTCAATTTAAGTCTGAATTTGGCAAAAAGGAATTTATGGTCTGAGCCACAATCAGCTCCTGGACAATATTTAAATGGAGGAAAAACACTCCTACCTTCTCACACAGATAAATGGAGAGAGAATGGCCTTGTGCTTGTTGCAGTGAGTTATACTGAGTTTACTGTCTTGACTTTGTCTCTTACTAGCTATGAGTGACCTGAAACACATTACATAATCTCACTGACCTTTAGTCTTTCTATCCGAAAATGGGAATGCTAATGATATCCTTCACACCCAGATACAATTTTTTCTCCCACGTGTTTGTTCTGATCCCACAGTTGGAAGTGTCTGACGCAGAGCTGCTACTGCTGCTAAGTCACTTCAGTCGTGTCCGACTCTGTGCGACCCCATAGACGGAAGCCCACCAGGCTCCCCCGTCCCTGGGATTCTCCAGGCAAGAACACTGGAATGGGTTGCCATTTCCTTCTCCAATGTGTGAAAGTGAAAAGTGAAAGTGAAGTCACTCAGTCGTGTCTGACCCTTAGCGACCCCACGGACTGCAGCCTACCAGGCACCTCCATCCATGGGATTTTCTAGGCAATAGTACTGGAGTGGCTTGCCATTGCCTTTTCCATTGACTCAGAGCAAATACTCTTTATATTGCCTCCTATAGTCCAGGAAGCTTGAAGGGATGGGGTAGGGTGGCAAAGATTTGAGAAACACAAACTTTTGGGAATGTGGTTTGCTATCTGGGTGTTTGGAGATACTTAGTTCAGAGGGGCCAGAAGGACAGGTTGCACTACCTTCGTGCTGACCTGGGTTGGTTATGAAGTCTTGAATCCTGATTATGCGGCCCAATCGGGGAAGGTGTGGAATCCCAGACTGTCAGAGATAAAAGACCCCATGGAGATGACAAGTAATAGATAAGTTCTAGTTTGACAAGTTGGAGCCCTGATTAATAGTTCAGGTTCCAAGTTCCAGAATTTGTGACTTGGGACACATTATTCAGCCTTTTTTAGTCTTTGTTTCTTTATCTATAAAAAGAGAAGAATAGTAGTGTGTATCTTTAATAGTAAAGCTTTCCATTATTATGAAAATCACACTAAACCAAGGCTCTTAAGCCCTTAGTATAGCATCAAGCTGCAGATGAGCACTCACAAATATAATCTTGGGGTATTTAATTTATCCAGGCTTCTCCAGTGGCTCAGCGGTAAAGAATCTGTCTGTCAAGCATGATATGGGTTCAGTCCGTCATTCAGGAAGATCCTCTGGAGAAGAAAATGGCTACCCACTCCAGTATTCTTGCCTGGAGAATCCCATGGACAGAGGAGCCTGGTGGGCTACAGTCCATGAGGTCGCTAAGAGTCAGACACAACTTAGCAACTAAACAACAATAAGTTTAATTTATTTACTCCAGCCCCCTTCTTTTGCAGATAAATAAACTGAGGCTCCCTGAGGTATGCTGATCTTCTCCAAGTCACAAGCAAATGATGTGCCAAAGTAGGACTAGACTGGATAAAAATTTTCCAAGTGATATATACCTAAAACAGAGGCATCCTAAGCTGTTCAGAGGTTAAGAGGAAGTATGTAGTCTGCAGACCCAGGAGAGAGAGTTAGAGCTATAACTTTTCAGTATTGAACATGTCCCGGAATCTATATCTAGCCTGTCATTGTTGCAAGAGTCCTTTCCCTACTTTCTTCTGGTAGCTTGCCTTCATCTGTTATACCACCAGTGACAAGAAGCTTATCACGTACTATGTCAGCGCATCTCCCCTGGAAAAACTTACTACCAAGTTTTTCCTTATATTGAACCTTAATGTAGCATCTATTTCTTGAACCACGCAGACTGAATCTAGTATTTTTTTGTACCCTAGTCTTTGAGTGTTTGCAGGCAGTTCTGTCTCTTGCTCTCACTGACTCTGCCAAACACACATCCGACAAGTGTGTATTGAACAGCATTTCAGGATTGTCTTAGAGGTAATAAACAGGAAACTCAGACTTAAACACTTCTTTCATTCATTCATTCATCTGTTTGACAAATTTTCATTAGGTACGTTTTATGTTCCAGGCACCATTCTGGATATTGAGGGCAGAGCAATGAATATAACAGTCTCTACCCATATGGAGCCTGCATTCTAGTGTGAGAAGATAGACAATGAACAAATAAATAGGTTTAGCTCAATGAATAAACATATAGTAATTCAGAGGAAAAGTGCTTTGGAAAAAGGAAAAAGAAGTAGAGTGAAGGGCACAGAGAATCCTGAGGGGTGGTTGTGTGGTGGGGGATGGTACCATGCAGCTGAACACTTCAGAGGGAGGGCGCAGTTCAGTTCTCCATTTCTTTAATCCATGCTCCTCTCAGATCTGCTTTGTGCTAGACCAGCTCCCCTTGTGTTAGCCATGTGGCTCTCGATGGACCAGGGCTGTGTGTTTTTTCATGTATGTTGGAAGGAGATGGGTGTTAGTTTCTACAACAGGGAAACAGATGTTCTAATCTCTACTCTGACAGATTCACCCTTGTACTCTGTGTCCAAGGGTAGCATCATGCACTGATTAGCTTTTGCCTTGGTTTGCTTCCATGTGAACTTTTATTCATTTTTTTCCCCATGTGAACTTTTAGAGGGACATATCCACTTCTAAAGTGAGAAGTGTGCTCATTGTCACCCAGAGCATATGGCTGCCAGGAAATAGGGGAAGAGGAACCTTGTGATAGGGAGGCAACTGTATCATCCACTGCAAATACTATATGTAGGCTATCAGGGCTTACAAAGATTGATAGGACACAGTCCCTGATCTTATGGAGGTCACGGCTTAATGGAGGGATACGAATGATTAGGTAATTCCATAACAGGGATTAACTGGCTCAAGACAGTTGTCAGTCTTAGGTTAAGGGTATGAAAAAGGGGTAGGGGTCCTAGAAGAGTCATTCTAGAATAGTCAATACTACTCAGGATTTCTGTGTTCCCAGCTCTTCATTCCCCTATTGGTAACAACCTTACGCATGAAAGTTTGTGGAGTTATTTCATTTAAGGGGAGTATACTTCTCCACCCTACAGAATTTGCTTTGGCCAATGGGATGTTGACAGACCTGAAGTCAGTGGAGGCATGAAACATGCTTGCACAAATGGGCTTCCTTCCTTCACTCTGCCTTACCTGAAGAATCATGTACCTGGGCTCAACCTGCTTGCTTCAGGAGAGAGAAGAGAAACAAGTGGTGACTCTTAAGGTCAAAATGTACTTAATTCAACAGATTCTTCAAGTTTAGAATCAGACCCAAGAGTAACAGCTTAAACTAAATTCAGTTTTCTTTACTTGCTTACCAGTGGGGAGGGGGCTTGTGAGGAAGAATGGGCCAGTTATTGACCGAATGAAGAAACCACATTTTCTTTGTACACAGAAGAGTAATGGGGATGGATTTTCAATCCTGCCACAATTAAGATCCAGCGTGGTGAGGTCTGAAGTGGTGGAGAGCTCTGGGGTGCTGGGAGAGCTGCAGAGACCATCTCTGACTCAGAGAGGGGCAGGGCTGGGGGCTCTGGAGAATTAAGTGCTGGATCATGGAGAAAGCAAGAGAGTTTCAGAAAAACATCTATTTCTGCTTCATTGACTATGTCAAAGCCTTTGACTGTGTGGATCACAATAAACTGTGGAACATTCTGAAAGAGATGGGAATCCCAGACCATCTGACCTGCCTCTTGAGAAACCTGTATGCAGGTCAGGAAGCAACAGTTAGAACTGGACATGGAACAACAGACTGGTTCCAAATAGGAAAAGGTGTACGTCAAGGTTGTATATTGTCACCTTGCTTATTTAACTTATATGCAGAGTACATCATGAGGAACGCTGGGCTGGAAGAAGCACAAGCTGGAATCAAGATTGCTGGGAGAAATATCAATAACCTCAGATATGCAGATGACACTACCCTTATGGCAGAAAGTGAAGAGGAACTCAAAAGCCTCTTGATGAAAGTGAAAGAGGAGAGTGAAAAGGTTGGCTTGAAGCTCAACATTCAGAAAACAAAGATCATGGCATCTGGTCCCATCACTTCATGGGAAATAGATGGAAAAACAGTGGAAACAGTGTCAGACTTTGTTTTTTTGGGCTCCAAAATCACTGCAGATGGTGATTGCAGCCATGAAATTAAAAGACGCTTGCTCCTTTTAAAAAGCAGAGACATTACTTTGCCAACCAAGGTCCGTCTAGTCAAGGCAATGGTTTTTCCCGTGGTCATGTATGGATGTGAGAGTTGGACTGTGAAGAAGGCTCATCGCTGAAGAATCGATGCTTTTGAACTGTGGTGTTGGAGAAGACTCTTGAGAGTCCCTTGTACTGCAAGGAGATCCAACCAGTCCATTCTAAAGGAGATCAATCCTGGATGTTCATTGGAGGGACTGATGCTAAAGCTGAAACTGCAATACTTTGGCCACCTCATGCGACGAGTTGACTCACTGGAAAAGACTCTGATGCTGGGAAAGGTTGGGGGCGGGAGGAGAAGGGGAGGACAGAGAATGAGATGGCTGGATGGCATCACCTACTCTGTGGACATGAGTTTGAGTGAACTCCGGAAGTTGGTGATGGACAGGGAGGCCTGGCGTGCTGTGATTCATGGGGTCGCGGAGAGTCGGACACGACTGAGCGACTGAACTGAACTGAACTGAACTGAACAAGCTGAATTGGGCTTCCCTGGTGGCTCAGAGGTTAAAGCGTCTGCCTCCAATGAGGGAGACCCGGGTTCGATTCCTGGGTCGGGAAGATCCCCTGGAGAAGGAAATGGTAATCCACTCCAGTATTCTTGCCTGGAGAATCCCATGGACGGAGAAGCCTGGTAGGCTACAGTCCATGGGGTCGCAAAAAGTCGGACACGACTGAGCGACGGAACGGAATGGAACAAGCTGAATTGGAGAAGGCAATGGCAAGCCACTCCAGTACTCTTGCCTAGAAAATCCCATGGATGGAGGAGCCTGGTAGGCTGCAGTCCATAGGGTCTCTAAGGGTCGGACACGACTGAGTGACTTCACTTTCACGCATTGGAGAAGGAAATGGCAACCCACTCCAGTGTTCTTGCCTGGAGAATCCCAGGGACGGGGGAGCCTGGTGGGCTTCCGTCTATGGGGTCACACAGAGTCGGACATGACAGAAGTGACTTAGAAGCAGCAACAAGCTGAATCTTACAGGAGTGGTAGCAGGTGCCCAGACAAAGAACCAAGTTGCAAAGAAGGGACTGAGGTGTGGAGTGGCATGCACAAGGGTCTAGATTGGGGGTAAGCACCTAGAACTTCTCTAGGTGACCTGCATGGGGTGATTTTTGAGTGTCCTTGTTGCCTGGGAACTGCAGGGATCTGAGAGCCAGGAAGATGAGTGAGCATGTGCTGGCCAAGGCAGGGACTCCCTCTGCCTTCTCTTTCCTCCTCTCAGCCAGACAGCCTGTGAATTTCCCAGGGATTTAAATTTACTTGTAGGAAAATGTACAGCGTGGGGTAGAGGTGGGCTGAGACCAGGGCAGTAGGTGAGACACTGCATGCATGTATCTCATTTCGTCCCCACAGCAGCTTTCTCATCCCAATATTAGTCTCTAATCCATCTCGGCTCTTATTTATATTCAGGATACAAACAGAATCAAACCACTTCTTTAAAAAAATTTGTTGGAGTATAGTTGATTTATAATGTTGCGTTAGTCTCAGGTGTATAGCACAGTGAATCAGTTATATGTATACATAAAGCCTTTCTGTTTTTTTGTTTTTTTTTAGATTCTTTTCCCATGTAAGCCACTATAGATTATTGAGTAGAGTTCCCTGTGCTATGCAGTAGGTTCTCATAAGTTATCTATTGTATCTGTATAGTGTGTATATTTTAGTCCCAGTTTATCCCTCCCCCATACCCTGCTGACCACAAGCTTATTCTCTATATCCTTAACTCTACTTCTGTTTTGTAAATAAGATCATTTGTACTCTTTTAAAATATGATTCCACATATAAGTAGTGCCATATGATATTTGTCTTTCTGTGTCTGATTTCACTTAATGTGATAATCTCTGGGTCTTTCTATTTTGCTGAAAATGGTATTATTTCATTCTTTTTTATGGCTGAGTAGTAGTCTATTGTGAATATATATATATATATATATATATATATATATATATATATATATTCACATCTTTTTTATCCCTTCTGCTATTGATGGACATTTAGGTTGCTTCCATGTCATGGCTATTGTAAGTAGTGCTGCAATGAACATTGGGGTGCACGTATCTTTTTGAATTATGGTTTTCTCTGGATGTCGGCCCAGGAATGTGATTACTGGGTCATATGTTAGTTCTATTTTTAGTTTTTATTTTTATTTTTTATTTTCTCTAAAAAAGAATTTTATTAAAAAAGCACAAATGCAAAGAAATGAACAGAGGAAAATTTATGCGTCGAACCTGGACTGGTCACTTATGATAATATACATGCTACAATTCCATTCTCTCCAATCATTCCACCTTCACCCTATTTTTGGTTTTTAAAGGAACCTCCATACTATTCTCCATGCGACTGTTACCAATTTACGTTACCACCAACAGTATAGAAAGTTTCCCTTTTCTCCATACCCTCTCCAGCATTTATGGCAGTAAGTTTTTTTGATGATGGCCATTCTAACACATGTGAGATGATATCTCCTTGTAGTTTTGGTTTGCGTTTCTCTAATTATTAGTGATGTGGAGCATCTTTTCATGTGTCAAACCACTTCTAATACCTCCATCACTTCCCAACTTGCTGTTGGTCCAAGCCACAGTTATCTCTCACTTGGATTATTTTAATAGCCTCCTAACTGACTTCCCTGCTCCCACCCTACCTCCCCATCCTCCACACATGTTCAAGGAGATTCATAAGACACACCAAAGTCTGATTATGTCAACTCTCTGCACAAAGCCATCCAAAGGCTCCTCACATGACTCACAATAAACCTTCAGACCTCATGGGAATCGGCTAGACCCTCCATGATCTGCCCACCCTTATCCTTCCCAATCTCATCCCCTACTTCCCCCTGTTCTGTTGACCCCAGTCACTTGTTTCCTCTTCATGGAATGCTCTTCACACATCCTCAGAAAGTCTTTACCCTCTGTCATCCCTCTGGTGTGCTGCTCCCTGGCCCTTGTATCTATTTTCTGCCAATGAGGAGGTAAGGTCCTTAATCAAGAATCTAAACAGCAAGGGGCTGACCTGGTTAGAACTCCTGGTCAACCCTTCACTTGATCACTTGATGATTATGCACTTGGATGCAGGCCAGTACAGCAGCTCGGTGAGGAGCTGGGGCAGAGCCAGGCTCTGCTCCTGTCCCCTCACCATTCCCGTCCTTATCCTCTTGGCTCACTCACTGTCAAGGGAAGCTCAAGTGGAAAGGAACTGACAGTGCCTTCCTTATGCCCATGAGATCTGGCCATTTGGCAGGCATCAGAGATAAAACTGTTGATGACTTCAGAGATCTTTGTGCAAGAAACAAAAATGCTAGCATGGTGTATTTGTGCAGCATTAGCTGATCGCCGAAGAATTGATGCTTTTGAACTGTGGTGTTGGAGAAGACTCTTGAGAGTCCCTTGGACGGCAAGGAGATCCAACCAGTCCATCCTAAAGGAGATCATTCCTGGGTGTTCATTGGAAGGATTGATGCTAAAGCTGAAACTCCAATACTTTGGCCACCTCATGCAACAAGTTGACTCACTGGAAAAGACTCTGATGCTAGGAGGGATTGGGGGTGGGAGGAGACGGGGACGACAGAGAATGAGATGGCTGGATGGCATCACCGACTCGATGGACATGAGTTTGAGTGAACTCCGGGAGTTGGTGATGGACAGGGAGGCCTGGCGTGCTGTGATTCATGGGGTTGCAAAGTCAGACATGACTGAGTGACTGAACTGAACTGTCTGTATTAGTCACAGCAATGGCAGGAAAGAGAAAATTATGCTTTTATAGGAAGAAGCACAGAGAATATGTTGTCTGAACAAAGTCTGCAAAGGGAATGGCTTGTGAAGAGGACCAGCTGGGACCAGAGTGGGGAATGAAGGAAAGAAAGTCAGTACTAAACTTCATGTGCAGAAGCTATAGAAGGATACAGACCATTTGGTGATTGACCTGAGTTGGAGGCATCTGTGAGAGCCCTGGGTCCTACTGACAACTACATACCCAGAGCCAGATCAGTGAGGACCCAGTGATCAAGGCTGGAGGCCGTAAGTGGAGACCCTTGGCATATGCACAGCAGGTGATTTGATGGGTGGGTTTGGAGATCTCCCAGCAAAGAAGGCTGGGGCACAACCCTGGAGAAGACTAAACTTTGGATATGTTCAGAAAGAGACATCTACCAATGAGGCCCAACAAAGGAGCCTGATGGGGTAGAAACTAGATAGAATCACATTGCTGAAGACACAACTGAAAATGTCTGGCAGGAGTGGCTAAGAGCTCCAAACCCTACAGGGAGGTCATGACCAGACTATGCATGGAATTTAGCAATTAAGAGATCAGTGGTGATGGGAGTGAACCACATGGTATTCAATTAAGGCATGTGGAATGGCTTTGTAAACTGGAGAGCCATGGGAAAGCCATGTCAGTATCCAATGAAGGCAGACATCAGCAACCTTGCATGCGTGCTAAGTAGCTTCAGTCATGTCCAACTCTGTGTGACCCTATGGACTATAGCCCACCAGGATCAACCCTCCATGGGATTCAACAGGCAATAATACTGGAGTGGATTGTAATGCCCTCCTCCTGGAGATCTTCCCAACCCAGGGATCGAACCCATGTCTCTTTCAACTCAGGCATTGGCAGGCAGGTTCTTTACCACTAGCACCACCTAGGAAGCCCCATCAGCCACCTTGGACTGATCAATTCAGATCCTGTAGTGAGAATAACATCAAATTCATCAGTCCAGATTTACAGCGTCTCAACTGCATCCTATGGATAAATGAACACCAGTATTTTAAATAGACACCCCTGTGTTCATCATGAATTTTTTTAAACAGTTTTACATCCTTATCTAAAAATTAGCTTCTTGTCAGCTCCGGAAGATTGCTTGGGATTTGTCACCAAGGAGCAAAAATAAAATTGGGGGCATCAGAAAGAATGAGAGGGAGAAACTGCAAGTTATGGGGTTATTACTATGCAGGAATCAATAATCCTGGAGCTCAAGAGCAATGCCAAGTTGTAGAATGTATCCTCTGAAGAAAGAAGCTTCCATCTTAAAGTCTGTTTTGGATAATGCCAGTAGGGAAAGGGCTTATAGCGGGACAAAACAGATTTTCCAACTAGTAGTTTTATCCTGTAAAAAAGAAAAGGAAACCCGTAGACTATCATAGGAAGTATGGCTGTGGAGAGAACCTTATCTAGAGGCTACATGAATAATTTCAATGAAGCAGTGCAGGTATCCTGATCGGCTGCAGGTGACTGTGGCTGAGCGCAGCAAGGGGAACGCTTGGGAAGGATCATGCAACCCTGAGTCTGTTTGATTTGTAGTGTCTCCTTATGATTGTGACTGAGTTCCACGCAAATATCTAACGAGGAGTCGTGTAATGATGTGCGTTGTGGCCTTGATGAGTGATGTTCCTTACTGCAGGCTGGGACATGCTGGGTACATTCCTGCCTCGACACTGATTCTTCTCCTGTTTGGTGTGCTCATCCCCAAATGTTCACACATGGCTGTTGCTCTCTCTATTCTCTCTATGAAGCCCTTTCTGACAACCCTATCTAAAATAACACTTGCATTCATCCATTCCCTCACCTGCTCCTCTTCCCTGCTTTATCTTTCTTTATAGCACTTATTGTGTGCATGCATGCATGCTAAGTCACTTCAGTAGTGTCCGACTCTTTGTGACCCGATGGCCTGCCAGACTCCTCTGTCCATGAAATTCTCCAGGAAAGAATACTGGAGTGGGTTGCCATGCCCTCATCCAGAGGATCTTCCCAACCCAGGCATCAAACCTGCATCTCTTATGTCTCCTGTGTTGGCAGGCGGGTTCTTTACCACTAGAGCCACCTAGGAAGCCCATAGCACTTATTCCGTTCCGTTCCGTCGCTCAGTCGTGTCCGACTCTATGCGACCCCTTGGACTGTAGCCTACCAGGTTTCTCCGTCCATGGGATTCTCCAGGCAAGAATACTGGAGTGGGTTACCATTTCCTTCTCCAGGGGATCTTCCCGACCCAGGGATCGAACCCGGGTCTCCCGCATTGGAGGCAGACGCTTTAACCTCTGAGCCACCAGGGAAGCCCCATAGCACTTATTATCTTATGATATATATTTTATCAGAATGTCAGCTGCTTAAAGGAATGGTTTCTGCCTGTCTTGATCACGGGTACATTCCCAATGTCTAGTAGAGTGTATGGCACCTCATAGGCACTCTGAATATTTTTGGAATGAATGAAGGGTGGGTGTTGGCACTCTGCCATGCTTTCGGATCCAGAGAGGGGTTGTCAAGCTTCTAGAAAAGTAATTCCCTCACAAAGGTCACCATCAAGTCTCCACTTAGCCTCCTTTCTCCAGCAGGTCTGTGGTTCCTGCCTCTTTCTTCAAAGAGTGAGCAGCAAGGCTCAGGTTTGCCAGGGGCTTCCAGGATGTTCATCCTGGGTCTTCTCTCTTCCATTGTGTAAATCTGTCCTCTTTTCAAAAGTCTCACAGACCCCAGGCTGGAGCCATTCCTGAGACCTATGGATATTTAGAACCTCAGTGCCCAAAGGAGCCTGGAAAACCCATCTGTCCAGTCTAAACTTCTCTAGATGAAGAAACTAGAACTCAGAAAGGTGTCCTAATGTCCCTCAGGCCATGAAGCCCATTGGGTGGATGGGGCCTGCCAAGGAGAGGAGAGGACATGATGTGTGTGATCGTATATGAACCTTGCAAAAGGTGTCAGTCTAGTGTCACGAGTCCATGGGCAGGTTGAAAAATAGAGGATCAGAAATGTGAAGTTACTTTTCCAAGGCTGCTCAGGTGCTGAGTGTTTAAGTCAGGATTGAGACCCAGGTTTGTTTTGATTCTAAACTGTCCCACGGAGTGGATTCTATTTGTGCTATAATTTGAGAGGAATGTCACATCCTGGCCTGCTGCCCTTGTCGATGGTGAATGTGTGGCCATGGCCTTCTCTGTGGTCGGTCCCTTTTGTATTTCTGAAAGATGGTTTTTCCAGCAGGACAGGCGTTCCTCTTTTCTGTCTAGCAGTCAGTCCTCTGCTGAGTCATTTTTCCTTCTCCTTGTTCTCCATCTGCACCTGTTCTTCCTCTCCCTGGCCTCTCCTGCCAGCGTTTAAACATGCCTGGTTTCACGTACATCTCACAGTACAAAGGAATGCAGCTGTCCAGTTATCCCGCATTCCCCTGCAGAGACGATCTTTGCTCATTCTTCTTTAATTCTGGGATTCCCAGATGCATCCTCCACATTTCTCATTCCCTCTTCGACCCTCTTTCCTTATGAGTTTCAAAGCTGTTCTGGCTCCTTCTGGCCTTCCCTCCCCCAATCCCCTGGTGGCCACCATTCTATCCTCTACTTCTAAACCTTGCATTGCTTTAGATGCATCATATGAGAGGAACCATGCAGTGTTTGTCTTCCTGTGACTGACTTAATTCACTTCATATAATGCCTTCCAGGGCTATCCATGCTATCACAAATAGTAAGAGTTCCTTCTTTTTTTTTTTTAGGTAATTGATTTATTTTTTATTGGAGGCAAATTATTTTACAATATTATATTGGTTGGTTTTGCCATACGTTGATATGAATTTGCCCCGGGTTTACATAAGTTCCCCCTCCTGAACCGCCCTCCCACCTCCCTCCTCCCTTTATCCTCCCTCTGGGTCATCCCCGCATGCCAGCCCCGAGCATCCGGATGCTCGGTGGGAGGCGGTTCAGGAGGGGGAACTTATGTAAACCCGGGGCAAATTCATATCAATGTATGGCAAAACCAACCAATATAATATTGTAAAATAATTTGCCTCCAATAAAAAATAAATTAACTACAAAAAAAAAAAAAAGAAATATGCACTACCACATTCATTGCAGCATTGTATAAAATAACCAAGACTTGAAAATCACCTAAGTGTTCATGTATGGATGAATGGATAAAGAAAATAGAATATTCAGTTCAGTTCAGTTCAGTCGCTCAGCCGTGTCCGACTTTTTGCGACCCCATGAATCACAGCACGCCAGGCTTCCCTGTCTATCACCAACTCCCAGAGTTCACTCAAACTCATGTCCATCGAGTCGGTGATGCCATCCAGCCATCTCATTCTCTGTCGTCCCCTTCTCCTGCCCCCCCACCCAGTCCTTCCCAGCATCAGAGTCTTTTCCAGTGAGTCAACTCATCGCATGAGGTGGCCAAAGTATTGCAGTTTCAGCCCCAGCATCAGTCCCTCCAATGAACACCCAGGATTGATCTCCTTTAGAATGAACTGGCTGGATCTCCTTGCAGTCCAAGGGACTCTCAAGAGTCTTCTCCAGCACCACAGTTCAAAAGCATCAATTCTTCGGCGATCAGCTTTCTTCACAGTCCAACTCTCACATCCATACATGACCACTGGGAAAACCATAGCCTTGCCTAGATGGACCTTTGTTGGCAAAGTAATGTCTCTGCTTTTTAATATACTATCTAGTTTGGTCATAACTTTCCTTCCAAGGAGTAAGCATCTTTTAATTTCATGGCTGCATTCAGCATCTCCTGTGATTTTGGAGACCAAAAAAATAAAGTCTGATACTGTTTCCCCATCTATTTCCCATGAAGTGATGGGACCAGATGCCATGATCTTTGTTTTCTGAATGTTGAGCTTCAAACCAACCTTTTCACTCAAAAAGGAAGAAAATTTTGTCATTTGCAAAAACAAGTATGGACATTGACAATATTATGTTAAGTGAAATAAGTCATACTGAGAAAGACAAATACTGTAAAATATCACTTATGTGTTGAATATAAATAAAACCCTGACCTCACAGATACAGAGAACAGATTTGTGATAAAGGTGAGAGGTGGCAAGTGGTGATTGTGAAAGGGGTGAAGGTAGTTAAAAGGTATGAGCTTCCAATTGTAAGAAAAATAAGTCCCAGGATGTAATATAGAGTATGGTGACTACAGTTAACAATACTGTATTGTATATTTGAAAGCTGCTAAGAAAGTAAATCCTAAAAGTTCTCATGACAAAAAATAAAATTTGTAACTATGAAAAAAAAAAAAACATGCATTGACCCTGAACTAGTGTTTTGTTTCACATATGACAACATACGTGTTTCAATGAGTTCCTTCTTTTATATGGTGGAATTATATTCCATTGTCTGATCTCATGTGAAATATTTTTACTACATCAAAAAGAAAGAAAGAAAAAGGGCAGGAAGGGGGAAAGAAAGAAAACAAAGAGACACAGAAAATTTTGGTGATGATGGATATATTTATTACTGAAATTGTGGTGATGACAACACAAGTGTACACTTATGTACAAACTCACCAAATTGTATGCATCAATGATGTGCAGTTTTTTGTTTAACCAATTATACCTCAAAAAAGCTGGGGAAAAAATAAAATATCTATCACAAGACACATTACCTGTTTAAATAAAAGTTAATTGCACACATGAAAAAAAGAGCCTTTCTTGCTAAGAGCACTAGCAGCCACTTTGTTGATAAGTCCCGTGACTTTTCTTCAGATTTATCTTACTTGACCCTCTACAACGTTCTACATGGGGAACCACTCCATTGTTCTCTGAACTCTGTTCCTTTGGATTATGCATCAGCATACTCTTTGGCTTTCTGCACAGCCCTGTCCAACTTAGTTATTGTTTGCTGCATCTCTGGTAGATTACAGAGATGGTTTCATTCATCTCTTCCATTCCAGGTGCATGTCCCTGTGCATTATGACTTTGCTGATCCTCCTTCAAGAGGTAGTGTTTATTTCTGCCTCCATTTAATCTAAATATGATCACATGAGCTGCTTTAAGGAACTTAGAAAATAGGATTTAGAGAAATTAGCAAGCACTGTTTTAAAATGGCTTGCACATTGGTGCTTGTCATTTTCTGACTGTGATTGGAACTCTGAGCCAACAGTGTGAAGGAGCTGCAGCCAAGCTGCTGGAGAGGTCATATGAAAGGTAGCCAAGATACCCTGGCCTCACAATTTCCAGACAAGTGAGGAAGTTTTAGATCAATGAGTTCATCTGAATCATCAATTCACTGTAGCCATATGACCTCAGGTAAAACCAGCACAAGAAACAAACAAACAAACACTCAGATGAATTCAGAGCAAACCGTCAAACTGCAGACTATGCAAATCAAGGCTGCTAGGTAGTAGGGTATTTGTTATGTAGCAGTAGAGAACCAATACCACCTTTTATTTCATCTATTCCTTCTGTTTTTGTGGTTTTTAAAAATCTACATGGTATATCATCTTCTCCAAATATTCCTCTTAATATGTGCATTCTAACAATTCCCAAAGAAAGGCAGTGCCAGATAATGCTCAAACTACCGCACAAATGCACTCATCTCACACGCTAGTAAAGTCATGCTCAAAATTCTGCAAGCCAGGCTTCAGCAATACGTGAACAGTGAACTTCCAGATGTTCAAGCAGGTTTTAGAAAAGGGCGAGGAACCAGAGATCAAATTACCAACATCCGCTGGATTATTGAAAAAGTAAGAGAGTTCCAAAAAAACATCTATTTCTGCTTTATTGACCACATTAAAGCCTTTGACTGTGTGGATCACAGTAAACTGTGGAAAATTCTGAAAGAGATGGGAATACCAGACCACCTGACCTGCCTCCTGAGAAATGCGTATGCAGGTCAGGAAGCAACAGTTAGAACTGGACATGGAACAACAGACTGGTTCCAAATAGGAAAAGGAGTACGTCAAGGCTGTATATTGTCACCCTGCTTATTTAGCTTATATGCAAGAGTACACCATGAGAAATTCCGGGCTGGATGAAGCACAAGCTGGAGTTAAGATTGCTGGGAGAAATATCAATAACCTCAGATATGCAGACGACACCACCCTTATGGCAGAAAGTGAAGAGGAACTAAAGAGCCTCTTGACGAAAGTGAAAGAGGAGATTGAAAAAGTTGGCTTAAAGCTCAACATTCAGAAAACTAAGATCATGGCATCTAGTTACATCACTTCAGGGCAAGTAGATGGGGAAACAGTGGAAACAGTGTCAGACTTTATTTTTGGGGGCTCCAAAATCACTGCAGATGGTGACTGCAGCCATGAAATTAAAAGATGCTTACTCCTTGGAAGGAAAGTTATGACCAGCCTAGACGGCATATTAAAAAGCAGAGACATTACTTTGCTAACAAAGGTCTGTCTTGTTAAGGCTATGGTTTTTCCAGTGGTCATGTATGGATGTGAGAGTTGGTCTCTAAAGAAAGCTGACCACCGAATAATTAATGCTTTTGAACTGAGATTTGGAGAAGACTCTAGAGAGTCCCTTGGACAGCAAGGAGATCCAACCAGTCCATCCTAAAGGAAATCAGTCCTGGGTGTTCATTGGAAGGACTGATGCTGAAGCTGAAACTCCAGTACTTTGGCCACCTGATGCGAAGAGCTGGCTCATTTGAAAAGACCCTGATGCTGGGAAAGATTGAAGGCAGGAGGAGAAGGGGACAACAGAGGATGAGAGGGTTGGATGGCATCACTGACTCAATGGAGATGAGTTTGAGTAAACTCAAGGAGTTGGTGATGGACAGAGGGGCCTGGCATGCTGTGGTCCATGGGGTTGTGAAGAGTTGGACATGACTGAGCGAATGAACTGAACTGACCAATTCATGAAACAGTATCTCCAAACCAAGTAGTCTTCTGATTCTTGATTGTAAAACCAACTGCCTATTGAATTAGGCTTCATGGAGCTCAAAATGATCACATCCTATATGAAATTCACCCCTGCTGTCTCAAACCTGCTTCTCCTCTTCTCCCTAACACAGAGAATAGAGCAGAAATCTGTACATTTTTCAATATGTAAATTTCTTCCTTGCCTGCTTCTAACACTCACACTCAATGTGTAATCCATCACCAAGCTCTATGACTATTCGTCCTTGATCTTTCTTAAAATAATTCACCTCTCCCTATCCCTGTTTTCACTACCCTAATTCCAGGACCACAATTGTATGCCAGCATTACTTTCAGCATCTTCTTAAGTAGACTTACTCTTACCACCTGGTTGCCAAACAAGTAAGACTCTCACTATATAGCTGCCAACCAATCCATTCTTGAAAGCAGTGCATATCCTTCCATTTTTGGCAAGAGCATTAAACTATGTTCATTAGATATCCTGTATCTAACTGACTATTTTCTCCCTGCTTGTCAATTATGGGGATAAATGTATTAAAATCTCATGTTATGGAATTGTCTAACTCTTTGGGTAGTTCTGTCAGGTTTTGAGTTTTATATTCTGAGCCTGTGTTTTTTTTTTTTGGTGTGTATAAGTTTGAAGTTGTTATATTTTCCTGATGAATTATGTCTTTTTATCTTTATGAAGTGACCTCCTTTGATGCTAATAATACTTTCTACTTTAAATTTTATTTCATGCAGTACTGTTCATGTGCCAGTGCTTATTTGTAAGTTGTTTTTATAAATTTATCTTACAACTTTTCTTTGCTTTCATGTTTTAGGTATATTTTTATCCAGTTTTTATTTTTATCTTTAAACTGGTGGGGTTAGTACATTTCCATTCACAGTGATTACTGATATATTTGGATTTTTTCCAATTCTTTTATTTTGCATTTATGTTGGAATTTTTTGATTAGGTTAGGGCTTCATCTGTCCCCCATTATTCCTTTAGTTTTCTGCTATTATTTTGGGAATTTTTCCATTCTATTTGTATTATTTAATTGGTTGCTTTAGAAAATTTTCTCCATATTTTAAAATAATAGCAAATGAAACAACTGACAAAGAATTAATCTCCAAAATATACAAGCAGCTCCTGCAGCTCAATTCCAGAAAAATAAACGACCCAATCAAAAAATGGGCTAAAGAACTAAACAGACATTTCTCCAAAGAAGACATACAGATGGCTAACAAACACATGAAAAAATGCTCAACATCCCTCATAATCAGAGAAATGCAAATCAAAACCACAATGAGATACCATTTCACACCAGTCAGAATGGCTGCTATCCAAAAGTCCACATGCAATAAATGCTGGAGAGGGTGTGGAGAGAAGGGAACCCTCTTACACTGTTGGTGGGAATGCAAACTAGTACAGCCACTATGGAGAACAGTGTGGAGATTCCTCAAAAAACTGGAAATAGAACTGCCATATGATCCAACAATCGCACTGCTGGGCATACACACCGAGGAAACCAGAATTGAAAGAGACACATGTACTCCAACGTTCATTGCAGCACTGTTTATAATAGCCAGGACATGGAAGCAACCTAGATGTCCATCTGCAGACGAATGGATAAGAAAGCTTTGATACATATACACAATGGAGTACTACTCAGCCATTAAAAAAATACATTTGAATCAGTTCTAATGAGGTGGATGAAACTGGAGCCTATTATACAGAGTGAAGTAAGCCAGAAAGAAAAACACCAATACAGTATACTAACGCATATATATGGAATTTAGAAAGATGGTAATGATAACCCTGTATACAAGACAGCAAAAGAGACAAAGGTGTATAGAACAGTCTTTGAGATTCTGTGGGATAGGGTGAGGGTGGGATGATTCAGGAGAATGGCATTGAAACATGTATATTATCATATGTGAAACGAATCAACAGTCCAGGTTTGATGCATGATACAGGATGCTCGGGGCTGGTGCACGGGGATGACCCAGAGGGAGGGTAAGGGGAGGAAGGAGGTGGGAGGGGGGTTCAAGAAGGGGAACACATGTACACTCGGGGCGGATTCATGTCAATGTATGGCAAAACCAACCAATATAATATTGTAAAGTAATTAGCCTCCAATAAAAAAAATAAAAGAAAAAAGAAAATTTTCTCCATATTTAATTTTTAAAAGTCTAAAATCAGTTGGCCTTCTCCTCCCCCACAATGTAAGAGATTTAAAAGACTTTATTCCCAAGTATTCTCTCAGAATGTGTATAATATTATTACTTGATAACTTTTTGTATCTTGTTCGTATTTTATCATATAGATGGGACATTGTGATCATTGTTTTCTAAGTTAGATAGGTCTTAGGTTTACCCAGATGTTTACCACCTTCTGTACACACCATGGTTTATTAAATCCTCAGTCTGTTTGAAGTCATTTCCCTTCTTTCTAAAGTATATACTTTAGTCCCGTAGTAAATATCTTTGGAAATTAACCCAGTTTTTGCTTGTCTATAGCTGCCTGTATCTCACCCTCATTCTTCAATTATTGCCTTGATGGTTATAAAATTTCCAGTTGGCAGCTATTTTACTTCAGCACTTTAAATGGGTTCCATTGTTATTGCTGGGAGTCATCCATCAGTCTAAGTGCCATGACACTGGAGGTAAGGTAAGTTGTTTTTCTCTGGGTACATTTAAAGACTTTTTCTGTTATTGGTGTTTGACAGATTCATTACACCATATCACTGTCTAGGCTTCTTTTTAATTATCCTATTCAGACTAACTCATGCCTTTCATCAATTCTGGAAAACTTTGAGCCATTATCTCTTCAAATATCATCTATCTCCCAGCCCATTATCTTTCAAAATTCCTATTAAGCTTGTTTTAGATATCATTACTTCGCTTTCTGTGTCTCTTAAACTCTGATTTATACTTCTTCTTTTTATGCAATATTTTAAATAATAATTATTATTAATTTATTTTTGCATTCATCTTCCTGTTGAGTAGTAATTCTCTTTTAATTCTAGACTATTTCCAGTTCAATGATTCTTGCTTCAGCTGTGTCTAATCTGTAATTTAGCTTATACCTTGATTTTTAAATTTTTATTTACTATATTTTTCATTTATATAATCTTTCTTTGAATCTTTCTTTCAAACATACCTGGTCATTTTTGAGACATAATCTCAATCAATTATCTCTTTAAATGTATTACCTGTAATATTTTTTAGATTCTAATTCTCACCATTCTAAAATCTGAAGACATTGTGCTTTATGAAAGTTAAGAAAAAAGTAATAAAAGTACTTGCTTTGAGAACTGTTTTCAGGGTTGAATACTAATGATATGTAAAGCTCTTAGAGAACTTCCTAGCACAGAGTAAACTACACAAGTGTTAGCTATTGTTACTGTTACTGTTGCTACTGTCATTGGTAGAACTGATTTTGTTCTTTGCCAACTCCCTCCAAATGACTTGTTTTACTCATGTGCTGAGTAGTTCTTGATTGTGAACTCATGTTACTTGAAACATTATCAGGGGAAAATTCTTAAGGCTTGTATGTATGTAAGATGCATTTCTCCAGAAAGGCTATGTAGAGCTTTTTCTAAGGCCAGTCCTAACTAGTTTAAATTAAATCCTTGCCTTGGATATTTTTCTTGCCTTTTCATACTGTTCAAGGTCAATTTTCCTTCCAGTACCAAAGAAAGGCAATGCCAGAGAATGTTCAAACTACTGCACAGTTGCACTCATTTCACACGTTAGTAGGTAATGCTCAACCTAGGCTTGAATCCTTCAACCTAGGCTTCAACGATATGTGAACTGAAAACTTCCAGATGTACAAGCTGGGTTTAGAAAAGGAAGAGGAACCAGAGATCAAATTGCCAATATCCATTGGATCATAGAAAAAGTAAGGGGATTCCAGAAAAACATCTACTTCTGCTTCACTGGCTACACTAAAGCCTTTGACTGTGTGGATCACAACAAACTGTGGAAAATTCTTAAAGAGGTGGGAATACCAGAACACCTTACCTGCCTCCTGAGAAGCCAGTATGCAGTTCAAGAAGCAACAGTTAGAACCAAACATGGAACAACGGACTGGTTCCAAATTGGGAAAGGAGTATGTCATGGCTACATATTGTCACCCTGCTTATTTAACTTATATGCAGAATACATCATGCAAAATGCCAGGATGGATGAGCCACAAGCTGGAATCAAGATTGCCAGGAGAAATATCAGATATGCAGATGACACCACCCTTATGGCAGAAAGTGAAGAGAAACCAAAGAATCTCTTGATGAAGGTGAAAGAGGAGAGTGAAAATGTTGGCTTAAAACTCAACATTAAAAAACAAAGATTATGGCATCTGGTCCAATCATTTCATGGCATGTAACTGGGGAAAAAATGAAAACAGTGACAGACTTTATTTTCTTGGGCTCCAAAATCACTGCAGATGGTGACTACAGCCATGAAATTAAAAGATTCTTAGGGGGGGATCAGGATGGGAAACACATTAAAAAAAAAGTTGATGCAAAATAAACATTTCTGCCTATGTCTCATTAAAAAAAAAGATTCTTGCTCCTTGGAGGAAAAGTTATGACAAACATAGATAGCATATTAAAAAGCAAAAACATTACTGCCAAAGATCTGTCTAGTCAAAGCTATGGTTTTTCCAGTGGTCATGTATGAATGTGAGAGTTGGACTATAAAGAAGGCTGAGCGCTGAAGAATTGATGCTTTCAAACTGTGGTGTTCGAGAAGAGTCTTGAGAGTCCCTTGGACTGCAAGGAAATTAGACCAGTCAATCCTAAAGGAAATCAGCCCTGAATATTCATTGGAAAGACTGATGCTGAAGCTGAAGCTCAATACTTTGACCACCTGATGTGAACAACTGACTCATTGGAAAAGACCCTGATTCTAGAAAAGATAGAAGGCAGGAGGAGAAGGGGACAATAGAGGAGATGATTGGATGGCATCATTGACTCAATGGACATGTGTTTGAGCAAGCTTCAGGAGATGGTGAAGAACAGGGAAGCCTGTTCTTCACAGGGAAGCCTGCATGCTGCAGTCCATGGGGTTGCAAAGAATCAGACATGACTGAGCAACAATAGCATTCTTCTTGCCACACGGACATTGTGAGTCCAGTTCCAAATCTGCCTGAGTGTTGGATTGTCATTATGAATTCTCAAGGAAGACTTGTTTCCCCTTCAACCTTAGATGGACTAGGATAGGCAAACTTCCTTAATGCCATTCTTTGCAAGGCAGGATCTTTGCTGGTTTAGCTGGTGATATTTTTACTCATTAAGGTCTCAGCATTGGTATGAGTATCAGTGATTGTGAGTCCCATGGTAAAATGATCCAGTATTTGTAGGGAAAGGAAAAATGGCCCTGGATCATACACTAGCTTAAGTAGTTACTTATTTTTGAGAGTTCATTGTTCCCAGTCATTTTTGACTATTTTTAATGCCATCTCAACCATCCTTTAGAAATATATTTTGAATATTACATCCAGGATTTGTACATATTTTGAAACTGGAGATTTTTTTCTGTTAAGGGCTGCTGCTTCTGCTAAGTCACTTCAGTTGTGTCTGACTCTGTGTGACCCCATAGACGGCAGCCCACCAGGTTACCCCATCCCTGGGATTCTCCAGGCAAGAACGCTGGAGTGGGTTGCCATTTCCTTCTCCAATGCATGAAAGTGAAAAGTGAAAGTGAAGTCGCTCAGTCGTGTCCGACCCTCAGTGACCCCATGGACTGCAGCCCACCAGGCTCCTCCGTCCATGGGATTTTCCAGGCAAGATAGTCAATATTTTAGGTTTCATGGGTCACATGGTCTCCATTGTTACTAGCCCTGTTATTGTAGCATAGAAGCAGCCATAGGCAATTCACAAACAGATGGGGATGATGGGTTTCCACTAAGCTTTATTTACAGAAGCTTTATTGGCCCAAGGACTTCAGTTTTTTGACTCTTGTTCTATAATATAGCTGATGATAGAAGACAGAAGAATAATGCTGCCTCCAAGACTCCTGGCAGCCACAGCCAAAGGGGAACCGACATTGCTACCTGTTAGAAACTTTCCTTTTTATTTGGAGTTTATAGTCTTAGAAGAGCAAACCCTATAGGGGCTTCCCAGGAGATGACCCATGGGGTGGGAGTTTGGGCAGAAGCTAGAGTTAGGATATGGGGGAAACCTGAAGTGTTTACTGCCATGCAGATTCTTTCTGATATAGTCTCCTGCCTGGGACCTGTAATGATTCCTGCCAGATCACAGCTGCTTAGGAATTTCCAAGTTTCATCCATCCTTCCCAGAGTTCATCAGTGTCTGAATAACCTCTAAACCTGTCTGCTCCTCCTCTGCCAAAAGAATATCTTCCATGTCTCAGTGATGATTCAGACCAGGATAACTGCTTTTTCTTTTTGCTTAAGCCAACTTAGATCCTCATCATGAATTAAGGCTGTGCTTCTGACTGACTCCTTGAACCTAAACAATCATGTTATTTGTCATATGAACTTAAAAGGGGGTGGAAGTGGGAGATGGTTGTACTTTATAATTCCCTGAAATCTAACTATGGAAACATCACTTTTACAACAAAGGCAGCTTCGGTACAATTTTTGAAAACATAAAAGCTTTTGTTGAGCAGGTTGTGAAGTCTTACTGGCTGGAGAGAACTCAAACCTATTTTAGTGGTACAGGTGCTGAACTTGTTGGTAGGAAGGTGGGAATCAATTCTGAGGCTACAGGTGCAAAGAAAGATATTTATTGAGATGGCATCTCTGAATGTAGTTGCTCAGAAGCTGGGTTTTCCCGTCCCCTTATTTGAAGTGCTCTGAAGAGCTGGCATTTCCATAGGCGTCTTCGTTAGTGGGGAGTTGGGAGGGCCTGTCAACTGGTAGGTTAATCTTACTAATTAACAGGAAGTACACAGACCTTAGAAAGTGCCTCAGCAGACTGGCAGAGTGTCCTTCTGTTTCATCTGGGTGATTCTGAAAAGGTTGCAGGCAAATGGCACCTTTCACTTTAAGAAGCAGAACCGTGGCTTTGTAACCATTTTAAAAATTAGAATTTGAGGGACTTCCCTGGTGATCCAGTGGTTAAGAGTCCACTTTCTACTGCAGGGGGCTTGGGTTCAGTCCTGGGTTGGGAAATTAAGATCTGACGTACTGTGTGATGTAGTCAAATAAATAAATTAATGAAAAAATGAAGAGTTTGAGAAGCCCATATTTTTTGAAGTTACGGGCACTTGTGGGGTTTTTCAAAAATCTGTCCAGAGAACGCCTGGAGGAATGGAAGGACTGCATTTTAAATGCATCATTCTTATTCTCCAGTCCCCTTGGCCTAGCTTTTTTCCTTCTTCGCACTTATTTTAAAAGCCCATCTCCCTCCTCCTTCCAGTGAAAACCCACGCTTCATCCCTGAGTCTGTTGTGGAAGAACAGACTGGAAGACATCTGCCTCTTGCCTTATTTTTTTAAATTCCTCTAAATGATAGCGCCAAGTCTCCACCGCAGAGCCCTGACTCCCTGAACAAACCAAATGGTGGCTGTTGGCATCGTAGTGACAGCTTGTTAATGGAGGAATCCTTGACAGTGTGACAACCTGTGTGGGCTGCCTCGGGAAGCCAAGTCCGCCCCCACACACACCCCAGTCATTAACAGGTGGGGAGGAATAGCAACGAACTGCTGCTGAGGAGGGAAAAATACTCCACCAAATGCATTATGTGTATTAAAAAATACCTCCAAATTGGTATCATATCTTTTCTAGTTCTTGTTAGCAGGAAAAAGCAAAGGAAAAAGTGCTTTGCTTTTGGGGTGAGAGGAATCTGGATTTGTAGCTGAATTTGGCCACCTCCCTGCTGTTTGACTTTCTGAACATTCCTCGCTGTATCTCAATTTGTGAACAGGAACATGGTCAGAGACACAATCGTAGATGTCACCTATCAGTGTTCAGTGGTTAAAAATCTCTTTTTAGGATGATGGATTTGCCTGATTGTTCTTGTAGTTCTGTCAAATGTCGATTTTTAGATTTTGAGGCAGTGTTGTTTCAGTGCATTGGGTTGGAAATAGCTTTGTCTTCTTGGTAAATTGGGACTTTCATCATTAGAAAGTGACTTCCTTTATCTCTAGTCTTTTTGTCTTGAATTATTTTGTGTGATGTTACTTTATTTTATGTGCTTATAGCTTTATGTATATATCTATATGTATATGTATTGTTGACTAATTCCATTTATTTTACAATATTTCTGTGCTCTCATGTGTCTTGGTATGAAAGATGGGGGATGTAGAGACAGGGCAAGCTTGGATTGGCTATTGCTTGGTGAAGGCAGTCGCACTGATTGGACTGGCTTTCTTTCTTTCCAGCTTCTTGAAGCCCCAAATATACACTTTATATACACACACATTCTCTGAAAGAAAGCCTCTTGGAGTCTACCTGCGGTGGCACCACTCACGCCAGCCTCTGAAGACTTCCCTCCCAGCTCTGACCTAGGCTAAAAAGGGTATAGAATGTATTTCTTTATCTATAACTCTTAGCATATGTCTAAGGACTCCACTTAATATAGGAGACATTCAAGACTGTTTAAAAGAACGGTTTTAAAACCTTTTAATGCCATTCAAAGAATGGTTTCTAAGGGTCTCAGATCCCTTTGTGAATATGATGAAAGCTACAGATTGTCTCCTTAGAAAAAAATGCACAAATACAAAAATTTCAAACAATTTCAGCATAGGATATCTACCTTCTAAGATTCCAGAGGCTCCAAGTAAAGGAACATTTCTTTAAATACTTACGTTTAAAAAATTAATGGATTAAAAAACTGGGTGAAACAATGTAAAAAATGCAAACTTATATGTCAGAATGGTAGCATGTGTAACCCTGGCAGAAATTCACTGCCTACCGTGATCTAAGGTGGATCTGACTTACCAGGAAGAACATGCAATGAGCTGCTCTGCATTTGTGCACTGGAGACCTGAGCTGAGGATTAATCCAAGGATCTAGAACCAGTGAATCCTATGACCACAGCTGAGACTCCCAGGAAACATCCTCCGAGGGAGGACTTCATAAACCGGGGCTTCCCCTGAAGAAAATTCCAATTGAAGATGAGCTGAGGAGAAAAAAATAAAACACTGAGGAAATGCCACCATGAGAGAGAGTCAGCAGGTGCAACAAATGGAAGCTTTTATGCCCAAGAAAGCAGAATGAAGTCAGCTGAAAAAGTACATGCACACTTTGTTTTCAGTTCAGTTCAGTCGCTCAGTCGTGTCCGGCTCTTTGCAACCCCATGAATCACAGCATGCCAGGCCTCCCTGTCCATCACCATTTGAGTTCCTCTTCACTTTCTGCCATAAGGGTAGTGTCATCTGCATATCTGAGGTTATTGATATTTCTCCCAGCAATCTTGATTCCAGCTTGTGCTTCTTCCAGCCCAGTGTTCCTCATGATGTACTCTGCATATAAGTTAAATAAGCAGGGTGACAATACACGACCTTGACATACTCCTTTTCCTATTTGGAACCTGTCTGTTATTCCATGTCCAGTTCTAACTGTTGCTTCCTGACCTGCATACAGGTTTCTCAGGAGGCAGGTCAGGTGGTCTGGTATTCCCATCTCTTTCAGAATTTTCCACAGTTTATTGTGATCCACACAGTCAAAAGCTTTGGCATGGTCAATGAAGCAGAAGTAGATATTTTTCTGGAACTCTCTTGCTTTCTCCATGATCCAGTGGATGTTGGCAATTTGATCTCTGGTGCCTCTGCCTTTTCTAAAACCTGTTTGAACATCTGAAGTTCACTGTTCACATATTGCTGAAGCCTGGCTTGGAGAATTTTGAGCATGATTTTCCTCGTGTGTGAGATGAGTGCAGTTGTGCTTCAAAGATACTGCAGTTTTTACAAATGAAGGTTTGTGCCAACTCTGTGTGGAGCAAGCCTATCAATACCATTTACAGCATTTGCTCACTTTGTGTCATGCTTTGGTAATTCTGAAAAAGAGTGGATATATGTATATGTATAACCAATTTGCTTTGCTCCACAGCAGAAACTAATACAATATTGTAAATCAACTATACTCAAATAATAATTAAAAAAACATATTTCTAACTTTGTCTTTATGATTATATTTGTTATAGTGATCCGTGATCAGTAATCTTTGATGTTACTGTTAAAAGGTTATGACTTGAAGGTTCAGATGACGGTTAGCATTTTTGGAATTTGGTATTTTTAGTTGAGGTATGTGCATTGTTTTTGTAAGGCATAATACACACTTAACAGACCATGGTTAGTCTGTGTGGTATAAACATAACTTTTATACCATGAAACATTCATGACTTGCTTTGTTACATTATTCACTCTATTGTGGTGTCTGGAACCAAACCTGCAATATCTGCGAGATGTACCTGTACTTTCATATAAATGTGTTTAAAGTGTTCAAAGTTAAAGAAGACTAGATTCCATAAAATGGAGGTAATGGAAAAGGATATTCAAATCTGAGAAAAGTAGCTACGTTTAGATATGAAAAATATTGCCATAGGTGAGAGAAATGATTAACCTTATTTAAGGATAGTTTAAACTAGATGTGACTAAAGAGTGAATAAATAAATTGGAAGAATTGCCTGAGGAAATAACCCAGGATACAGAAGAGAGGAATGAACAGTTGGGAACTAGGAAAGAGAAGATGGAGAAAGGAGGAAACAGGTTTATCCTCAGTTCAGTTCAGTCACTCAGTCGTGTCTGACTCTTTGCGACCCTATGGACGGCAGCAGGCCAGGCCTCCCTGTCCATCACCAACTCCCAGAGCTTACTTAAACTCATGTCCATCATGTCGGTGATGCCATCCAACCATCTCATACTCTATCGTCCCCTTCTCCTCCCACCTTCAATCTTTCCCAGCATCAGGGCCTTTTCCAGTGAGTCAGCTCTTTGCATCAGGTGGCCACAGTATTGGAGTTTCAGCTTCAGCATCAGTCCTTCCAATGAATATTCAGGATTGATTTCCTTTAGGATGGACTGGTTGGATCTCCTTGCTGTCCAAGGGACTCTCAGGAGTCTTCTCTAACACCACACTTCAAATGCATCAATTCTTCAGTTCTCAAGCTTTCTTTATAGTCCAACTCTCACATCCATACATCTTTCTCTCTAAGTTGTGTTCAACTCTTGCAACCCCATGGACTGTAGCCTGCCAGGCTCCTCTGTCTGTGGGATTCTCCAGACAACAATACTGAAGTGGGTTGCTGTTTCCTTCTCCAGGGGATCTTCCCGCCCCAGGAATCAAACCCAGATCTCCTGCATTGCAGGCAGATTCTTTACCAATTGAGCTATGAGGGGGAAAAACCATAGCTTTGACTAGATGCACCTTTGTTGGCAAAGTACTATCTCTTCTTTTTAATATACTGTCTAAGTCAGTTATATACCCTAGATACATGGTAATGAAGCAACAACTATTATGCAGAAGGAGAAAGTTTTGAAAGTTACTAGGCAGAGGAGACATTACTTAAAGAAGTCAGTGTCAGACAAAAATCAGACTGTCTTCCTCAGTAACACATGCCAGGACATTAAAAAAAAGAAGAAGTAATACCTCCAAGGCACTGAGGCAAAATCGTGCAAGTACATATTTTAACTAATGTAAATGATGCACTTCTGCATCCCCCAAACCACAGAGGACAGTCTCTTCATTAAATGGTGTTGGGAAAACTGAACAGCCACATAGAAAACTTAATCATACACAAAAATTAACTAAAAATGGATTAAAGACTTGAATGTAAAGCCTGACACACAAAAAACACCTAGAAGGAAATAGAAAGCAGCAGTAAGTTCCTTGACATCAATCCCAATGTTGAATTTTCAGATTTGATTCCAAAAGCAAGGACAACTAAAGCAAAGATAAGCATATGGGGCCTTTATCAAACTAAAAGTGTCTGTGCAGCATAAGAAACCATCAACACAATGAAAAGACAGCCTAGTGAATAGTGAAAATACTTGCAAATCAGATCTGATAAGGAGTTAATATCCAAAATATAGGAACAATTCAAACAACTAAATGGCAAAAATAATTAAAAAAACCCTCCCAAACAATCTGATTTAAAAATGGACAGAGAATCTAAATAGGCATTTTTCCAAAGAAGACATGGATATGGTCAACAGACCCAGGAAAAGATGTTCAGCATCACCGATTATCAGGGAAATGCAAATCAAACCACAGTTAGCTATCATCTCACACCTGTTAGAATGGTATAATCAAAATGAGAAGAAATAGCAAGCCTTGGCAAGGATGCAAAGAAAAGGGAACCCTCACACACTATTAGTGGGAGTGTAAATTGGTGCCACCACTGTGGAAAACAGTATGGTGTTTCATCAAAAAATTCAAAATAGAACTACAGTATGATCCATCAATTCCACTTCTGGGTTTTTTCCAAAAAGAACAAAGTCACTAATTTGAAAGATATATGCACTTGATGTTCATTGCAATTTTGTTTAAATAGCCACGGTTTGGAAACAACCTAAGTGTCTATTGGTCGATAAATGAATAAAGAAGATATAGTCTGTACCTACAGTGGAACACTACTTAGCCATAAAAAATCTGCCATTTGTGACAACATGACTAAGCCTTGAAGGCATTATGCTAAGTGAAATAAGTCAGACAGAGAAAGACAAATACTGTTTGATAGCATTTATATGCGGAGAAGGCAATGGCAAACCACTCCAGTACTCTTGCCTAGAAAATCCCATGGATGGAGGAGCCTGGTAGGCTGCAGTCCGTGGGGTCGCTAAGGGTCTGACACGACTGAGCGACTTGACTTTCACTTTCACACATTGGAGAAGGAAATGGCAACCCACTCCAGTGTTCTTGCCTGGAGAATCCCAGGGACGGGGGAGCCTGGTGGGCTGCCGTCTATGGGGTCACACAGAGTCGGACACGACTGAAGTGACTTAGCAGCAGCAGCAGCAGCAGCATTTATATGTGGAATCTAAAAAGCAAAACATATGAACAAACAAAATAAGATGAGACTCATAGATACAGACAGCAGCTTGGTGGCTACCAGAACAGAGGGCAGTTGGGGGTGGGTGAAATGGGTGAAGGGGATGTGCTGTCTGCTGACAGAAGAGGACTAATTGTATAGATCACTTTGTAGTGCATGCAAATATGGAATTATTATGTTGTAAGCCTGAAACTAGGAAAATGCTATGTTCCAATTTTACATCCCCGTAGGGGGAAGCCTGGTGGGCTTCCGTCTATGGGGTCACACAGAGTCGGACACGACTGAAGTGACTTAGCAGCAGCAGCAATGTAAAACTCAGACCACAAAACACAGACATCCATGGGGAATATCCTCAAGTATTGAGTTTATTCCTGTTGGTAAAATTAAAGGTGACTTTTAGTTTTATCTTAATACTTCTGTATTATTCACATTTACCATAATAAACATGATTAACTTATGTAATAGAATAAATATTGAAAAACAACGATCTGCATTGAAAGGAGAGGAAGTTTCTGTGTCTGTTCAAATTAAGCCCATTCTTTAAGGATTAGCTCCTTTGACACTTTACCCACGAGGCCATCCTGCTGTTCCTTCCCCTCTGCAGGATGGACGCATCCGTTAGGCACAGAGGGAACACTGCTGAGGGCCCGTGGTAATATTTTAATTTTAAATCCTTTTAAAATCATAAGGAAAAGCTGCATATAATGTTAATGAGCGCATAATAAGGCATACAACCTGGATTGTGTTTTATTTTTGTCTTTATACCAATGTGGTGGTAAAATATAGTTTAAAATGTATTAAGTTTATGTTATACATTAAATTATATTTATAATTTATATATAAATATATATATTTATAATTATATATTAATTTTCTTATTTTTAATGCAGAAGGAACCCATGACGGCAAAAGTGCCCAGGGCCCAAGGAAGTCATAAAGCAGCATTGTACCTCTAACTTCCTGTCTTAATTTTGGTTGCCCTAGAGGCAGAGTCTGAGAAAAGCCTCTGCAGGCAGATTATTTGGGAAATGACCTCAGCAAGCAGATGTCAGGGAGCAGAGAGAGAGACAGAGGGAGGGAAGTTCATAAAGTCATGTGTTCTTAAGGTCAATGTGGTGGGCCACAGGGTTCAGCTTCTCTAGGACCTTCATTCCTAAAGATGAACAGAGTGAGTTCCAGTGTTTCCCACCTGAAGGATGAGATGCCAGGCTGTTTATCTGCTGACTGTGGTCCTCTCTTCTTTGAGCAATGACCCTGAAGGCTGTTAACTTCTTTACACAGGGCTTGTATAAGCTGATTGGCTTCTGACACTGGGGCAGAAAACCAAGTGTTAGCTCAAGATGAAATGCTGTAAACATGAGAGTGGGATTGCATGGCTAAATGCAGCTGAAACTAAAACCAGAGCAGGGCCAAGCTGATATACCTCACATGACCAAGAGCGTCTGCTGTCATTCCCCTGGAATCAGTTTCACATAAGCCCCACACTCCCAAACCATTTTATTCATGCATCCATATGAGCTCCTTTTACATTCATCCGTGTCTTGTGTGTCCCATATTTCCTTCTGTCCTTGAAATAAAAAATCCTTGAGGTCATAAGCCATTCTCATGGCACAGAACCTTGCACATAGTAGGTACTTGATACACATTGTTGATTTCATTTAACAAAGAGGGCCCTGGACTAGGATTTAAGAGGACTGAATCCCAGTCCCTACTCAGCAGCTAATAGACTGCATAATTTTGGGCAACCCCTTGTCTCCTCGGGATCTCATAACTGTATCTATAAAATGAGGAGCATGTACAAGACCTTCTCCAAGGAGCCTTTTCGATCTGTGTGATTATTCCCATCCACACAATTCCATTCAGCGTGAAGAAAGCTCCAACTGCATTCTCCTCCCAGTGTTAGCTGCTGGAATTAGAGGGGTGAACGCAGCACAGTTTTACTATGCAAAAATGAAGTGTTTCTTCGTGGAGAGAGACAAAGAATTATAGCACCTTGTGGCAGAAGCAAATCAGGGGGCTGAGGACACACAGTGGGATTTGTAACCAGATCTGGGACGTGTCAGGAGGAATTCTTGCAGAGATGATTCTTAGAGAATGTGTGAATAGTGATGGGGAGACTCTGGTGAGAACAGAGGCAGACCATAAGGAGCTGGTACAGGGAAGGGAGACACCTTCCTGCAGGGTGAGGACAGAAAAGGAATGCTTGTAAGGCTCTTATACTTTCGGACCAGCACTATCCCCATATCTCATGTTGCCTTTCTGAGATTAACTGTTTGCTGTAATCAAATACAAGTTTTAATCTGTGTGTTGGCTCCAAGGTGGGGAGAGGAGAATGTATATGGACAATATACCTCCCATAGTGGGAGACAAGACATAATTTTTCTGTGTTTGCTAGGAAAGGAGAATCACCTTCACTTTATATTTATTATTAAGCAGCACTGTGGAAATGGATTTTTTAAAAGTGCAGCCATAGACTAATGGAGAGAACAGGATGTATTAACCTCTAGACAGGTCTTCAATTTATATATGTTCAATCAGTCCAGTTTTCCTCTCTTTGATAGTAATGAGTGCATTTCTTTCCAGAAATCAAAGCCCTTGTTATTTTCTCCCTAAGATGATGGGAGTATTTATGTTATGATGATCAGGTATGTGTTACCCCAGGTAGAATATATTGGAGATGCTTGTCGAAGCAGCTCTTTCATGCTAAGGGCACCATGGGGAGCAAGCACTGCAGAGACCCCAGTCCTCTGGATGTACCTGCTGACATATTCCCTTTGTGTTCTGTCTGAGCGTGAGATCACCTCATAATTTTACCTCCTGGGGTCATTTGCTGCTTTGGGAACCAATGCTCTTTGCTGATAAACATCCCCACTGCACAGAAATGTTGTGCTTAATAGGTTTCTCTTTTTGGAGAAATGACCCTAATTTCAACAACTTGCTTCATTACGGAGAAGCAAATGATGAAACACAGTCTTCCCAACATTTCCCTGAAAGAAGAAGCAGAGGAATATCGGAGACAGACTTTATTTCTCTTAGGGAAACTCACTTCTTAGAAAAGTTTGGTTCAGAATGTGAAATTTGATGTTGGTTACAGGTACGAACACTGATTCACTGCTGCTGATGCTTAGATATATAGGAACTGCTGCTGCTGCTAAGTCACTTCACTCGTGTCCAACTCTGTGCGACCCCATAGACGGCAGCCCACCAGGCTCTCCAGTCCCTGGGATTCTCCAGGCAAGAACACTGGAGTGGGTGGCTATTTCCTTCTCCAATGCATCATTAAAGTGAAAAGTGAAAGTGAAGTTGCTCAGTCGTGTCTGACTCTTAGTGACCCCATGGACTGTAGCCTACCAGGCTCCTCTGCCCGTGGGATTTTCAAGGCAAGAGTACTGGAGTGGGGTGCCATTGCCTTCTTTGATATAGGAACTACTCAAAACTAAATATGGCCACTCCCAGTTTTCAGTTGTACCATGGATGTTTAGTCTTAGCACAGGTCATCTGTGACCTTACAATAGAGGGAAATGGCATGAAGGAAAGAATGTGTATACTGAGACTTTACAAGGTGCACTGGTTAGTTCATCTGTTTTTTACTAATGACTACGCAAAGCATTTTACTTATATTGTCAATTCAGTTAACACATGAGTGAAAACATGGAGTGAGTCATTTACTGTGAGGGGTAAAATATCATCTCATGCAATCTTCACCTCAATGTCAAGAAGTTAGGCATTTCATTATCCAAAGTTCGTAGATGAGCACATGAAGCTCAAAGAGTTTAAATCTATTGCTCAAGGGGATGCAACTTACAAGGGACAAAGCTGGAATTTAAACCTGAGCTTGTCTGACTGTAGAGCTCGTGTGTGGGACCTCACAGGTCACACTTCAGTCACCCAGTAAGTGTTTATAAAACTCAACTTTTATAGAAGCAATTATGGTGACCTCACTGAGGATGAGCACAGGGCATGAGAGAGCAATAATCCTCAGAATCCCCACTCTTACCTAGTTCCTTGATTCATTCATTAAACACTTCTTGAGTTGATGTGTCTGTCTCTACACTATGTTATGAGACTCAGAGATGAACAATTTATGGTTCTTATCCTGCACTGCACAGTCAGGAAAACAAAGAGAAACACTCCAAGTACAGTAGCCTATATACTAATTCAGACATGTTCTAGTGATCAATGGCTAAGTAACAATTCACCGAAAGCTTAGTCTTTTTTTTCCTCGCCATTAAATATTATTTATTTGATGACTGGGTCTTAGCTGTGGTACACAGGATCTGGTTCCATGACCAGGGATTGAAACCAGGCCCCCTGCATGGGGAGCATGGCGTCTTAGCCACTGGACCACCAGCTGCATGCATGCCTGCTCAGTCGTGTCCAACTCTTTGCAACCCCATGGACTGCAGCCCACCAGGCTCCTCTCTCCATGGGATTTCCCAGGCAAGAATACTGAAGTGGGTTGCCATTTCCTCCTCCAGGGGATCTTCCTGACTGAGGGATGGAACTCACATCTCTTGCAACTCTTTCCTGCATTGGCAGGCAGATTCTTTACCATTTCACCACCTGGGATTTCCACCAGGGAATTTCCAAAAATCTCCCGTGGTTTTATGACTGTTAGACTCATCTTGGGACCCCTCATGTTTTTTCCCCCTGACCATGGTTGAGACTGTGGTCATCTGAAGACATTTTTATTCATGTGTCTGGTTCCTGTGATGGCTGGATGTGTGTGGGGGCTATTCTCTCAGATCTCTGTCTCTTCACATGGGTTCTCTGCTTGGCTAGCTTGGGATTCCTCACAGCATCTGTCAGTCCATGACAGATGGATTTCTTCCTGGTGACTGGCTTCCCTTGAAGAAAACCTCCCAAGAGTGAAAGTTGGAAGCTATGAAGCTTTTTCTGACTAACCCTCAGAAATCAAAGTGTGACTTCTCCTGCATTTTGTTGGTTATAAGCAAATCTTCAGTTCAGCTCAGATTCAAGGGTGGAGATGCACAGGAGTGCAAATACTGACAACCATAACTTATTGGGGTTCAAATTTGGAGACTAGATACCACACACTAAATACTATCAAGTTTGAGAGCCCCTGAGGGACTTTATCCCAGGGCAGAGAAAGTTTAGCCTGACTCTGGATGAAAGTAGACTAATTCTTGTCAGTCAAGAGTTTTAGCATTTGGGGGAAACTCGAGCAGTTGGGTTGAACAGCAGTGTACGTGAGTGGGTTGAGGTGGTGACTAGTGGAACAGAGAGTCTAGAGATGAACAATGTCCAGTACTCTCCTGACTTTAATGAATAGAAGAAGTGGAATCATTGAAGGTCTAATAAACAAGGAGTATCAGGACGCGATTTGTTCATTGGAAGATCCCTCAGGCTGCCATGTGGAAGACAGATCTGAGAAGGCAATAATGGAGTCAGGAAACAGTTGAGTTGGGATGAGAAAAGCTCTTCCTTAGGAGAAAGTAAGACATTGTGAGTTACAAGTTTTGTCTGGTTAGCTGAAGAGGATGAGCAGGGAAAGGACCAGGAGGCTTCTTCACTGGGCAGCACTGTGGGAGGCGGTGCTATTTAACATGGTGGAGGATACAGAAGCAGTGCCTATTGATGCATCCAGCCTTGAACTTGCTGATTCAGAAGTACCTGCAGGAGAATCCAGTGGAGATGCTTTTCCCATGACGTGGCACACACACACCAGTGGTGGTCTGCCCAGGTCCCCTTTATGGGGCCAGTCCAGGCCCCACCAGCCTTAACTGTAGGGGTGGCCGGCTGTCTGCACCTGCATCCTTATTCTGGACATCTCCCTCACCTAGAATAGCTTGGGAGGTTGCGCCTCTCTCTGGAGGCAACACGCAGCCCATGGCTGACTGAGCACGGGGCTGAGGATCACCATCCCCCTGCTACCAGGAGGACAACTCTATGATGCCGTTTATGATTCCGAGCTCCCCAAGGGCTCAGCCGAGGATAGAGTTCCCCTGAGTTCACATCTTTATGCAGTCTCTTCCCCTGCCCTGGCTTGATGCTCCCATCCCCTCCTCTCTCAGGAAATCACAAGCACAGGAGCCTCAGACCAGAGCTACTTTGAGGAAAACTGATCTAAGAGCCTTTTAGAAGGTGTCTCCATGGATAGGTTGTTTCCAGGCATAACAAGTTCTTTTCTGTGAAACCTATTCTAAAAAAAAAAAAAAAAAAAAGTAGAGAGCTCTACTCAGTACTCTGTAATGACCTACATGGGAAAAGAATCTGAAAAAGAGTGAGTGTATGTGTGTGTATCCTGATTCACTTTGCTCTATAGCAGAAACTGACACAGCACTGTAAATCAATGCTACCCCAATAAAAATTTTAAAAAATAATCGGGCCTCTTATAAGGTTGAGCGGAGTTGTGACATGTAGCATATTTAAGATGTGTTGTAAATATATAGCTTGTAGCAAGGTGCAACTATTCTGGAACAAAACTACCTGGTTTTAATTCCGACTCCACTGCTTACTAACTGTACATCTTGGGCAAGTTTTCTTACCTTTAAAATGGGAGACTACTAGTCCCTGTGTGCATGCTAAGTCACTTCAGTCGTGTCTGACTCTTTGCAACACCATGGACTGTAGCCCACCAGGCTTCTCTGTCCATGGGGTTCCCCAGGCAAGAATAGTGAAGTAGGTTGCCATGCTCTTCTCCAGGGATCGAACCCACATCTCTTATGTCTCCTGCATTTTCAGGCAGGTTCTTTACCACTAGGATATACAAGACAACTCTTGTAAGGAGTTAGAAAACTATTATCACTATAATGTAAAATACAATAAGAATAATTTTGTGTAGTACCTTCAATGATATATTCTCAGCACCTTCAATAAGACCTGATAAGATTCTCAATAAATATTCACTGAGTGAATATGTGTAAAGCAATTAGAAGAATATTGGACACAATTTCACTACTGGGAGTTGATCCAAAAAATGCATTCACAGTAATATAAACCTACAGAAAGATTATTAATTACAGAAATGGCAATAGCTTGTTGAAAGAAGTTGTTGTTCAGTTGCTCTCATGTCCAACTCTTTGCAAACTCAAGGACTGTAGACGCCAGGCTTCCCTATCCTTTACTATCTCCCCAAGTTAGGTCAAATTCATGTCCATTTAATTGATAATGCTCTCTGTTCATCTCATTCTGTTGCCTGCTTCTCCTTCTGCCCTCAATCTTTCCCAGAATCAAGGTCTTTTCCAGTGAGTCAGCTCTTCGCATCAGGTGGTCAAAGTATTGGAGCTTCAGCTTCAGCATCAGTGCTTCCAATGAATATTTACAGTTGTTTTCCTTTAGGATTGACTGGTTTGATCTGTTTGCTGTCCAAGGGACTCTCAAGAGTCTTCTCCAGCACCACAATTTGAAAGCATCAGTCCTTTGGGGTTTAGCCTTCTCTGTGGACCAACTCTCACATCTGCACATGACTACTGGAAAAAACCATAGCTTTGACTAGATGGACTTTGTTGGCAAAGTTATGTCTCTGATTTTTAATATGCTGGCTAGGTTTGTCATGGTTGTTCTTCCAAGGATCAAGTGTCTTTTAACTTCATGGCTGCAGTCACTGTCCACAGTGATTTTGGAGCCCAAGACAATGAAATCTATCATTGTTTCCACTTTTCCCCTTCTATTTGCCATGAAGTGATGGAACTGAATGTCACGATCTTTGTTTTTTGAATGCTGAGTTTTAAGCCAGCTTTTCCACTGTCCTCTTTTACCCTCATTAAGTGGCTCTTTAGTTCCTCTTCACTTACCATTAGAATGATATCATCTGCATATCTGAGACTGTTGATAATTCTCCCAGCAATCTTGATTCCAGCTTGTGATTCATGATTCATTTAGCTTAGCATTTCTCATGATGTACACTGCATATAAGTTAAATAAGCAGAGTGACAATATATAGACTTGTCATACTCTTTTCCCAATTTTGAACTGGTCAATCATTCCATGTCCAGTTCTAAGTGTTGCTTTTTGACCTGTGTACAGGTTTCTCAGGTAAGGTGGTCTGCTACTCCCATCTCTTTAAGAACTTTCCACAGTTTGTTGAAATCAGTAGCTTGTTTGAAATAGCAAAAGATTAAGAAAATTTATACAAATATTTTTATATGTGTACATAAGTTAATGCACACATGTGTATGTATATATGCTCAGATGCTCAGTCATGTCTGACTCTTTGCAACCCCGTGGACTGTAGCCTGCCAAGCTCCTCTGTTCATGGGATTTTCAGGGCAAGAATACTGGAGTGGGTTGCCATTTCCTTCTCCAATTAATACACATATGTACATACTATACAATTATAAAAAAGATTATATAAATAAATTTTTCATTCATTCAGTGGAATACTATGCAATCATGAAAAAATCAGGCAGTGAAACAGACAGATATGGAATGATTGCCAACATATATTGTGAAAAAGGAAGGTGTAGAGAAAAGCCACGTGCCGTGTGTATAGCCCTTCATTTGTAGAAGGATATATACACATATTTGTAAATATTTTTGTGTATGTGCTAGATATGCAATATGTATGTGTATACACATACATATATGTATGTATGTATGTACACACACAGTCTCTGGTGGGAGTCCCAGGGATCTAGCAGCAGTGATTGCCTCTAGGGAAGGAAACTCATTGTCTGGACTCAGGAATAGAAAGGAAATTTAAGGTAAACCCTTGTGATTTTTATTCCATGGGCAAAGCAAGACTATCCTATTTGGAAACTAATCAAACAATTCACAATCTTTAAAAGAAAGAATTGAAATTTAACCGAGAGTTGGCTGCCTAGGGGCAGATGAAAGAGGGGGGATCTATTTTCAATCATCTAACAGAGCCACGGAGAAGGCAATGGCACCCCACTCCAGTACTCTTGCCTGGAAAATCCCATGGCTGGCAGGGCCTGGTAGGCTGCAGTCCGTGGGGTTGCGAGAGTCGGACACGACTGAGTGACTTCACTTTCACTTTTCACCTTCATGCATTGGAGAAGGAAATGGCAAGCCACTCCAGTGTTCTTGCCTGGAGAATCCCAGGGACAGTGGCGCCCTGGTGGGCTGTCCTCTATGGGGTCGCACAGAGTCGGACACGACTGACACGACTTAGCAGCAGCAGCAGCAGCAGCAACAGAGCCACAGGCATCTTGCTCAGAGAGCACAGGACTGGTAAGAGCATGGCATTTTTCCTGCACAAGGGGGCGCTAAGCCCTTTACCTGGTAAATCCCCTGTGAACTGACCTCTAAAGATTGATTACAGCTCAGCCTTCCACTCCTCTGGCTTGGAAAATTAGATTGAATACCATTATTAATTTTGATGATCAGACTTGAATTCTCTGTAAGCTCACTTAGCAGGCAGACAGCTTCTAGCCTTTTATAAATAATGCCCTCCAGATGAGATCTGCCTTCTTATGGGGATGGAGGGGGTTGAGGGTGGGACAGAAGCATTCACTGTGTCAGGACCCCTGCTGGGGAGCTGACTTGTGCATCCTACCCTGTCCCTGGGTCTTGGCATCATTATGTCCACTTAGGTGGGAAACAGTCTCTGGTGGTTAAATGACTTGCTTGTGGACCTAGAAAAGTGAATAAGGAGAGAGGAGGCCCAAAACAGGTGCTGTCAACTACACCTGGGCTCATGAATAATCACTACTTTGTTTGATGGGGGGAATGCACAAGAGACCTATAAAAAACACCAAGAAGAGAGATGTTGGCTTGCCAAAACTGTTCCTGATGTCTGAGAAAAAGGTGCTTTTCTTAAGTTGGACGCCTTCCTTCTATTCCTCACACCGTAGAGTGGCCGTGACATCTGAGAAGATCAGTCACCTGGGTGAATCTGAATGGTGCCAAGGGGTTGTCCCCTCCATGCTGACTGAAAAAATCACAGTGTGTTTGTAAGGACCAACCTGGGATGTTCTCTCAGCTTGTGTGGGTCACTCTTACTGAAAGGTATGAGTGCTGTGACCCACAGAGAGGAAAAGAGAAATTCGGGTCACACAGGCTGTGCTGCAAGTTAGGGCAACATGCTGTCTTTGGGTTTTGTTTTTCCAGTTCTTCCTAAATGTGTTAGTAGCTTCAGTGGTGTCTGACTCTTTTGCAACACCTTGGACTGTAGCCCGCCAGGCTACTCTGTCCATGGGATTCTCCAGGCAAGAATACTGGAGTGGGTTGCCATTTCCTTCTCCATTTCCTTCCCAACCCAGCGATCAAACCTGGCTCTTCTGCTTTGCACGCAGATTCTTACTTATACAAATTTTACGAAGGCCACATTACTCTGGAATCTAATCTTGCAGACCCTGAACTCAACCCCTTATTTATTCTGAGTTCCCTTCCTTGTGAGTCACTGTGTTCTTCACTGGTAACTCAGTCTATGAGGATGGAAGTGACCTATTAGTTTTAAAAAAACATAATTTTAACTCCTAGTTTCTACAAGTAGTAATTTCCAGCTTCCTGTAACATGGATTGGAAGTGTCTGCTGGTAAAGAATCGAGTCTTCTTTTGACGTTGACTTTTCTAGACATCTTTGTCCTGTGCCAGGCATGACAGTAGGCACTTATGCTGGCTTACCTAATTGAGTAGTGATCTGGCATCCATTTAAAGAGCTGCAGAGAACCCAGGGAGACTGTCACATTGCTGTGTGGATTAGCAGTAGAATATCAAACACGAACCTAAGCCACTGCCTGTTGAAAAGTGGTATTGGTAGTGTGGTAGACTGAGTCCTGGGTGGGCCCCAAGATCCCATCTTTTTGTGTATATTCCAAGTAGAATCTCTTCCCTTTCACTGTGGGCAGGTCTGGTGAAAGTTATGGATGCCACTCCCATGGTTACACTAAACAGCTAAGTGAAGGGATGGTACAGATGTCACTAAGTCCCTAATTAGTTTGACTATGAGTTAATCAAAGAGAGATTCCCTGGATAGGCCTGAGCTAATTGAGCGAATCCTTTCAAAGATGGCTTAGGACTTCTCTGAAGTCAGAGAGGTTGTCCTTCTGGCCTGGAGTTGTTTCAACCTCAAAGAAATAAATTCTGCCAACAATCTGAGCTTCAGGTGAGACTCCAGACTGGCCAGTACCTTGATGACAGCCCTGCCAGAGCCTGGGCAGAAGACTCACCTGAGCTAAGCCCAGACAGCTACCCTGTACAAATCATGGGATCATCAATGGATGCTAAGCTGCCAAGTTTGTAATTTGTTACACAGCCTTGAAAACTAATAAAGCTCCCTTGTTGTGGAAGGAATTTAGGCCCTGTCTTGTGTGGCTGATTGTCCTATACCTAATTTCTTTCATTTTTTGTTTCTCTACTTAAATGTGAATGTATTTTTTTCATGTGATGATATTTTAGAACAAGAACATACATAACTTTAAATGCCTTTGTATGATATTTTTTCAAATCATTTGATTTCCTCATGGCTTCCTTGGTTCCCGGGTGAAACAGGAATGGCTCTGTGGCTGGCACAGCAGTGGGCCCACCAGGTGGCGCTCGCCAGGAACTTGGGGGTGGTGAGGGGCTTCTGCAAACAAATTAATAATCGAGGGGTTTTATGGAACGGATAAGCAGCTATGATCAATTGGAAAGAAAATGGGATTTGCAGTCCAGAGAACTATGTTTACATTTTTATTCTACTTAAGAGCCATATGATCTCAGGCAAATCATTCAGTTTTTCTGATTCCTGGTTTTGTTTGTTTGTTTTTTCAATCTCTAGAGTGAGGGATCATAACAGGCTGGGGGTGAGGACTAAATGAGCTACGTGTGTATGAGTCATATTGTCACCTCCTGTTTGCGTTTTAATCTTGTCCAGGTCAGTTCCTCCCTTGCAGACTGGAATTTCCTCATCCTCCTGATCTCTTGGATTCTTCTAATAACACTGGGATTGCAAATGGGATTTTATTGGAAATGGGAAATTAGGTGACAAAGACGAGAAAAATTTTCATTTCCTTTCAGAGCAAAATGTCACCCTATTCTGTTTCAGTGAAGAATAAAGGAATTTGAATAAAATGTCAGTTTCCTTCTGAACTAAATTGGGAATTATAATGACATGCACAGTCTCCATTGAGCACATGAATATTCATAATTAAAAATGAAATTGTCCTTTTTTTCAGATTGTGAAAGTGAACAGAACTCCCCAGGGGTGGCCAGGGCCAGAAGAGCTGTTCATTTTAAGAAAAATTCGAAGGAAATTCTAAGATTCCAAAATGATGTATTCAAAATTGTAACAGATGCCAGGCAAGGGTTGGTGCACTGTTAGACTGAGGGTGCCCGTTCCATGCTTTCTCTATGACTCAGAGGACATAGGAGGTATTCCTCTGGGGAGGGAAGGAACTTTGAAAATATGTCCTGGCTGCTTACTCCGTATCCCACCTTGCCTCTGGCCAACACCATCGCTCACACACACACTCATCTTGTTTTCCAGACATACTGTAGCTCTGCCTCTTCAAAATTCAATATAGTGAGATAGGCATATATTAAGTAAGTAAAACATAGAGCGAGGGTAGGATGTGCTAGAGGAGTCAGCCTTTAGTTAGTAGTTACTATAACCATGTTATAGGCAAACTAAGACTGAGATTGTTGTCCCTTCTGTTCTTAGTGACATCTCCAATTTATTCTCCTAATCTTATGTCTGTTCTTTAATTAAAGGGTCTTTTCAGGATATTTCTTTGTAGTTAGCACTCACAGAGACCCACATTGTTCTAGAGGAAGAAACAGACAGGTTGTAGATCTGAGGTCTGAACTATGGGGCCTTGGGTGAAGCCCTCATTTCTGGATCCTCAATTTTTTTTTTTAAGACTATTTTGATGTGTACTATTTTTAAGTCTTTGTTGAATTTGTTACAGTGTTGCTTCTGTTTTATGTTTTGGTTTTTTGGCCACAAAGCATGTGGGGTCTTAGCTCCCCAACCAGGAATTGAACCTGCACCCCTACGCTGGAAGGCAAACCTTAACTACTGGGCCACCAAGGAAGTTCCTGGATCCTCATTCTTGCTTGGACAATCTTGTAGTTGAACTAGATGGCCATTAAAGAGATTCTTGTTGCTCTTCATTCTTTGGCCATGATCCTTCTCCCTTTCCTGTTCCAGTTTTCCAAATGTCATAAAGATGTTCATTCATTTCTCTGGGCCCAAGAGAGGGAATCCTTTTGGGGAGAAAAGCCCGTCTTGTGTCTGTTAGAACCTTTTACCCTAAATATTCTACTCTGATTTCTGCTCAAATGCAGGGAAGTGATTGCTTCTGCTTTGCCTTAGTAAAATGGGGAACCGCTAAGGTGACTTGTTCTAGATGATCGAGCTTAATCAAGATACACCTTCCTTGATTTAAAAGGTGCTGTGTGCTGTGTTTAGTCGCTCAGTTGTGTCCGACTCTTTGCAACCCCATGGACTATAGCTCAGCACGCTCCTCTGTCCATTGGGATTCTCCAGACAAGAATACTGGAGTGGGTAGCCTATCCCTTCTTCAGGGAATCATCCAGAACCAGGAATTGAACAGGGGTCTCCTGCATTGCAAGTGGATTCCTTACCAGTTGAGCTCCTGGAGAGGTACAAAGGTGTGATTAGGCTAACAACTCTGCAGTACCTTCCAGAAGCCTTGGGAAGCATGAGTTTCTTTTCGTTCTTTTTCATCTGCTTGCTCCTTTGGAGTTAATGGTTTCTTCCTGTAACTGTGCCATGATCGACTTTCCTGGACACCATCCGCATCTATCATCCCAGTGACAGTGCCTTAATTGAAATGACATCTTAGAATTATTTCTTTAAAATTCATTGTTTAATTCAGTAAATTTAGTATTAATTAACGCCAACTGCCGTGGTGTTTTGGTCCCCCATTTGTCACTCTCTCAGCTCAGTACAGGAAATAATAGGTCTATTTCATTTTACAGGGCTGATTTGACTTGGAAAAGAGAAAGAGAAGGAAGAGAGGGGGAGAGGATGAGGAGGGGGAAGAAGAGAAGGAGAAAGGTGAGTTGCCAGATGCCACTCATCCTTGGAGGAGCCTTGAGTCAAGACTTGGGGGTACAACCATCAGGCAGGGGAACCTCAGAGAGCCATCCACTTCAAAATGTTTCTTTTGAATATAACATTCAGAATGAGATTGTGCCTGTGCATGTGTGTGTCTATGCAAATACCCTTAACTCTATTTTCCAGCCCTGTGGGAAAATGATATGTGTAATTAATCAAATAATGTTGTGACAAAGAATTATCATGCATCCTGTTAATACAGTCAAGCTTTGTAAGAATTAGGCTATGCTGGGAATATGGATATTGAGTCTTAGTGGTTAAATATGGTCTTAGCCCGGGTTCCCCAGAAGACCCTGAGTTCAGGGTTTAAGAGCAAGTAGCAGAACTTCCCTGTTAAATTTTGTTAAGTGGTTAAGACTCTGTACTCCCAATGCAGGGGATATGGATTTGATCCATGGTTGTGGAACTAAGATCATGCATGCCATGGGGCAACCATGCTTTTGTACCACAACTACTGAACCTGCTCACTCTAGAGCCTGCATGCAGCAACAAAGACCAAGTACAGCCAAAAAACCAAAAAGAAAGTAGCTTGTTTGGGACATTATCAACAGAAGCACCCAAAGGGTGCTCCATGGGTGGTTTTGGTGTCTGTTTCCTTGGTGAACTGTTGGCATGAAAGGGAAGATAACCAAAACACAGTACGTTTTTCAGGCAGTAACACCTGGGCACCTGAGCTCAGTGCTGCTGGGGACTGTAGGAAGACAGGACAGAACACATTCCCAAGGTATGCCTCCCAAGGAGGAGGAAACTGGTATTTATCCTCCAGATCCCGTCTGTTATCACCTGGGGCTGTTCCCAGAACACTAACCCCCTGAATCCCTAGCCTGCCCAGTTTGTGGGCCAGGAGAGAGCTTCTGGGCAGAAAGGGGCAGGTGCTTGCTTTAGGTTGCAGCAGGTATGGAATGGAAGGGTGAATGCCGAAGGGGTATGCTTGGAGCTCCAACAGTGTCTGTTATGTTTAGAATGTTCTGTGTTGTCAGGCTATAAGTCTGGGACTGGAGGCATTCAGATCCGGGGCAGGTAGTTGTGGGGTCATGGTAACTGTGAGGGGAAAAGTATTCATCAGTAATTCTCAGGCAGGCACAGTTCATCTGTGTGGTCAGTGGTCTCCACGACACCCATCGCTGGCTTCCGTGAGTGTTGGATGCTCCAGGCTTACAGCTGCCCCTTTCTCAGATGATAGACCTTGGCTGGTGGAGCCACTTGACCAAGGGCTTATAGACATGAGGGCACAGCCCACGACCAGTGACTCAGAGCCCTGACTGAGCACCACTCAAGAGGCTTGCTCCTTCCACCTATAACAGCAGTCATCTGTTTATACCCCAAGTGGTGCTGATGCCGTCTGTGCTTTTTGGCCTCAGTGTTTGCCACCCATGAGAATGTCTCTCTGCTATGCTATAACAGCTTCACAGGCCCTGAGAAGACCACCAGATACCAGCAGAGCAGGTGGGTGAATGGAATTTATATGGCTGTATTTTGGCCCAGAGTGCATACTATTAATACATCCTAAGGGATCCTCTGGTGGCTCAGATGGTAGGGAATCTGCCTGCAATGCAAGAGACTGGAGTTCAGTCCCTGGATCAGGAAGATCCCCTGCAGAAGGGAATGGCAACCCACTCCAGTATTCTTCCCTGGAGAATTCCATGGACAGAGGAGCCTGGTGGGCTACAGTTCATAGGGTCACAAAGAGTTAGACACAACTGAGCCAATAACACTTTCATTTCACTTTCAAGCCAGGAACAGAAGGCAGTGCCTATATTTTTACATGAGGAAGATCTATTGTCCCCATTTTAGAGGTAAGGGTATTGAGCCCATTTCTTTTATTAACTTGCATGAGCACATATAACTTGTCAGTTGGTAGATTTTGGATTTGAATCAGGCCTTTCTAGACACAGGCCCATGTCTTCTCTACCACAGCACACTGTTGCTCAAAGAGAACTTTGTCTTTGACTGGAAACTTGGGACAGGGAAACTTGGCAATGCTCTGTGATTGGCAGACCTGACTCATATATACCAGTGGAGGGTCGCTGTGACTCCTTGCTCTTAGAGGCTGATCACCTTGATTCTCATGCTGAGTTCAATCCAGTCTCTTATTCATAATTTAGAAAGGCCCCCTAGCATCTTGGGGCCGGGATAATGCATGCCGTTAATCATCAGTGTAATATCAAGAAAGACTCCTTCATCAGAAGCCCTGTTGAACTCACATTATCAGACAAGAAACATGGTCTCCATGTGAGGCCTCTGTGTTTCAGAAGCAGGAGGGCTCAAAAACTACAGGGTCTACAGATGGTTTCAGGAAGTGACTGTGTCTGCTCTAGGCTTTTAACCCGACTTTCATTTAAATTCTACAAACATTTGCTGAGCACCCACCACGTGCCAGGCACCACACGAGGCCCTGGGGAGACTTTAGAGATAAAGAAGATGTCTTGCTTTCTTTCTTGTAGAGAAGCTTAGCAAATAAACAAGCAAGTATTACATGTGGCGGAAGAATCGAGGGCTAATTAGTCATTTCCTGCACCCAGCTGTGGGAACCCAGAAGGACAAGTGGTTAATTCTGACTGCAGGGGATTTGGAAGTGACATTGAAGGATGAACACAATGCTGATCGACAAGAAGAGGCGCTTGATCTGATCTATTTACTGCTGCAGCAACAACAGAAAAGAGGAAGCAGCCACTATAAGCAAGGTGAAAAGACAGCCTTCAGAATGGGAGAAAATAATAGCAAATGAAGCAGCTGATAAAGGATTAATCTCCAAAATATACAAGCAGCTCCTGCAGCTCAATTCCAGAAAAATAAATGACCCAATCAAAAAATGGGCCAAAGAACTAAACAGACATTTCTCCAAAGAAGAAATACAGATGGCTAACAAACACATGAAAAGATGCTCAACATCCCTCATAATCAGAGAAATGCAGATCAAAACCACAATGAGATACCATTTCACACCAGTCAGAATGGCTGCTATCCAAAAGTCTACATGCAATAAATGCTGGAGAGGGTGTGGAGAGAAGGGAACCCTCTTACCCTGTTGGTGGGAATGCAAACTAGTACAGCCACTATGGAGAACAGTGTGGGGCTTCCTCAAAAAACTGGAAATAGAACTGCCATATGATCCAGCAATCACACTGCTGGGCATACACACCAAGGAAACCAGAATTGAAAGAGACACATGTACTCCAATGTTCATTGCAGCACTGTTTACAATAGCCAGGACATGGAAGCAACCTAGATGTCCATCTGCAGACGAATGGATAAGAAAGCTTTGGTACATATACACAATGGAGTATTACTCAGCCATTAAAAAGAATGCATTTCAACCAGTTCTAATGAGGTGGATGAAACTAGAGCCTATTATACAGCGTGAAGTAAGCCAGAAAGAAAAACACAAATACAATATACTAACACATATATACGGAATTTAGAAAGATGCAAATGATAATCCTGTATATGAGATAGCAAAAGAGACACAGATGTATAAAACAGTCTTCGGGACTCTGTGGGAGAGGGTGAGGGTGGATGGTTTGGGAGAATGGCATTGAAATATGTATATTATCATATGTGAAAAGAATCTCCAGTTCAGGGTCGATGCATGTTACAGGATGCTCGGGGCTGGTATGCAGGGATGACCCAGAGGGAGGATAAGGGGAGGAGGGAGGTGGGAGGGGAGTTCGGGAAGGGGAACTCATGTGCACCTGGGGCGGATTCGTGTCAATGTATGGCAAAACCAACCAATATAATATTGTAAAATAATTAGCCTCCAATAAAAATAAAAATAAAAAAATAAAAAAAGAGGAAGCAGCCATTCTTAAATAGTTTTCCAACAGGAGAACTACACATATAAGTTAGCGTGTATAGATCTTCCTTTTGTGGAGAAAAGATTCACTGAGATGCAAGGTAAAGCAATATCTCACGCCTGGCAGGACTCCAGCCAGAGTAATTATTAGGTTTATCTTCAGTTTCCCCATGACTTAGTCTTAAGGGACTGGCCTCCCACCTGCGTGGCACAAAGCCATGACAGAGTGATTTTACTAATATTTCTGGTCATCTGCATAACTTATTATGTGGCAATTATCTGGACCAAGTATGTCCTTTTGCAGTGCGGTTCTTAGGCAGCTGACATAGACTGCTGACGTTTGATTATTTCAGTTTAACAGACCCAGGCTGTATTTATGTTGAGTGGAGAAATAATAACTGATTTACAAAAAAACTGTCACTCTGTGCTTCTGCTGGTTCATTTGAAAGGGATTTGGTAGGATTCTGTTTGTTAGCAGGAAAGAAAGAGAACACTATTGCCCTAGTTTTCATGGCAGACAGTAATGGGAAGTGACAGCCTAGAGGCAGGCTGGAAAGATGACAGCAGAGAGAGCTCTTGGGTAAATGAGAAGGAGAGTGATATTTATTGAACACCTGCTATGTTCCGGGCACCATTCTAAGCATGTTTTATGTATGGTTTCATTAATTCCGGAAAGATAAAATGGAATTGTACTTGTAAAAGTGCTTTCTCACATGCTCTACAAATGTTAGGCATAATTAGTATTTTCGTCTATTGTAGAGTCTCCTAAGATTCATTTAAGACCATTCCCTGCTTTCCATTATCAGAAGTTAATTTATGTTGAAGCACCAGCAGGCTTTCTCTTACTCAGCACATTTAAGTAGGAAAAGGTGATGGGAGAAGTAGGTGGGTTGGCTCATGGGACTGTGGGATTGTGTTCTGGAAGGGGTCTTTTTTAGGTTCTTGTTTTCAGTTCCTTCTTTGCATCTGACCTTATGAGCCTCTGGTGTGGCCTCAACATGCTCTCAGAGGTGATCAGTCACTTTTCCTCGGCCATATGGTCTCATCCAGGGCTGGAGAGAGACCAGTGGTGGGGATTAGTCCAGTCCCTCTAATTTGGGGAAATGGCCTCCTGGTATCCCGTTCATCTTGTTTCATCCTGTTCTGCATTCTTTTTGTTGCATATGAAGGCTATACCCTCTTCATTGTGGAAAAGTTGTGCTCAGATGTGATTTCTAATTTCATTTAGATGTGCCAGTCCATTAGACATTGGACCTCAGTGCAGCATTTAAACAGAAATGGTCTGCTGGTTGAGAGCTGGTCAGTGGAAATGGACCACCTGTTCTACAGCTTACGAGGGCTGACACAGGTTTCTTCCCTGGAACCAGAAACAGTCAGGGTGTTCCAGGGGATCTTCCCAACCCAGGGATCGGACCCAGTTCTTGTGCATTGTAGGCAGGTTCTTTACCATCTGAGCCAACAGAGAAGCCTGCTCAGGGTTCTACTAGGGAGCAAATGGCTGATATGGTACTATTTTAAACTCCTAGGATTGGAATGTACCTCGGAGCCAGCCTTTCTCTTATCAAATTCATCCCTAAAAGAAAAGTGAAAGAAGGCCTGATTAGGATTGTACTTTGTATAAAGAAGGCACAGGCAGAGAAGCTGGAAGAACCAGAGGCACATCTCACTTTCATTGACTTCTGTTTTGCACCAGCATCTCTCACTATGCATTTTGAAGTCTTTAGTGGTTTTCACCATTTAGAGCCAAGTTTTAGTTCCTAAGTGTAGCCTTAAGATGCTTCACCAGATGCCCCTACCAAACCCTCCAGTCTTATCTCTCTCTCGTTAATCCCCTTTGGGTAAAACCTACATTGTAGCCAAGTTGTATTTGTGTCTCTTCTCTTCTAAATTTTTGTCTTAACATTTTCACTGCCTTGATACCTTCTTTTTCTTGGTGTATCCAAGTCCAGTTCCTCCTTTTCATTTCCTCTCAACTGGGATCCTATCCTCCCAGGAAGCCTTTTCAGCTCCTTCCTCCCCTGTCCCCAGGCATCCCCTTTCTTTCTGAAATATGTCAGTCTCAGAACCCTGCACAAAAAGAACTTCACCTTCATTTTGTCAGGCGTTACACTATGTGATATTTGATTCTTATTCAGGTATGTATCATCAAATTTTATAGATAATATTTTTACTACTCACCCATCTTTAAAGACAAGTCTCAGCAAGGCTTTTTGCAGTTCTGCCTTACTTGATATTACTTAGATCTCAGGATTATTTGAGACCCTGTGTGATAACACATTATAATCTCATGGCTGAGTCATGGTTCAGAAAAAGAGACCAGACACATTGAGTCAGGCCTGCGTCTGACTCCCAGTTCTGCTGTTTTCCATTTCAGTGATGTTGCACCAGTTTTTTAACCTTTTAGAAACTCAGTTTCTGCTCTTCCCAGAAAACAAACACACTTAGCATGGTTGGTTATTGCAGTAGCTTTGAATTATACCCCCCCCCGCCAAATGTGTTGATATGATAAGCCTGGGAGCCTGGGAACGTGGTTTTATTTGGAAACAAATATTTTGCCAATATGGTTTAGTTAAGTGTCCTGAGGAAAGGAGCTCGTCCTGGATGTTTTGGGTGTGCCCTAAATCCAATGACAGGTATTCATGTAAGAAACACATAGGGAGGTCCTAAGATGGTGGAGGAATAGGACAGGGAGACCACTTTCTCCCCCACACATTCATCAAAAGATCATTTGAACGCTGAACAAATTCCACAAACAACTTCTGAACACTGGCAGAGGACATCAGGCACCCAGAAAGGTAGCCCATTCTCTTTAAAAGGAGATGTTTTATCATCGGTGCTGTATGGATGGCGAAGTCTTGAGGCTACTGTAAGAATAAGACTGAAAGCCAGAGGCAGGATGCTTAAATCTAAAACTTGAGAACTCCAGAAAACTCCTGACTCCAGGGAACATTAATCGACAAGAGCTCATCCAAAAGCCTCCATACCTACACTGAAACCAAGCTCCACCCAATAGCCAACAAGTTTCAGAGCAAGACATACCCAGCTAATTCTCCAGCAACACAGGAACACAGCATTGAGCATTAAAATACAAGCTTCCCCAAACCAGGCCAAACCCATAGACACCCCAAAACTCACTACTGGACACTTCATTGCACTCCAGAGAGAAGAGACCCAGCTCCACCCGCAAGAACACAGATGCAAGCTCCTCTAACCAGGAAACCTTGATAAACCACTCATCCAACCCCACCCAGAGGGAGCAAGCTCCACAATAAAGAGGAACCACAAACTTCCAACCTACAGAAAGGCCACCCCAAACACAGCAATCTAAACAAGATGAAAAGGCAGAGAAATATTCAGCAGGTAAAGGACATGATAAATGACCACCAAACCAAACAAAACAGGAGGAGATAGGGAGTCTACCTGAAAAAGAATTCAGAATAATGATAGCAAAAATGATCCAAAATCTTGAAAACAAAATGGAGTTAAAGATAAATAGTCTGGAGACAGGGATTGAAAAGATTCAAGAAATGTTTAACAAGGACCTAGAAGAAACCAAAAAGAGTCAATCAATTACAAATAATGTGATAACTGAGATCAAAAACACTCTGGAGGGAATCAACAGTAGAATAACAGAGGCAGAAGATAGGATAAGTGAGGTGCAAGATAGAATGGTGGAAATAAATGAAACAGAGAGGAAAAAGAAAAATTAAAAGAAATGAGGACAACCTCAGAGACCTCTGGGACAATGTCAAATGCCCCAACATTCAAGTCATAGGAGTCCCAGAAGAAGAGACAAAAAGAAAGGCCATGGGAAAATAGTTGAGGCAATAATAGTTGAAAAATTCCCTAAAATGGGGAAGGAAATATCCACCCAAGTCCAAGAAACCCAGAGAGTACCAAATAGGATTAACCCAAGGCAAAACACTAGAAGAAACATATTAATCGAATTAACGAAGATCAAACACAAGGAACAAATATTAAAAGCAGCAAGGGAAAAACAACAAATAACACACAAGGGGATTCCCAAAAGGATAACAGCTGATCTTTCAATAGAAACTCTTCAGGCCAGAAGGGAATGGCAAGACATACTTAAAGTGATGAAAGAGAAAAACCTACAACCCAGATTACTGTACCCAGCAAGGATCTCATTCAAATATGAAGGAGAAATCAAAAGCTTTACAGACAAGCAAAATCTCAGAGAATTCAGCACCACCAAACCAGCACTTCAACAAATGCTAAAAGATCTTCTCTAGATGGGAAACACAGAAAAGGTTTATAAACTTGAACCCAAAACAACAAAGTAAATGGCAATGGGATCATGCTTATCAATAATTACCTTAAATGTAAATGGGTTGAATGCCCCAACCAAAAGACAAAGACTGGCTGAATGGATACAAAAACAAGACCCCCATATATACTGTCTACAAGAGACCCACCTCGAACCAAGGGACACATACAGACTGAAAGTGAAGGGCTGGAAAAAGATATTTCATGCAAATGGAGACCAAAAGAAAGGAGGGATAGCAATAATCATATCAGATAAAACAGACTGAAATAAAGGCCATGAAAAGAGACAAAGAAGGACACTACATAATGATCAAAGGATCAATCCAAGAAGAAGATATAACAATTATAAATATATGCACCCAACATAGGAGCACCGCAATATGTAAGGCAAAGGCTAACAAATATGAAAGGGGAAATTAGCAATAACACAATTATAGTGGGAGACTTTAATACCCCACTCACACCTATGGATAGATCAACTAAACAGGAAATTAGCAAGGAAACACAAACTTTAAATGATACAATTGACCAGTTAGACGTAATTGATATCTATCAGACATTTTACCCCAAAACAATGAATTTCACCTTTTTCTCAGGTATACACGGAACCTTCTCCAGGATAGATCACATCCTGGGCTATAAATCTAGCCTCAGTAAATTCAAAAAAATTGAAATAATTCCAAGCATTTTTTCTGATCACAATGCAGTAAGATTAGATGTCAACGAACTGAACTGAACTGAACTGAAAAGGAAAAAAAAAAACCTATTAAAAATACAAACATATGGAGGCTAAACAACACTTCTGAATAACCAACAAATCACAGAAGAAATCAAAAAAAGAAATCAAAATATGCTTAGAAACTAATGAAAATGAAAATACAACAACTCAAAACCTATGGGATTCAGTAAAAGCAGTGCTAAGGGGAAGGTTCATAGCACTACCAGAGAAGGCAATGGCAACCCACTCCAGTACTCTTGCCTGGAAAATCCCATGGACAGAGCAGCCTGGGAGGCTGCAGTCCATGGGGTCATGAAGAGTCGACACGACTGAGTGACTTCACTTTCACTTATCACTTTCATGCATTGGAGAAAGAAATGGCAACCCACTCCAGTATTCTTGCCTGGAGGATCCCAGGGATGGCAGAGCCTGATGGGCTGCCATCTATGGGGTCACACAGAGTCAGACACGACTGAAGCGACTTAGCAGTAGCAGCAGCAGCACAGCAATACAACCTTACCTCAAGAAACAAGAGAAAAATCAAATAAATAACCTAACTCTACTCCTAAAGCAACTAGAAAAAGAAGAGATAAAGAACCCCAGGGTTAGTAGAAGGAAAGAAATCTTAAAAATTAGGGCAGAAATAAATGCAAAAGAAACAAAAGAGACCATAGCAAAGATCAACAAAGCCAAAAGCTGGTTCTTTTAGAGGGTAAATAAAATTGACAAACCACTAGCCAGACTCATCAAGAAACAAAGGGAGAAGAACCAAATCAATAAATTTAGAAATGAAAATGGAGAGATCACAACCGACAACACAGAAATACAAAGGATCATGAGACTACTAATAGCAATTATATGCCAATAAAATGGACACCTTGGAAGAAATGGACAAATTCTTAGAAAAATACAAGTTTCCAAAACTGAACCAGGAAGAAATAGAAAAACTTAACAGACCCATCACAAGCATAGAAATTTAAACTGTAATCAGAAATCTTCCAGCAAACAAAAGCCTAGGTCCAGATGGCTTCACAGCTGAATTCTACCAAAAATTTAGAGAAGAGCTAACACCTATCCTACTCAAACTCTTCCAGAAAATTGCAGAGGAAGGTAAACTTCCAAACTCATTCTATGAGGCCACCATCACCCTAATATCAAGACCAGACAAAGATGCCACAAAAAAAGAAAGCTACAGGCCAATGTCACTAATGAACATAGATGCAAAAGTCCTTAAGAAAATTCTAGCAAACAGAATCCAACAACATGTTAAAAAGATCATACATCATGACCAAGTGGGCTTTATCCCGGGGATGCAAGGATTCTTCAACATTTGCAAATCAATCAGTGTGATACACCACATTAACAAATTGAAAGATAAAAACCATATGATTATCTCAATAGATGCAGAGAAAGCCTTTGACAAAATTCAACACCCATTTATGATAAAAAAAATCTCCAGAAAGCAGGCATAGAAGGAACATACCTCAGCATAATAAAAGCCATATATGATAAACCCACTGCAAACAGTATCCTCAATGGTGAAAAGTTGAAAGCATTTCCCCTAAAGTCAGGAACAAGACAAGGGTGCCCACTCTCACCACTACTATTCAATATAGTTTTGGAACTTTTAGCCACAGCAATCAGAGAAGAACAAGAAATAAAAGGAACACAAATTGGAAAAGAAGAAGTAACACTCTCACTATTTGCAGTTGACATGATCCTCTACACAGAAAACCCTAAAGACTCCACCAGAAAATTTCTAGAGCTAATCAATGAAAATAGTAAAGTTGCAGGATATAAAATCAACACACAGAAATCCCTTGCATTCCTATACACTAACAATGAGAGAACAGAAAGAGAAATTAAGGAAACAATTCCATTCACCATTTCAATGAAAAGAATAAAATACTTAGGAGTAAATCTACCTAAAGAAACCAAAGACCTATATATAGAAAACTGTAAAACACTGGTGAGAGAAATCAAAGATGACACAAATAGATGGGGAAATATACCATGTTCAAGGATCGGAGGAATCAATATAGTGAAAATGTGTATACTACCCAAAGCAATCTATAGATTCAATGCAATCCCTATCAAGCTACCAATGGTTTTTTTTCAGAGAACTAGAACAGAAAATTTCACAATTTGCATGGAAATACACAAAACCTCGAATAGCTAAAGCAGTCTTGAGAAAGAAGAATGGAACTGGGGGAATCAACCTGCCTGACTTCAGACTATACGACAAAGTTACAGTCATCAAGACAGTATGGTACTGGCAAAAAGACAGAAATATAGATCAATGGAACAAAATAGAAAGCCCAGAGATAAATCCATGCACCTGTGGACACCTTATCTTTGACAAAGGAGGAAAGTATATACAATGGAGAAAAGACAATCTCTTTGACAAGTGTTGCTGGGAAAACTGGTCAACCACTTGTAAAAGAATGAAACTAGAACACTTCCTAACACCATACACAAAAATAAACTCAAAATGGATTAAAGATCTAAATGTAAGGCCAGAAACTATAAAACTCCTAGAGGAATACATAGGCAAAACACTCTTCGACATCAATCACAGCAGGATTCTCTATGAGCCACCTCCCAAAGTAATGGAAATAAAAGCAAAAATAAACAAATGGGACCTAATTAAAATTAAGAGCTTCTGCACAACAAAGGAAACTATAAGCAAGGTGAAAAGACAGCCTTCAGAATGGGAGTAAATAATAGCAAACAAAGCAACTGACAAATAATTAATCTCAAAAATATACAAGCAGCTCCTGCAGCTCAATTCAAGTAAAATAAACAACCCAATCAAAAAATGGGCCAAAGAACTAAACAGACATTTCTCCAAAGAAGACATAGAGATTGCTACCAAATACACGAGAAGATGTTCAACATCACTCATTATTAGAGAAATGCAAATCAAAACCACAATGAGGTACCATCTCACACAGGTCGGAATGGCTGCTATCAAAAAGTCTACATGCAATAAATGCTGGAGAGGGTGTGGAGAAAAGGGAACCCTCTTACACTGTTGGTGGGAATGCAAACTAGTAGAGCAGCTATGGAAAACAGTGTGGAGATTCCTTAAAAAACTGGAAATAGAACTGCCATATGACCCAGAAATCCCACTGTTGGGCATACACACTGAGGAAACCAGAATCGAAAGGGTTCACATGTACCCCAATGTTCATCACAGCACCATTTACAATAGCCAGGACACGGAAGCAACCTAGATGCCCATCGGTAGATGAATGGATAAGAAAGCTGTGGTACGTATACACAATGGAATATTACTCAGCTATTAAAAAGAATGCATTTGAATCAGTTCTAATGAGGTGGATGAAACTGGAGCCTATTATACAGAGTGAAGTAAGTCAGAAAGAAAAATACCAATACATTATATTAATGTATATATATGGAGTTTATAAAGATGATAATGATGACCCTATATGCGAGACAGCAGTAGAGACACAGATGTAAAGAACAAATTTTTGAACTCTGTGGGAGAAGGCGAGGGTTGGATGATTTGAAAGAATAGCATTGAAACATGTATATTATCATATGTGAAATAGATTGCCAGTCCAGGTTCGATGCATGATACAGGGTGCTCAGGGCTTGTGCACTGGGATGATTCTGAGGGATGGGATGGGGAGGGAGGTGGGAGGAGGTTCAGGATGGGGAACGTGTGTACACCCATGGTTGATTCATGTCCTTCTATGGCAAAACCAATACAATATTGTAAAGTAATTAGCCTCCAATTAAATAAGTTAAAAAAAAAGAAACACGTAGAAGGGTATTACATACAGAGGATAAGGCAATGTGAAGGTGGAGGTGGAGATGGGTGTAATGCCAGCGCAAATAAGAAGCCAGCAACCATGAGAATCCAGAATAAGCCTGGTGTAGAGTCTCCCCTAGGCCCTCCAGAGGGACTGTGTCCCTGGTGACACTTTCATTTTTAGACTTGTGGATTCCAGAACTGTGAGAGATTAATTTCTGTTTTTAAACCACCTACTTCATGATAATTTGTTACAGTAGCTTTAGAAAATGAATATAGTCTTTATTATGCCATTTTGCTCTGTGTCTACTTTATGAAACTTTGAGTTCTTTTCAAAGGTAGGGCTGTACCTCATCCCCTCCCCGTACCCAGACCTCCTCCTCCTGGGGCTGGCTCAGTGTCTGTAGTAATAATATTTGGTTGACACGTTGTACAGACCATATTTTATGACTCACCCTAAAATAGAACCTGTGGAACTGAGATTGTTGTCACTAAAAAGGAAGAAAACATTTAAAAAAGGAAAGAATGAGAGAAAGATTTACAGCAAGAAAATTCCTGTACTTTTAAGAATTTATGCTCCAAAGTGTTTTTCTTTTATCCATTTATTATCAGTCTCAAAGATCTGGGACAGTCTTAATGTATAATTTAGATCAGAGGCAATGGAATTTCTTTCATTTTCCTTTAGTCATCAGTTAGCATTTATCAGGCCCTTACTCTGTTGAGAAACTGGTGCAGCATCAGACACTCTTGGTATCCACTTCTGAGTTTCTTGACTATCAACCTCTAACTCCTATGACTCACACAGAGAGTGTCGGCCCTGTTCTGGGGAGACTGCGTCCCCTCTCTATTGGAATAGGGCTTTGTCCATGGTACTGAATAGTCACACACATTGGAACTATACAAAATATAGTTACAGTGAAGTAACTATACAAAATATATACCCGGAGCAGCAGGAGAGTAGGTTATTACAGTAAGATGTTTGTTTAATATAAAGAAGGATTTCTAGAACTCTTCAAATATCTGATTCATTCATCTTTCC